>NW_020954590.1:37415589-37451029 GCF_900497805.2 Vombatus ursinus | reverse complement strand
AAGAAGAAGAAGAAGAAGAAGAAGAAGAAGAAGAAGAAGAAGAAGAAGAAGAAGAAGAAGAAGAAGAAGAAGAAGAAGAAGAAGAAGAAGAAAAAGAAGAAGAAAAGAGGGGTTGAGGCTAGGAGAGAGCGTTTGGAGATACCCAGTCATTAATGGATGTGACATGGATGCAGATGGAACAACAGTGACTCAAAAATGGTCAGACTCTCGGAGAACAAGGAGAACAATGGTGTCAGGAAATCCTAAAGAGGAGAGGGCTTCAGGAGGAGATCAACAGTGTTAAAATTTGCAGAGGGATACAAAAAAAAGGATGAGGAGTAAGCAAACAATATGAGATTTTGAAATTTAAAAATCATTGCAATTTTGGATAAGGAAATTTCATTTAAATGATGAAGTCAGAAGTCAGATTGCAGAGAGGTTAGAGAGAGTGAAAAGGGAAGTTAAGGTACCTAGTGTAGATAGCTTTTTGAAGGAACTTGGACCAGAAAGGGAAAAGACCTAAGAAACAATAGCCAACAGGGGGATGATCAGATAAAATGAGGATTTGTTTCTTTGTTTGTGGTTGGAGCAGACAGGTATATTTCTTTCTTTTCTTTTTTTTTTTAGGCAATTGGGGTTAAGTGACTTGCCCAGGGTCACACAGCTAGTACGTGTCAAGTGTTTGGTCTGAGGCCGGATTTGAACTCAGGTCCTCCTGACTTCAGGGCCAGTGCTCTATCCACTGCGCCATCTAGCTGCCCCCAGACAGGTATATTTCTAAGCAGCAGGAAAGGAGCTAGTAGACAGGAAGACATTGAAAATGGGGGTGGGGGTATGATAGTGGGCGCAATTTGGCAGACAGCATGAGAGGGAATGGGATTGAAGGGGAACATAGAAGATTTTGCATGGGCAAAAAGAAGGGTCACCTTTTCTCTGAGACAGGAGTGTAGAAGGAGACAGTGGGGTAAGCTGTCTAAGGGATATGAGATGAGTGGGGGAGAAAAAGAAGATCTTTAGTGAATGACCTCAACTGTTTTAATGAAGTATGAGGCCACATCTTTAGTTTTAGAGCAGCTTGCCAAAGGATTTGGGGTGGCTGTCACATGACCAAGGGTGCAGGCCTGGTTCAGAGGAAACTTGAGCAAGTTTGGAGTTATTATAGATAAACATAGTTAAAGCCTTGAACCACTTAATTCATAGCATTTCCATATATGTTGACCCTATGGTCAGTTCTCTAGTGATGAACATACGTAGACTAGTCCTCACATGGCATATATACAACCCCTTGCCGGAACTGTAATTACTCAAAGCATCCCCAGCTCAGTAGAGAACCAAAGTCTGGGCTCTGTTTACACACACTTCAGGCATCCATGGTCACCTCCACATCACAATGAAGTATTTGAGTAAGATTTAGTAGATGATTAATAAGTAAATATAAGTTAAGACAGACTTGGAACATCATGAGCATTTTAAAGTTTCTACAAGTATTTTATTTTTACATTTTCCCTAGGTTACCTGTAAGCAGGAAAACTAGATGCTCAGAAAATAAATTGACCATTTGATGTTTAGGAAAGAAGTGCCAGGGAGAATAGAATATTGATTCTCAGACACATTTGCTTCACCATCTGCTTTGCCATTGATTCTTTCAGATCCCAGGCCTTTCCTTTTAACTTAAAGTTTCCTTATATGAAAGTTTTGCTATGCAAAAGGATGACAAAAATTTATCCTCCATTCCTTGCCTCAGTTCCTTCATCAATAAAATGAGAAAGCTAGATGACCTCTGAGATCTCTCCAGGTCCTACATGTATGAAGCTATGACTCCTTTCAAAGTAAGCTATACTTCAAGTAAAATTATACTATAAAAATTACAATGTTTGCCATCATAATTAAATTGACTATACTATAAGGGAAAATTTCAAAGAATATTTAAGTCACAGATTCTTATGTATTTTGTGTTTACATACTTTGTTCTGACCATAAATTTATACCACAACTTAAAAAACTCAAATTAAGGAAAGTTTGGTAGTTTTCATTTCACATTTCAGTATCCCACACAATTCTGTACAATTAAATTTAGGATATTTCCTCACTGGGAATTCCCTATATCAATGAAATCACAAATCAGAACAAAATATTATATATACTTTTGGTATCCTGTAATGGTGGTGCCCGGCCACTGATTTTTACTTTCAGACTTAATGAAAAATCTGTGGTAGTAGCCTGTGGGTCATATGCATACAATAATTGGTATGTGTGTGTTTACTGAATGTAATTCAATAGTCAAGTATAAAGGCTTCTTGACAATGTTTTGCATCCAGATGCAACATACATGTGAATGATTGACACTCTTATGAACAAATTACTATTTTGAACACAAAAAGCTTCTCATTTGAAACTGAAATTGAATTTTATGGCTCCATAAGGATAGAAAGGCAGTGCCTTTGGACATTAGAAGACTCAATGGTATGTATTTTATCATTCATTATGTTAGCTGTAGAAACAGAGAAGTACAAGTTCATTTTTGCAATGTATTTAAAACATATGCAGAACCAAGTGATCACTAACCCTTAAGCACTGCAAAACTTACCTTTGTTAAAGGAAGGGAGAAAGCTGTGTGAAAGACAGGCTTACTAGTGAATATAACTTTTGAAAATATAAGAACTATGAGTCATTTTTGTTCATGCTAATGTGGATACTCATAAATAGAAGTGAATGTTTCTACTGCATCACTCTGAATGGGTCTTGGAATTTTCTTAAAGAATGCTCTACTGTTCATACTCTCAAACAGGTTGCTGAAAGATTGCCACTGCTGAGAGAACCATTATTTCCTGTTCTTGCTACATGTGCTACTTTTTAACTTTTGGTATGAAGTAGTACAATGAACCACTGACAAGTAATGAATAATGAATTTCATTCGATTTCCAGTAACAAGACCACATGTTAAGCTTGTGTTATATGCTCTACCCTGTGGCAGGCCCTGGGGAAATAATAAGGAGTTTCTCCTGGAGTTGGGGGATAAGTGAGAAGAGGGTTCTGTCTTCTTATCATACACAATCAGCTGTAATTTACTCTATATCTGACATATAATTTCTTTCTTTTGAGGTTTTTGGGTGGAAGCAGCTTGCAGAAAGTGATTTTTCCATCATGTTACTGGTCAAAGAACCTAATGGCAAAGTTGTGTGTGTGTGTGTGTGTGTGTGTGTGTGTGTGTGTTTCTTTTTTTGGGGGGGTGGGGAAGTATAGTGGAAAGCTGAGTAGGAGCCGGTTTGTTAGGACTTAAATTCCAGGTAAAGACTTAAACACTAGGCAAGAGTTTTTATTTTACTCTAGAGCCATTTGTGAGATGCTGAAGGTTAGATCTTAAGGAAAGTTTGGTATTTTCCATTTGACACCTCAGTATCCCACAC
This sequence comes from Vombatus ursinus, assembly GCF_900497805.2. Taxonomy (NCBI): domain Eukaryota; kingdom Metazoa; phylum Chordata; class Mammalia; order Diprotodontia; family Vombatidae; genus Vombatus; species Vombatus ursinus. The sequence goes on along the minus strand of NW_020954590.1, from coordinate 37,447,643 downwards.
AATTCTGTCTAAAGGTTAAATTAGGCTTTAAGAAGATTATTTTGGCAACTGAATGGACCATAGGAAAAAGGGATTGGTTTATTAAGAGATTATTATAATAACCAGATGAGAAGTCATGAGTGGTTGAATTAAGATGGTGGCTGTATGGATGGATAGTTGGTGTCACAGGCAAGAGATATGGTGGATCAGCTATTCTTAAAGTATTGCCTGAGGACTCTTGGGGGGGGGGGAGTGTTACTGAGACACTTTCAAGGGATCTACAAGAGCAAAACTATTTTGATAATAATAGAAAGAAGTTATTTGCCTATTTAACTTTACTTTTCTTTTTTCCAACTAGATATCTTTTTGTGGCCAGTTTTTCTTCATATATTTCAATCAAAACAACATATTGCCAAAGATCGAATACAGAAGAAGATATGAAAATTAGCTGTCTTCTACTAAATCAAACATTAAAGAGATTTGCAAAAATATGTAAAACAGTGCTGTTCTAACTCATTTTTTGTTCTGGAAAATAGTTATTTTCATAAACTATATTATTTATGTTAATATATAATAGGTGTGTTATTTTGAAATTAATATATTTTTAAAATATCTGTTTTAATTTCTAACATGATAAATATTAATAGGTACAACCACAAAAGCAAATACTTCTGGGTCCTTAATAATTTTTTTTGGCTTCTGGTGAGGCATTCGGGAGTAAGTGACTTGCCCAGGGTCACACAGCTAGTAAGTGTCAAGTGTCTGAGGCCGGATTTAAACTCAGGTCCTCCTGACTCCAAGGCCAGAGTTTTATCTACTGTACCATCTAGTTGCCCCTTTAATAATTTTTAAGAGAGAAAAATGGTCCTAATACCAAAAAGTTTGAGAACCATTGTAGTGGAGTAAGCATGGACATAACTTGGCAACTGATTGCACATGGGGAATGAGGAGGAGAGAAAGATAAAGGATAAAACATAGGATCCAGGGGGCAGCTAGGTGGTGCAGTAGATAGAACTCCAACCTTGGAGTCAGGAGGACCTGAGTTCAAATTTGACCTCAGACACTTGATATTTATTAGCTGTGGGACCCTGGGCAAGTCACTTAACTCCCATTGCCTCACCAAAAACAAAACAGAACAAAAAAAAATAGGATCCAAACCTGGGAAACAGAAGATGGTAGAGTTCTAAGCAGGGGAATATGGAGCAATGGTAGGTTAAAAGAGTGGGAGCAGAAATGATGAGTTCTATTTGAAGAATGATACTTATTAGTAAAGAGATGCAGGGTGAGAACCAAGTCTTTCAGCATACTTAGAAACTTTTGGCCTTCCAACTGAAGAAAACATCAATGAGAGCAAAATCTCCTTAAGTACAAAATTTAAAAATTGGTTTGTGGTTTGGTATTCAAGGAATCTAATGGGAGTCATTTCAGTGATTTCACAGGGGTCACACATTCTGTAGTCAAAGGTTACTCTTCATTTATGAGGAACAAATGAGGCACAGTGTAATGATTCATTTGCACCAGGTCATAAACTTAGAGCTTATTATTTAGGTACACATGATTCAGTTCCCTAGAGAATCATTCTCCTTCCCCCCAACACATACACAAATACTTTCACAGTCAGGAATTTTATATGCTTAAAAAATGCAACTTTGGCAAATACCTGCAGAATTCTCAGCATTAAATATATGAGACAACTTTCATTTTTGTTGCTGTTCTTCCAGAAAAAAGAGAAAATCAATGTGAAATTTAAAAATAAAACCAGATTACACAAAATACCCTTTAAACTTTTTTTGCTGAATTATGAGAGACAGAGTGCACTTGGCGAATCTTATTTCAAGGACCCAAATGAAGTGGCTTTTCTTGCACATTTCCATGGCAATTTGTGGGCAGAGTTTGGAGGAAGGCAGTCCAATACAAATATCCAACATGGACATTAAAAAAGAAGCTTACTTTTCACTGCATTTCCTAGGGGCAGTCAATCAGACAGGTTTTGCAGTTTGGGGTTCCTACTTCTTTCAATTGCCAAGTAAATGTGCACTAAGATAAAGAGTGAACTTATTTTAGTAAACAAGAATAATGCTGGGGAAAAGGACCTTCTCAAGACTCCCAGGAGCCATCAAAGGAGCCCCTGTCTTTGCCTCATCCTTTCCAGGCTTTTCCTCTGAGAGACATAGCTATGGGCTCCATTTGAAGTTAAGCAGTGTTGGGAGATTTAGGAATATGTGTGGTATTTATTAGAGCTGTGAGAAAAAACTTTGCATGTAAAAGCAAAACCTCTGAATTAGGGCCTCATGCCAGTTCAGTAAACAAGCCATAGGAACTATGGGAAGGGAGGGAACCATCAGGTTGTTTCTATTTTTTATTTTTGTAAACTATTCTGTAGTTTCACCAATTTTTAACCCAAACAATTGGTAGCTCCCATGGCAACAAACAAACAAACAAATAAACATATTGTATCTTGAAGCAACCTAGGATCTGTATGAGCTAATGCTCCTCTTTTTCAAGAATATCTTTGCAGAAAAGACAGGTCTTTGGTCCCTGTTATTAGCTTGCCTTCTATTTCTGTGCCTTTGTTCACACTCCTTCTTGGAAAGGGCTCCAATGATCCTTCATCATCTTTATTTTGTTCCTGGACTGTGATTTCATTGGCATAGGGAATCCCTGCTACCAAAGTGGATGAGCAAAAGTTCTGCAACTTACACTCTTAAAGAGTTACCTAGTGCATTGGGAGATTAAGCAACTTGCCCAGAGTGACACAGCCAGTACATACACACACACACACACACACACACACACACACACACACACACGAGCATGCACATGTGTGCATGTGTGTGTTAGATTCACCAATTCAAAATATATGAAACTACAGAATAGCTTGCCACATTTTCCCCCCTTTCCCTTATGATTTGTTTTACTGAATTGGTAAAAGGCTCCAATTCTATGATTCTGTGACTTAGATAAGGGGCATCCACCCCCAATATCACTGTTAAAAAGAATTACAAGTTTTTTGGTCAATATACATTGACCAAATATGTATTGTCAATGTATATTGATTCCATAAACAAGCCATCTAAAGGACAAAAAGGGAAGGAAGCCACTTTTTTTGTAAACTACTTGGTATTTCTCTAATTTTGACCCCAAATAATGCATATCTACATATGATAAAAAGTAATCTTATGTCCTTTTTAATTCTGACATTGAGGATGGAAAAAAATGGAGCAGCTAGGTGGTGTAGTAGATAGAGTGTCAGGCCTGATGTCAGAAAGATTCACCTTCCTGAGTTCAAATCCAGCCTTAGACACCAACTAGCTGTGTGACACTGGGCAAGTCACTTAACCCAGTTTGTCTCAGTTACCTCATCTGGAAAATGAGCTAGAGAAGGCAATGGCAAACTACTCCAGTATCTTTGCCAAGAAAACCCCAAATGGAGATAGGCTGTAAAATACCATTCTCAGTTCATCCTGTTAGCTTTTGTATGGCATGAATTCTAGTCCCCTCACAATGTTCTTTAGTTTACTTTAAATGTTCTTTATGATGCCAATATCCTCCTTAACATATGGCATGAAGAAGTGAACACAGTATGACAAATATGGACTAATCAGGGCAGAATATGGAAATAAATAACATATAAGGGATGTTTTTGGCTGCTGTGAAAATCAGTAGTTCTTAAACTGTGGGTTGTGACCCCATATGGGGTCATGAAAAATTTGGAAACAGTAAAAAAGTTTCTGAATGTGCAATGACCAGAAATTAATTCAAAATCAAATGCCTAATGAATCCAAAGTGTTTCTGGCAGCCCTTGCCTGTATTGCATTGTGCAAGTGCACCACAGCCTTGGTTCTGAACACAAAGCATGCACACTTTGCACTATGCATTGGAATACTGCCAAAACGGAAAAGGAGTCAGGAGTGGAAGAAGTTTAAGAAGCCCTGATCTAAATAATGTTGTCTCGAACTATACCATTCAACTATACTGTCTCCAAATAACTGAAACTAAAAATCACCCAAAGTCAAATATAAAGGGAAATAGTGCATATGAGCAGACTGCAATGCCTTATAGGTAAGGAATTACAAAGGAAAATTAAAGCGCATCATCAAATCAGTACGTAAGACAAAAAGATGACCTCATGGCAAGGGTTAGTGATAATCTTCAGACAACCTGTGTCTTCATTTGCATCCTCTCAATGTCAAGAGAAAGTAAGGAAAAGCCCTAGCATGTTGGGATGACAAACTATTGTCATCTTATGAGAAGATATGGACAAGAATCACAAAGGATGGGCAAACATAGAAAGGGAAGGGAAGAGACAGGAACAGGTTTTAACAAGTTCCTCTCATGAGCCCGGCACTGTTCCTAGGTGCTTTCCAAACATTCCTATTTGGTTCTCAAAACAATTCTGTGAGGGAGGTGTTATTATTACCTTCATTTTAGAGTTGAGGAAACTGAGGAAGAAAGAGGTTAAGTGACTTGCACAAGGTCACAAAACTAGTAAGTGTCTCAGCCAGTTTTCCTGACTCCAGGTCCAGGGCTGTAGCACCCAGCTATCTCTACTTGGGTTGAAGTCTGCATTGCTGGAGGGAATACCTTTATCATGAAATCATAAAACCTTTTGAGTATATTGAATTACCTCTGTAAGTCCTATTCTAATGCCTTATTGTGGTATGGAAGTGACCCTAAATTTTTAAGAGGCTGTCATAACAGAACAAAAATGCTAGTAGGTTCTATCATTCTAGAAAGGTTTTGAATATAGTCCCAGAAACAAACTGTGTCTTTCTTCTGATACCAGCCTAGTTAAGTGTGGAAAGTCTTTTCACCAGCAGGCTGACTACTAGGTGATAAATTCCTTAGCCAAAGAAACCCATGAAAGGAAAATATACAAAATAGTCCTTGGTTCTGGGTGGGCCTCTTTTACTTACTTCTGCAATGAATGGGGCATAGTAGAGCAACCACACAGTTTTTAGACTATCTATATAAATATTAACTTAACTCTTGGTATTCTAAATATAAAATCCTCATCCAATTCCTAATTCTTAAATATAAAGGTGGATATATTGGAAAGGACAGTGAAAAATATTTTGGAAAACGTGGCAGAGGATCCAGAAGCAGAAGAGGATAGAGGCTTGGAGCCTACACACACACACAAGCCCTATGCCTCCATAGGATAGATATTTTCTCCAAGAAAAGAGTCAAGACAGAGACAAGACATGTAGGATGCAGATTGACATATTTATTTTTCAACATGGCCAATACAGGAATTCATTGTGCTTGACTATGCATATTTGTTACAATGATTTTGTTTTCCTTTTTTTTTTTAATGGGGAAAGAAGTAGGAAGATAAAGTAGATTTTGTTCATCAAAGCAAATAAATTTAATTAAAAAATAAGAGTCAAGAGGCTGTGGTAGTGAGTACCATGCGCAACATCATGGAAATGAAATTGATTATATCTTTTTCCCCCTACTTACTAGTATTTTATTTTTTCCAATTACACCAAAGACAGTTTTCAAAATTCCCTTTTACATGATTTTGAATACCAATTCCCACCTCCTTATCCATTCTCCCTTGCCCCAAGATGGCATGAAATTTGATACAGGCTAAATACATACAATCATATTAAGCATACTTCCACATTAGTCATGTTGTGAAAGAAAAATCAGAACAAAAGAGAAAAATCACAAGAAAGAAAAAATAAAAAAATAGTATGCTTCAATCTGCACTCAGACTCAGCATTTTCCATCATGAGTCCCTTGGAATTCTAGCTCATTGCATCGCTGAGAAGAGCTAAGTCTATCAAAGTTGTTCATTGCACAATATTGCGGTTACTGTGTACAATGTTTTCCTGGTTCTGTTCACTTCACTCAGCATCAGTTAATGTAAGTCTTTCCAGGTTTTCATTTATTTTTCCTTTTATTTTAGACAAATGCTAAAACTTAAATACATAATAAGAAAAGAAAAAGAAACATTATAAACTTAAAAATAAAATAAGAAAAAACAAAAAATGTCATGTGCACAGCAGAACATAGGAGAGGATTCAAATTATATAGCAATAACTTTTCAATTCAAGAAAGCCTACATATTAAATAATGTTGATTATGTTGAATGTTCACCTTTTCTTTGCTTCTTTGTAGGTTTTCTTTTGTTCTCTGTTGTATACTTTCTAATTTGTTCTTTTTTACCCCTTCTTCCCCCTACCCACCACCCCAAGGCTAAACACACACACACGTACACACACACACACACACACACATTTATATTTATATATAGGTATTGATATATATATACATTTATACATATATACACATACATACATATATGTGTGTGTGTGTATATATATGTATATACACACATGCATATACTTTCCCTAAGAGATTCTAGTCCTTGTCTTTGTTTTTATGTTTATGCATATCTCTTTATTTTTCCTATCTCTCCTAACTCCTCTACTTCTCTTCTACCTCCTACCTTACCCTCCTATTACTTAACCTACCCAAACTCCTGCAATCCCTCCCATATCTTCCCATTCCCCTAAATCTAAACCCTCTTCTATATCCCTCTTTTAACCTATTTCCATACTCTCCACTCTAAAGATCCTTCTTCTATCCTCTCTCCCTCCCTATCTCCTTAGAATTTTATTTCTTTCTAAATTTAGAAGATTTTTATGGTCTTCTAAATGTATATGTACTTTTACCTCTTAACCCCATTCCTGATGAGAGTAGGTTTCCAGAACTAGAAGCCCCTCCCATCTAATTCCTCCGTATTGATTCTTCCTTTTGTACCACATGTTGACAAAAGATAATAACTCTTTTAGCTTCACCTGAATGGTTTTGCTTTTTGAAGTCATAGCATATTCAGGTCTACCCCAATGTTCCTTATAGTTACCTAATTACTAGTAACAATGTTAGACATAGGTTTTACATTTTTCATACATAAAAGGTAAATATTCTATACTTATCTGTTGCCTTTTAATTAGTCATTGGTATATATTTTATATTTATCTTGGCTCTTGTATGTTATATCTTCTATTGAGTTCAGGTTTTTTTTTTTAAACAAAGACCTGAAAGTCTGACAACTGATCAAATATCCATTTTTTTCATTAGAATTATACTTAGCTTTGCTGGCTGGGATATTTTTGGCTGGAAGCCAAAGTTCTTTAGCTCTTTGATATTCAGTGTTCCAAGACCTGCGATCTTTCAGTGTTACCACTACTAAGTCTTGTGTGATTCTAATTGTGGTACCACCATATGTAAATTGTTTGTTTTTTTTTTGTTGCTTGTGATATTTTGTCCTTGATCTAGGGGTTTCAAAATTTGATTCTAATATTCCTGTGAGTTTTCCTCATAGCATCTCTTTCAGGTGATGATCATTAGATTTTTTCTACTTCTAATTTCTCTTCTTGTTCAAATGATTCAGGATAATTTTCTTTAATTATTTCTTGCATTATTGTTTCAAGATTCTTTTTAGATCAGAACTTTTAGGTAGTCCAATTATTCTTATGTTTTCTCTTTTTGATTTGTTCTCTAGATCCGTTGTTTTTCTTATGAAATGTTTCACATTCTCTTCTATTTTTTCATTCTTTATATATATATTTTTTTATTTCTTCATCTCTTATAACTTTGCTGGCTTCCCCTTGCCCAACTCTGATTTTCAAGGAGTCATCTTCTTCTTTAAGATTCTGGATTGCCTTCTCTAATTGGTTGACTTTCTTTTCATAATCTTTTTGTTTTTCTTGTATTATTCTTATTTTTCTCTTTAGTTTTTCCTCAGTCTCTCTCATTTGATTTTTAAAGTCTTTTTTAAGTTCTTCAATGAATTCTTTTTGAGCAGGTGATCATTTGACATTACTCTTTGGGGTAGAAGAGGGTTTCTTTGCTTCAGTAGCCTCCTCTGAAGATGAACCCCAATCTTCTCTTTTCCCATAAAAGCTCTCTATGATTGGATTCTTTCTCCTTTGCCTGTGCATTTCTTTTTTTTTTTTTTTTTTGGTAATCATTTAGTTTTCATCATCACCTTTAGTCCTGGGTTATGGGGATGGTGACTTTAATCCTCTTCAGTTCACCCTTCTGACCTTGAACTCAAACCAAGACCTCCAGCCTTCTGTAAGTGCCCACAGCAGAGGCGTCCCCACCCCACTGCTTCTGCACTCACCCAGTGTGTGCTGGTTCCTTCTTGCCTGCACTGCATCTCCACAACACAGCTGGGTCTGGCATTCCTTGTCAGAAGAGGTTCCCTTGATGTTCCCCAGGTCAGACACTCAACTCTGTTCACTGTCCCAGGTAAAAGTTCCTGTGGATGAGGCTGAGGCAGCCTCCCAAACCAGCTAACCCCAGAACTTGCTGCTTGTTGTTTAAGCAGTTTACTACTTGTTGTTGAAGTGGACCATAGTCTCGAGGTGTTTACTCCTCATGGGGAGGACATCTTGTCCAGGATTTTTCTTCAGATCTTCTCTAGTTGTCCCAGGAAGACCCTTCCTCTGCCCCTACTCTTATTGTTTTCAACGCTCTATGTTCACCCAGAGGTGCTATTTTATCTCTTTTGTGGAGGAAAATCTTGAGAGCTTGAAATTTTCTGACCTACTCCAGCATATTCCCAGAGTCCTTTTTTCCATGTTTTCCTGAAATCTGCCTGTTCATCGTTTCTCATAGAACCATAATATTCCATTATTTTCACATACTACAACTTGTTCTGCCATTTCCTAATTGATGAGCATCTCCTCAATTTCCAATTTTTTGCCCCCACAAAAAGTGCTGCTATAAATATTTTTGTACATGTGGGTCATTTTCTCTTCTTTATGATCTCTTTGAGATATAGTCATATTGCTGGACCAAAGGATGTACACAGTTTTGTAGCATTTTGGGCATAGTTCCAAATTGCTCTCCAGAATACTTGGATCAGTTCACAACTCCACCAACAATGCAATTTTCCCACAACTTCTCCCACATTTATCATTTCCCTTTTTTTTAAATTGACTAGATCTTAATAGACAATAACTGTTAAATTTTTATTATCATTTTCTCTCTTTTCCTCCACTCTCATTTCTCACACATAACTATGGTCATTATGTATTTTTCTTTGTTTCATGGTTTCCCATTGCTAAAGGATTTACCACCTCATAGTCAGTCCCCAGAAAAAAAGGGAATCTGTGATTCTGTGACTAAGACACCCAATTTCAGTATTAAAAAGCACATAAGGTTTTTGCTCACTCTACCTAAACAAAATGCCTGTGCTGGTAACTTTCGTGTAGTTATATGGGAGAGGAAAGAGTTCTGGGGAAAAGAGACCCAGGAGCAGGCAACCTGGGGAGGGAAGCTCAAATTAGGTTTTGATAGCCAGATATAAGGGCGAGATATTGCAGATTCAAGCATACATAGTAAGCATTAATAGATGCTTATTGACTGAATGACCAGACACTAGAGATATAGGTGGAAGATCAGAATTTTAAGAGACTCTGAGGTAAGACATTATGTTATATGGGGGAAAGGAGATAGCAGGGAGTAAAGGCAGAGCAGTGAGTAGCTCTATTCTACTAGAACAGAGCTTAAGTATTTGTAGAAGGTTGTGGATTGGGACAGTTATGGAAGGCCTTGAAAATCTACAGTTTGGATATTCATAAACTAAATGTATTAACAGCCAGAAAGGCCCTTAGAGAACATCTAATCAGTTTATGGATGAAGAAGCCAAGGCCTCCAAGAGGTTGGGACTCATCTAAGATCACACAGATTGATACTAATTGTAGTAACAGTCAGGATTTGAATACAGGTCCTTTGATTTTTAAATCTACTAGCTCGTCATAAGGAAAGAGACTGATATTTTTTGAGTAGGGGGAGGGGGTTGGATAGTATTGAGAATGAAGGCCTTGAATGGAACAATGATGGAGCATGGCTGCTGGCTGCTGGTTGCATATACACCTGTAGGGGAAATCCTAGCAAACTACAAATGGGGAGGTATGATGAGTGGAGGCATGTGGGAAATGGCTTGGAGACAGACCAGGTAAAGCTTTGAGACATACAACTACATCTCATTCTATCTGCATACTAGCTTTTGCTTTTACTCATCTTTTTGATGGACTGTATCCTATTATTTCTAGTCATAGCATTGTTGCATGAGAATTAATAACCAGCCCATCCCCCCACTCCCACATACACCCCAGAGAGTACTCATGTTTATTTTTAAAGGAGAAAATGCTTAGTTATTTTTTGGATGCATAATTTGAGTAAGCCAGTATAATGTCGATGTATTTGTTATTTAGTATAGTTTGCCTTAGGGAAGTCTGGTTAGGAAGGATGTCAGAAAGGCCAATTGAAAAGCAAATAAATAACTTTTATTCTAAAAAGCATAAACACAAACCATCTAACTCTGTTCTTGTGTGGAGTTCTGTCTCTGAATACTTTTATACCTATCTCAATAATGATATTCAAAGACAGGAATAAAAGTTCTTTTTTAAAGCTTATGCAATTTCTTAGAATCTTTAAAAGTTTAATAGTTACTTTCTTGAATTCAAGTAGCTACAGGTTTCATTAGAAAAAGATTGTTCAGTCATTTTCAGTCTTGTCTCACTCTTCCTGAGCCCATTTGGGGTTTTCTTGGCAAAAATATTGGATTGGTTTGCCATTTCCTTCTCCAGCTCACTTTACAAATGAGGAAACTGAGGCAAACAGGGTTAAGTGAAATGCCCAGGCTCATACAGCTAGTAAGTATCTGAGGCCAGATTTGAACTCAGGAAGATTAGTCTTCCTGGTTCCAGGCCCAGCACTCCATCCACTATGTCACCTAGCTGCCCTAGAAAAAGGGTTACTTTCCAACAAATCTTTTTTTAATTAATGAAGATAACTAATAATTATATAATACTTAAAAGTTTACAAAGCACTGTTTTTCACAATAACTCTAGAGGTAGTGAAATGACTGTTATTCCCATTTTACAGTTAACTGAAGTTAGGAGTAAACTCTGATAATTCAATTCCACAATTGTTATGCACTCACTATGGCCAAAGGACTCTCACAAGTCCTGTTTACTAACCAATACAAAGACAAAAATGAAACAACTCCTGTGCTTAAGGAGCTCACTTTCTACTGGGGAGTAAAGCATTTTCACCAGAAGTATAATTCAATGAAAACTGACAAAAGAGAAAATGACCAACTGGGGAAATTAGAGAAGTTTCATAGAGGAGGCTTTGCCAGAGCGAAACCTTGAAGAGAGACAAGAGTTCTGGAAGGTGAACATGTGGAAGGAGTGAATTCTGGGCCTGTAGGACAGTTTCTGCAAATGCAGAGACAGGGGATGGAGTTCTGAGTTAAGAGAATAATTAGAATTCCAATGTGGCTGGCAGCCAGACTACTGAGGGTCTTAAATTCTAGGCTAAGCAGTTGTATTTTAGTCTCATATAAATGGAAAGTTGCTGAAGTTTTTTGAGCAGGGAGTGACATTCATTGTCAGGTAATGGTTGCTGTATATGCCATCTCCCCCGATAGACTGCAGATTCCTAAAGGAAAGTGACCAGGGGGAAAGAAGGAAAAAAAATGTCATAAGTTTGGAAAAAAGAAAATGTTGCCTTACTTTACATGATGGAAAGAGGATGGATTCTTCAAACAATAGGACAATGAGTTTGATGATAATTATTGGCAAAAATTCTAGACTTCCTCATTAAAGGGGTGGAAGCAGCAATCAGTCTGAACTGGCATACATGTATCATCATGGACAACATCGAATACTTGACTAACCTCATTTCCTCATGTGACAATACTGAGGGATTGATACATCGACAGAATACCAGAGAAATTTTATCCATTGATTTCAGCAAGGCATTTGAAAAAGTCTCTAATGATGTTCGTGTGGATAAAATGGAGAAATGTGGGTAATTTTACATTTAGGTGACTTCTAAATTCTTTGAATGACTGGCTCTAAAGAGTGATGACTATCAGATTGATATTGACCTAAAAGGAAATTGTTAGTGAACATTACAGGTATTTGTCCTTGACTCTGGTTCTGTTTGACATTTTACCAATGACCTGGATGATGACATAGAGGGCATAATTATCAGACTTTCAGATGACTTGGATTTGTGAGGGGTGGCTAATACGTTGTATGACAGAATTGGGAGACAAAATGGTATCAGTTACAATGATGTGTCCAAACTAATATGATGAGATTTAATTGGACTAAGTATAAAATCATTCATTATGTTTTATTTTTTAATCGTGTACAGAATGTGGAAGATATGGCTGAAGAGTAGACATAAAAAAGACTTTAGGTTTTTAATGGACTGCAACTTGAATACGCATCAACAATGTGACACAGCAGCTAATCTTAGATTGCATTAACAGAAATGTAGCATCATCAACAAGTGGATGGACAGCCCCTTTGTACTCTAGTCAGTCCACATCTAGAGTACTGAATTCAGTTCTCAACATCAGATTGTAGAAAGACATTGACAAGCTGGAGCAAGTCAAGAGGGAGACAGGCAGAACGATGAGAGTAGAAACCATGTCATATGAGGATCTGTTGATGGAACTGAGGATGTTTACTTTGGACAAAAGAAGAGCTAGCAGGGACATGATTACTGTCCTCAAATATTTGAAAGGCTGTCATATGAAAGAGGATTTAGACTTGTTTTGCTTGGCTCCAGAGAATAGAACTAGTAGCAATGGATGGAAGAAGTGCAGAGAGGCAGATTTTGGGTCATTACAAGGGAAAAATAACCCCATGACTTCCCAACAATTAAAGTTGTTACAAAATGCACTGAGCTACCTCAGGAGGTAGCAAGTTCTTTTTTACTGGAGGCTTCTGGATGATCACTTGCCAAAGATGTTATAGAGAGGATTCCTAGTCTGCATTGTACTACTTGACCTCTTGGGTCCTTTCTACCTCTAGCATTCTCTGCTTTTTGTTTGTATTACCTCTCAAGACCAGTGTTTTATAAATAATAGGTGTTCTTTTTTGTTGTTCATTCATTTCAGTTGTGTCCAACTCTTTGGGATTCCATTTGAAGTTTTATTGGCAAAGATACTGGAATGGTTTGCCATTTCCTTTTCCAATAAGTACTCAATAAATATCTATTAAATGAATGGATCAAAATCAAGGAGTGAGCAGCTCTGATAAACTCACCATAGTATTGCTGTCAATAATACCCTAGACCAAGTCAGGAATTTACTGAGGTTGAGTTATTTTTCACTACTATATTAGTCCAATTTGCCAATACTGAACCAAAGACAACTGCGAATATTGATGGGAAAACAACAACAATAATGAACCAAAACATCAGGTCATTGAATCCATTCATTTTCCAAAGTAGATTTATTCTCTGTAGTTCATTTTTCTAGTAATTTGCTTTAACGCATGGTATTTTTCTTCATTTCCTTTGGGAGTCAATGGATTTGACTTGGAGCAAATGTTTCCATGTCCTCTGCTCCTTTATATACAATGTTTGCCTTATTTTTTTCCTTTGGGTATATTAAAAAGTTCCCTTTTAAAGAAACAAAGCATTACCTAGTTAACTAACTTCATGACCTTAGTCAAACCACAAACTCTTCAGACATCAGTTTCCCAATCTGTCATTTTTGTGCGTGTGTATGTTTGGGAGGGGGTATATAGACTTGAGAATCTATAAAGTTGCTGACAGTTCTATAAAGTTTTCAACAAAACATTACTAATCAGCATTTTCCACCAAATTTTTGAACTACAAGAAAGAGGGTTATATTTGAGAATTTGTATTGGGTATAGTAATTACAAAAATTGAGACAGTTGTACCAATTCATCTGGAACAGTTAAAAGAATAATGTTTAGTTTGCCCCTGGATGGTCATAGTTCTCATACTGATTTTGTTTTTCTGGCATGGAAATAATCAGCTTAATTGGCCCCTAGACCCCATCTCTGGTTGGCTTATGAGCAGGGACTTTTTGTTCTGCTATTTTCTTTTATATATATTTTTTTCCCACAAGAGGACATTGCTACAGGTTACAATGACTAACTGACATGTGACCATTTCTGTTTATTATTTAGAATCCTGGGCTTTCCTTTTGAGTCATGGGAATGCAGGGCCAGGGGGTGATGCCTGCCAGACCCTGCCTTTTATTTGTTCTGTGTAGTCATGAAGGGCCAAAAAGTGAATCATAACCAAAAGCATGTCTACATGAGACATATATTCTTATCATTTTATGTCCCTTCCACATTTTGCATGTCAGATATGACACATGCAGAGTGTTTTTATATATACATATACTTATATATAAATACATACATGTGTATGTGTATATGCACACATATATACATAGGTGGATGGATAGATCGGTAGATAGATAAATAGATAGATACATGGATTGATAGATAGATGGACAGATAGATAGGTTTCCACTGGTAATTGATAAAGATATAATACCCCCTTTTATACATTTCTTTTTTTTTTGGCAATTGGGGTTAAGTGACTTGCCCAGGGTCACACAGCTAGTAAGTGTGTCAAGTGTTTGGTCTGAGGCCGGATTTGAACTCAGGTCCTCCTGACTTCAGGGCCGGTGCTCTATCCACTGCGTACATTTCTTTATTTTAAAAGATATAATCAATGCTTGATTTTCAGAGAAGCAACATACAGGAAAAGATTATTTTTTTAAAGCTTATACACTTTCAAGAAAGCAAGTACAAGAGAACACGGTTTCATATGAACACAGCATCAGATATTTAGAAGGAAATCTGGAGGTAATCTAGTCCAGCCCCAGCATTACAAAAATAAGGAAACAACCCAGCAATAACACTTCTAGGGCTGCATCCCAAAGAGATCATACAAATGAGAAAAGCACCCACATGTACAAAAATGTTTATAGCAGCTCTTTTTGTGATGGCAAAGAATTGAAAATTGAGGGAATACCCATCAATTGGGGAATGGTTGAACAAGTTGTAGTATATGAATGTAATGGAATACTATTGTGCTATAAGAAATGATGAACAGGCTGACTTCAGAAAAACCTGGAAAGATTTGTATGGTCTGATGCTGAATGAAGTGAGCAGAACCAGGAGAACATTGTACACAGTAACAGCCATGTTGTGCAATAACTAACTTTGAT
Source organism: Vombatus ursinus (assembly GCF_900497805.2). Lineage (NCBI taxonomy): Eukaryota > Metazoa > Chordata > Mammalia > Diprotodontia > Vombatidae > Vombatus > Vombatus ursinus. The sequence goes on along the minus strand of NW_020954590.1, from coordinate 37,432,621 downwards.
AGACTTAGCCTTTCTCAGCAATGCAAGGATCTAAGACATCTCCAAAGGTCTCCTGATGGAAAATGCTATCCACATCCAAAGAAAGAACTATGGAGTTTGAATGCAGATAGAAGCATACTATTTGCTACTTTTTTCTTCTGTTTTGTTTTGTTTTCTCTTTCTTGTGGTTTCTCCTATTGGTTCTAATTCTTCCTTACAACATCACTAATGTGAAAATACGTTTAATAGGTATGTATATTTATAGCCTATATCAGATTGTGAGCTGTCTTGGGGAGGGAACTGGGAGAAAGGGGCAGAAAAATTTAAAACTCAAAAGCTTATGGAAATTAATGTTGATAAATCAAAATAAATTAATTTAAAAAATAAGGAAACTAAGGTACTCTGAGGCTAGGTTACTTGCTCAAGGTCAAACAGGTGGAATGTTGAACTTTTTGGGAGAAATCATTAAATTCCTAAATCACAACATTTGGAATATAACACAAGAAAAGGAAGAATATTTATGCAGATTTTTCAAAATATTTAGCTCCTTAAGTGCTAGATATGCCAAGCACTGTTCTAGGCAGTGGAGGATACAAAGACAAAACCTTAAAATAGTCCCTGTCCTCCATCAGTGAACAAGGTATTTAATAAGCACTTCCTATATGCCAGACACTGTATTAAGTGCTGGGGATATTGTTATTGTTTGTCCTTCATTCTTGAAGAGGACCAATGACATCACAAAGGTGACATCTTGACTTGTGGGTGCATAGAAAGACAGGAAAAGACAAGGAGCTCACATTCAGAATGGGCAGAGAAAACATGAGCAACTAAGTACATGTAGGATATAGACAAAGTTAATGAAAGAGAATATCAGAGAAAAATCATGAGCAATATGGGTAGGGAGTGAGAGGAGAAGATTGAGAATGGCCTTCTTCAGAAGGTGGCACTTGAATTTAATCCCAAGGAAAGCCAAGGAATCTAGTAGGTGGATGGGGAAAAAAGAGCATTCCAGCTATGGGGGACAGCAAAATCAAGGAGATTGTATTTTATTAAAATTTAAACATTCTTTTTAAAAGGACACTACTTTGTGGAACTACCAGTTAATAGAATGAGCTGCCTTAAATAAATGATAAAAAATCAAATACCATGTTAGGCATCTAGGTGGCAAAGTGGATAGAGCTTTGGGCCTGGAGTCAGGAAGACCCATCTTCCTAAGTTCAAATCTGGCCTCAGACACTTGCTAACTGTGTGACCCTGGGCAAGTGACTTCACCCTATTTGCCTCAGTTTCCTCATATGCATAATGAGCTGGAGAAGGAAATGGCAAACTACTTCAATATCTGTGCCAAGAAAATCCCAAATGGGATCACAGAGAGTCAGACACAGACTAAAACAACTGTACAACAAGAAAAATACCATGATCTTATATTTGCAAAATGACTTTTATTAAAATTTTCAGTTGAGGAAATAAAACTTCAAGAACAAGTATATAGGTGCTACTTCTGAATTTTCTTTATGGTTGTTATTACCATAATGCTAGTTTAAAAATAATTAATCAATCAGCAAATATTTATCAAGTAATTACTATCTATTCATTTTGTTTTCTTGTATGGGGTCTCCAAGAAAAGTCAAAGAACATTAGAACTAGAGAGAACATAGATGTCATCTAGCCATCGAATACTAAGATCAAAGGATCATAGAGTTAGAGCTAAAAGGGACCTCAGCACATCCCCCCACTCAATTTACAGAGGAAACTAAGGTTTAATAATATTAAGGAACTTGTTCAAGGTTACATAGCAAATGGCAGATGGAGGATTTGAACTCAGATCCTTTGACTACAAAGCTAGTTCCCCCACTTTATTTTATAGATGAAGCAACTAAATCCCAGAAAGGTGAAATGTCCTGTTGTTGGTCATGCAGCCAGGAAGTAAGCAAGCTGGAAAATCCATTGTTGTCTTCCAGTGACAAGAAACCTGTTAAGTTAGAGGGAGGAATGAAGGCAAAAATCAGAAGAAAAAACATTTCAGACACAAAATGACTATAGTGTGGAAAGCTGCAAAATTAATCCCAAAGCAGCAGTGGTCCTTATTGCTTCCTCTGAGAGAGAAAATTGTGGCAAGACAAACCAACAGTTGATCAGATGTTCTGTTCTTTGGGGAACAAAACCTCCAACAGGTATCTAGCTGGCCAATATTCTCTGTCACTACTGACTCTTATATCTGAGTCAGTTTTCTGATTTTTATTGGGAAAGAATCAGTCATATTTAATATTTGCTCAGTTGGCTTGTGTCTTACTCTTAAAACTACATCATCCTATGTGTCCCTTATTTTATTATGGCCTCAATGTTCTCTACAATTTTTTTTCTTCAGATCAATACAGGATATAGCATTTTTATGGACCCAATGCTGCTGCTGCTGCTTTAACTACTACTAATTTAACTACACACATACACATGCACAGCTACTACTATTACAACAAAAAGACCAAGAGTCCAGAAAGCACCTCAGTAAGCAAAAATCTGACCTACTTGTCAAACAGAGAGAGATGGCTGCCAAAGACAACTAGTTTGGATCACAAACTCATCTATAAAATCTTACAGAGGATCGTGGATGGTTACAAGCAGCATCATTTCATAAAATATAGAGAAGCAATGTAGGATAAAAGGATTTTTAAGAAAACTTGGTTATTTATCCATCTAAGCAAAGTCATCCCAAGGGCATGAAGGATGAACCTGGAAACCTAACCTCCTGGAAAAAGGACTCCAATTGCAAGAAAATTGGAAAAGATTTGTACATATTTAAGAAAAATTCAAAAACTGTTTTCTCCATCAAGAATAATGGAATCACTGCACTTGGACACTAGTATCACAGGCTCTGAAGTGTTTATACAAGTGGTAGAAATGGCCCTGAAGAGAACAGAGAGAGGAAAAAATAGCTAGATTGAATCAAGTATATATAGAGAGGAGATGATACAAGTATGAAGATATAGAGTGACCTATGTAAAAGGAATCTGATGAAAAGAGTCCCAGCTCTTATTTATGTCCCCCCAAAAAGATAACTGAGAGAACATAAATAACTACTAGCCAATAAATTAACTCTCAAATACATACAAAATATTTACATGGGTCACATACATCAATGGGCATATTAGCAGGAGTCAACCAAGTTTTTGCAGACATAATCAACAATGGACTATATCATGACCATCTCATGAATGACTGAAATGAGAGACTAGAAATTCCTAAGGTGCTTATAATTCATTGATTACAAAAAAAGCACTCAACTCAGTAAAGCAAAATGTGATCTTATAAACTATATTATAATGATGTGCCTCCAATCTATATATCAAGATCATTCAAGATTACTTGGAAGAAGCAATAGAGATTTAATTGCCTATTCAATTACCCCCTGATGTTAAGCATCAGGCAAAGCATTAAGCAAAGAGAGGTATGTTCACCAAAAATATTTGTGACTGCGATAATTGCTATCTTCAAAGCTACTAATGATCACTTCGTTGCTGAATTTCATGACATTTTCCCAGTCTTCATCTTCCTTGAGCCCTCTACAACCTTTTCCACTGTTAATCACTCTTTTCTCCTTCTCCTTGCCTTAGTTTGTATGCTCATAGTTTAGAATAGTGACTGGCACATATTGAATGCTTAATACATTTTTGAATTGGATGTGATAGAGGAGATCCAGCATAGAGTGCAGTCAGTGAAGGATTCTCTGTGGATGCTGAGATCCTTCAGATGCTTCTAGCACAGTGTTCATTATATCAAGCCTGAAAACATTGAAAAAATCTCTTGGAAGATGAATTAACGAGTCAATCTGTAATATGTGCCTCACAGGACTGTTATAAGTATTGAATAAAGATAATGCATTACAACACACTGCAAAACTTAAAGTGCTATATAAATGCTATTTATCAGTCAGAGTTGACCAAATGGATAAAGAATGTCTACTGTCCATATTTCAACATCCATCTGAATGGACAACCAATACAGTTTATCTGTCTATCTACCCCCACACACATACACACATATATAAACGTGTGTATGTGTCTCTGGGTATATGCTTATATATATGCATGTATGTGTGTACATATATATATATGTATATATATACACACATACATATAGATACATGGATATAATTTCCCACTTTTATGTTTAAAATAGCAATGTTAACTCATTTGATCCTCATAGCAACAATATGACGTAGATGCTATTATTACTGCCATTTTACAGATGAGGAAAATGAGACTGAGAGCTATTAAGTGATTTTCACATTATCACATAGTTAGTAAGTATTTGAAGCATGATAAACTCAGGTCTTCCTGATGTCGTGTTCAGTACTTTATTCAATGCACCACCTAACTGGGTACATATGGACAATGAACTAGGCCTAGAGTAGAATAAGAGAACAGCATGGATTGCTTTGGAAATTGTAAAGTACTTCTTTTACTAATCCCAAATTTCTCGATTAAAGTAAAGGCCTATTTTTTTTCTATTACAACTTTTTATCTGTGTTGCTATGTAAAGGAGAACTAAAGTCTCTAAAGAAATAAAGATAAGCATCATGTAGAAAAAAAGGTAAATAGTAGGGATGAATGTGCTGGTAACATAACCAATCAGAAACACTAAAGTTGAACATGAGTAAAGTGCAGCATCACAGACCATTTATGACTAAAACCGGAGCTTGACGGAGACATTGAAAGAGTAAGGAATCCCAAGAGAATGCCCAGAATGCTCTGTTCATATGTTCTTATGATCCCAGGAAAAAGGAAGGAAGGCATCCAACACACTGGATGGCCCTTTTGTGGTGAGAGCCATTCAGTGTGCTAGAGTCATGTCAGGAAGACATGAATGAGAGTCACACAGGGCAGGCTGGCATGGATGGATTGTTATCTATAGTATAAAAAAACTCTTCAATTAATGAGATTACAGATCTAAGATTAGAATGTTTGACCTATAAATGCCACTTTCTTTCAGGGACAATTTGAAAAAGGCCTTTCTACTACCATATTCCACTCATAAGTCCCATCCTTCTTAGTCTCACTAATTGTTATGATACATACACAATACATTAAAATAAGTTTATTAATAACCCGTACCCTGTAAGTAAAAAAAAAAATCTGAGGCTATATTCTCTTCTAAATTTCTTCCCTATTATTGGGAATTAGTGGAAACTACCTTTATTGTTAGTCTTTTTTCTATGTCATACTTAACATTTGTAACATCCAGTTTTATTATTTTAAAAGAAATATTTTTCTCCCTTCCCAAAAATTTCAATTTAAAACCCTTTTGTTCACATCAGCAGATCTCAAATACATTCTTCCAAATTTCCACAAAACATCACTTGTCTTTGCCAGGAGTCAATCATTTGTGCATCTGAACCTAAGAATCAAACACGTAGGTTCCAGTTCTTCAATACCATCTTTGTACCAAAGTCTTCTTGAAATTATTATTTGTTATATACTGATGGGAATCAGTGGAATTGAATTTTCTTGAATGTAGAGCCTTTCATTCTTTCCTTTGAATAGGAGCATTTAGCATAGTATATTACACATAACAGATATTTAATAAGGATTTGTTGCATTAAATGGAAATGGGTCTATAGCTTTGCCCACCATGGAGGGACAGTTCATATTGAGACAGGTTTTCTTTAGCAGATAAATCACAATGAGAAAATATATTAATGGGCAAGCATGAAGGCAAATTCAGGGTTTCTGACATGGGAGATCCACAAACTTGGTCCAGGGGTCTAGAGTGGAGGAGGATCAAACATAGAAAACCAAAATTACATGAGGATAGAGTAGTTAAGGTACAATGGCACATCAGATGAATTTGTGTGCTCAGTGAACTATGACCTAAAGACATGATGTTCAGGTGTTTCCCCTGCTCATTCTGATTTATTTTAATTCACCAAAACTTTGCAGGCAAGAGGCTCTACTCTCAACATTTAACTTGAAGAAGAGATGAAAATATTCTTGTGTACTCAGCTTTTTTCGGTTCCCAAACTAGGAGTTTGACATTTTTACAGGTAAATTCAAAGTTTCTGCTGAAGGTATCTTTGACTCCTACATCAACAAATATTCATGCAGCTGATTATGCTAAATATCACAGAATATATGTATATATAGATAGATAGATAGATAGATATAAATAGATAGATAGATAGATAGACAGACAGACCGATAAACAGATGTGGTTCTAACCACCAAGGATTTTGCAATCTGATAGGTTAACCTTGAAACTCAATGAACTTTAAGTGACAGAAAATAAGCTTTTAGTTTTTTCTTTGAAAAATTAAAAGTGCTCATTTTATTCTGCAAAGACTTAAACTAAATTAATTGTATCTTAGAATTTCTTTTAAACAATATATTTGTTTTTCCAGTAGCCATAAGAGATCATAATTAAATAAAAAACATAATAATAAAAAGCATAATAATAATAACTAATATTTATGTAGCACTCTGAGGTTTGCAAAGTGCTTTGTAACTATTATCTCATTTTCTCCTCATAAATACCATAGGAGGACCCAACATCTGGGAACCAGAATGGCAGAGTAAGCAGTAAATCACTGTAATATTGCCATACTCACCTCCCAACAACCATAAAATAGATCCCCAAAACAAATCCTGGAATAGCAGAACCAGAAAAAAGGGGGGCAAAACAAATTTTTAGCCCAGGAACCTTGGAAGATCTGCAAGAAAGGTCCATCTTAGGTAAAAGAGGAGCACAGTCCAGAAGCATCCCTGCAAGCCCCACCTCAGCAAGCCAGTGGTAGATCCTGAACCTCAGTGTGGCTGTGCAGGCAAATATGAACACCAGGACTCCCTCTCTACACATGCCTTAGGATAGCCAGGGTAACTGGAAGACTCCAGCTTGGAAAACCACCACGTACCTCAGTGTGACCCAGAGCAAATAGGCATCCTCCAGCAGCCAGACCTCCATGTGCTGAAGCACAGCCCATGGCAAACAAGTAGACACCAACCCTATAGGTGCTTAAGCAAACAGACAGCCTCCAACCAGTACCAGCCCTGCCAAGTTTTAGCATAGCCCTAGGCAAACAGGCAGCCTCCAGAGACCAGATCACCATGTGCTTCAGGTAATTTGGTCTAGGGAAGCATAGAAACACCCCACCAGACCTCAGCACATGCCAGATACTACCACTAGGACCCCAACTCAGTACCAGGCAAGCTGCAAGACCCCTATGACTTCCTGCAGCACCAGCCAGCCCCAACCCCACCCTCTCAGTGCAGCACCAGATGCAAGGGTCTCCTGTGGAACTCAGTGCAGCACCAAGTAAACAGCCAAGGCCTGCAGCCCCTAACACAACAAGCCAGAGACAGTGACCCTTCACCCTGGGAGCAGAGTTCAAATTTAAAAGAAAGGAAAAAGCCTCCCCTCCCCACCAAAAGATGAGCAAGCAACAATAACAACAACAAAGAATCTGATCATAGAAAATTATTATGATGACAGGGAAGGCCAAGACACAAACTCAGAAGAGGACAACAATGTCAAAACACCTATGGGCAAAACCTCAGAAAAAAACAGGAAATGGTCTCAGGTCCAGAAATATCTCATGAACATGCTCAAAAAGGAGCTTAAAAATCATATGAGAGGTAGAAGAAAAAATGAGAAAAGAAAGGAGAGTGATGCAAGAGAATTATGAAAAAAGAAAAATACTCAACCACTTGAAAAGCTGCTTAAAAAGTAGAATTGGCCAAATGGAAAAGGAGATACAAAAATTCACTGAAGAAAACAACTCCTTAAAGAGTAAAATTACCCAAATGGAAAAGAAAGTACAAAAGCTAATTGAGGAAAACAACACCTTAAAAGTTAGAATTGGGCAAGTGGAAGCTAATGACTCTATGAGACATCACAAATCAATCAAACAAATTCAAAAGAATGAAAAAAATGGAAGAAAATGTAAAATACATCATGGGAAAAAACAACAGACCTGGAAAATAGATCCAGGAGAGAGAATATCAAAATCATTGGACTACTGAAAGCCATAATCAAAAGGAGGACCTGGACAGCATCTTTCAAGAAATTATTAAGGAAAACTGTCCTGATGTCCTGGAACCAGAAGGCAAAACAGGCATTGAAAGGATCCACCAATCACCTCAGGAAAGAAATCCCCAAATAAAAACCCCAAGGCACATTATAGTCAAATTTCAGAACTATCAGGTCAAGGAAAAAAATATAAATGGCCAGAAAGAAACAATTTAAAAATCAGGGAGTTGCAATCAGGTTCACTCAGGTTCACAGTAGCAGCTGCAACATTAAAGGATCGAAGGTAATGGAACCTTATATTTCAGAGGGCAAAGGAGCTAGGACTACAACCAAGAATCACTTACCCAGCAAAATTAAGCATAATACATCAAGAGGAAAAATGGTCATTCAACAAAATAAAAGAATTTCAAGCTTTCATAAGGAAAAGACCAGAACTAAACCAAAAACTTGACCTCCAATATCAAGGCCTAAGAGAAACTTCAACAGGTAAAAAGAAAAAAGAAAATATAAGGGACTTAATAGAGCTAAACTGTTTACATTCCTGTATGGGAAGATGATACTTACAACTCTTAAAAACTGTATCAGTAACAGCACAGATAGAAGGAATATACATAGACAGAGGTTACAGGTATAAGGTGAATTTGAAGGAATGATAGAAAAATTAAGGGATGAGAAAGAGGAATACAATGGGTGCATAAGGAAGGGAGAGGCAGAATGGGGTAGATTATCTCACATGAAGAGACAAGAAAGACATATTACAATGGAGGAGAGGGTGGGACAGTGGGTGATGGGCATTGCTTGAACATTACTCTCATCAGTATTGGCTCAAAGAGGGAATGATATACAAAAATTAGTTGAATATAAAAATCTATCTTAACTGACAGGGAAGTAAGAGGGGAGATTAAGGAGGGTGGGGTGGGGACAGACAGAAGGGAGAGAAGATCAGGGGTGGTGGTAGGCAGAAGTAAAACACTGGTGAGGTGAGAGTTAAAGGAGAGAGAGGACAAACAGAAGGAAGAATAGGATGGAGGGGAATACATAAGTCATAATCATAACTGAATATGAATGGGATGAACTCTCCCATAAAATGGAAAGGGATGGCAGAATGGATCAAAAACCAGAATCCTCCAATATGTTGCTTATAAGGAACACACTTGAAACAGAGAGACACACACAGAGTAAAAGTAAGGGGCTGGAGAAGAACCTATTATGCTGCAGCTAAAGTAAAAAAAAAACAAAAAACAAAAAACAAAAAACCAGGGTTAGCAACTGGATCTCAGACAAAGCAAAAGCAGAAATAGACCTAATTAAAAGAGACAAGGAAGGAAACTACATCTTGCTAAAAGGTAACATAGACAATGAAGCAATCAAATTAGAAGGGCAAAGAATAGTCTACCTGTTAGATCTATGAGGAGGGGAAAAATTCATGACCAACCAAGAGATAGAGAGCATTACAAAATATAGAATAGATAATTTTTATTATATTAAATTGAGAAGCTTTTGTGCAAACAAAACAAATGCAACCAAATTTGGAAGGAAAGCAAAAATCTGGGAAATAATATTTACAGCAAGTGTCTTGGATAAGGCCTCATTTCTCACATATATAGGGAACTGAGTCAAATTTATTAGAATACAAGCCATTCCCCAATTAATAAATGGTCAAAGGACAGGAATAGGCAGTTTTCAGATGAAGAAATCAAAGATATCTACAGGCATATGAAGAAGTGCTTTAAATCACTTTTGATTAGAGAACTGCAAATTAAAACAACTCAGAAATACCACCTCACACCAATCAGATTGGCTAATATGACAAAAAATGAAAAGGATACATGTTGGAGAGGATACAAGAAGAACTAATGCACTATTGGTGGAGTTGTGAACTGATTTGGAGAGCAATTTGGAACTATGCCCAAAGGTCAACCAAACTGCGAGTACCCTTTTATCCAGCAATACCACTACTATGTATGTATTCCAAAGAGCTAGTAAAAAAGGAAAAGGACCTACATGTGCAAAAATATTTATAGCAGCCCTATTCATGGTGGCTAAATATTAGAAATTGAGGGGATACCTATCAATTGGGGAATGGCTGAATATACTGTGGTTTATGAATGGAATGAAATACTATTGGGCAATAAGAAATGATGAATAGGCAGATTTCAGAAAAACCTGGAAAGAGTTGATGCAAAAAGAAATGAGCAGAACCAGGAGAACACTGTACACACTATCAGCAACACCATGTGATGATCAGCTATGAATGGCTCAGCTCTTCTCAGCAACACAATGGTCCAAGACAAGCACAAAGGACTCATGAAGGAAAATGCTATCCATATCCAGATAAAGAACTGAGGACTCTGAATGCAGATCAAGGCACTTTTTTTCTACTTACTGTATTCTTTCTCATGTTTTTTTTTCTTTTTGATCTGTTTCTTCTTCCACGATTGTGACAAATCTGGAAATATTTTTATATGATAGCATATGTGTCAAATTGCCTACCATTTTCAGAAGGGAGAGGGAATGGAGGGAGAAAAACTTGGAACTCAAAATCTTGTAGAAGTGAATGTTGAAAACTAAAAATAAATAAATTTAAAAAAATACAAAGGAGCTTGGTTAACAGACATAGAGGTGTTCCATCAAGAGTCAAAATTCACTGAATGAAAATCATGCTTGGGTCTTAATTGTGGTTTCTCTGGTCCTTGACTATTGGTGCATTTTGATATCTTCCTTTCATCTCACATTCTTTATCTTACATCAGCTTTCAGTAGCGAAGTACTTTTTCCCTCTGGTCATTTGCAATTTTCCCAGGCTTTATGATCTGCCCCCTCTGAAACACCAGGCTTCACCCTCATCTAGTTTGTGCTCTGTCTTCTGATTTGCTCCTGCCCACCAGTTACCCAGGTGTTCAGCCCTTGCTTTGTCCTTGGGATCTCATTTTCCAAAGATCCAAATGTTGGTCCTTGCCAATCCCCTTCTAATTAGCTCAGATGGGACATGTGAAGTACCTTCCATTTCCCATACTCTATCAAAACAAAGGAATAATTTTCTCAGATTCTTAAATTCAGAAAATGAATGCTCGTCATATTCACTTAATGGTAATACTGTTCATTTCCCTTTGATGGCATTCACTTCTAAGTTTGTACAAATATCCTTTAAGTTTGCATAAATATCCTTTCCCTGGGTGAAAAAGAAGTATACTGTCCTCCAAATTTTTCCCAAATCAGCTGTTCAGATTCTTGTTCTTCATTCAAGATAATTCCTTTGTAAGTTAGTCATTAATTTGTGGTAGTCAGTAGTACCAAAGATCCTAAATTTCAAGGTCATTTATGCTCTCATGAGAAGAACAGATGGGCATGATGGCATAACAGTTTTAGTGTGCTAAATGCCCATCTATCAGAAACAAAAGGCAACACTAATGCTCCATTAGGAACTATTAGGGTTCATATGGGTTATGTTAAATGTAAGCAGACATGAGCACAAAGTTTTGAAACAAGCTGGAAGAATGCCCAGATCATATACAATTTAGATGATAAAAGCCTTCATTTCCACTAAAGTCAATGCTTATTCAAAAATATTAGAGAAAGGCTCCAAGATTTCTGATCAAAGATTTATGGATATGATATGATTGGGCTAACTTGAATGGAAAGGGTAGAGGGAATGGAGAGAAAATATCCAGAAGGGATCAACTACAATAGCAGTTTATTGGTGGAGGAGAAAATGCCCCCTTCCTTACCCCCCTGAGGTTTTTCAGCTTCCAAGCTAGAGGCATGCTTCTGAATCCAAATGAGTGAATTTGATGCTACGTTATCCTGCATGGACACAGATGTCACCTCCTGGACAATGTGGATGGTAGCAGTAAGCATAGAACAAACTAAGAATTAAGATAGTTCTTGATCTAGTTCTATATCATATTACTTGTCTGATGCAAATCTTTTGCAACTTGAACTCTAGCCTTCACTTCCATTAACCATTTTTGGACCTTGTAAGTCTGTGCTTTATGTTTATGTGTAAGCTGTCCTCTCTCCCAGAGGAAAAGGTGACAGGGCTGTCCTCCTCTATGGGTTATCAGTGAAAATGAAGTGTTCCTCAAAAGATGGAAGAAGTGTTTTAGATTAAAAATTAAAAAGAAAAAAAATAATCTGAAAAGGGGGCTGAGGATCATAATCAAGATTAGAGTTAAAGGATAAAAAAAAAGACAGAAAAGAGATAAAAGACTACTGAATGCTTAGAGTCAAGCCATAAGTATGACGCTCCTTCTGCACAGGGGGAAGTTTGACTTTCCTAGAGAGCCTCCTGAGACATATCAAACCTGACAATTGCCATCTAGTCATGGTGATGTGATGAGCAGCTGGGGTGGGGGGAATAAAACTTTATACCTCCAAAAGGAACTTAAAAATCCCTGTTGGGTATTTTGAAGATCTGGACAAGAGATTAAGATGTTAGGAGCACAGGTGGTGTATTCATTACTGCTGCTGACTGAAGAAAGTTTCAAAAGAAAAGGACAAATTAGAAAGCGAACATCTGTTCAAGAAGACAGTGCATAGGAATAGGATTGGGATTTATTTCCATAGTCTAAAATTATATGAATAATGGGCTCCTTGTCAGGGATGATGTGTACCAGTAAAAATAAATTTGTCTAGAGTTTTGAGAATATGATCAAGAAGATTTTAAACTGTAAAGGGAGAGGGATAAACCTTCCTACATATATTTGTGAACCCATTACAGTGAATAGCAATTGCAACATATAAAGAAGATCAAAAGTATAACTGTAAGAGTTGGACTATAAGAAAAGCTGAGTGCTGCAGAATCAATGCTTTTGGACTGTGGTGCTGGAGAAGACTTCTGAGAGTCCCTTGGACAGCAAGGATATCAAGTCAGTAAATAATTAAAGAAATTAACTCAGATTATTAACTTGAAGGTCAAACACTGGAGCTGAAGCTTAAATACTTTGGCCACATAATAAGATAGGACTCATTAGAAAAGACACTGATGTTGGGGAAGATTGAAGGCAAAAAGAAAAGGGAGTGGCAGAGGATGAGATAGATAGATGGTGTGATGGAAGCAACAAACATGAGCATGGCCAGACTTCAGGAGAAAGTGGAAGATAGAAAGGCCCGACATGCTATGGTTCATGGGGTCATGAAGAGTAGGACATGACTGAATGAATATCAACAAATATTGCTTCACTTGTTTTTTGAAGAATTCTTGAAATCATTTCTTCCATATTCAGTTTTAATTATTGCTTCTTGACATGCATATAGGTTCCTCAGGAGACAACTAAGATGATCTGGTACTCCCATCTATTTGAGGACTTGGCACATTTTGTTGTGATCCACACAGCCAAAGGCTTTGGTGTAGTCACTGATGCAGAAGTTGACTTTTTTGCTGGAACTCCTCTGATTTCTCCATAATCCAGTGAAGATTGGCAATTTGGTCTCCAGTTCCTTTGCCTCTTTGAAAAACAACTTGCACCTAATTCTTGGTTCACATATTGCTGAAGCCTAGCTTATAGAATCTTAAACATAATCTTGATGGCATGTAAAATGGGCACAGTTGTTTGGTAATTTGAACATTCTTTGGCATTGCTTGCCATTGCATTTGGCTTCTTTAGAGTTGGGATGTAAACTGAACTTTTCCAATGCAGTAGCCACTGTTGAGTTTTCCAAATATGCTGGCATATTGAATGCAGCAATTTAAGAGCATCATCATTTAGGATTTTAAATTTCTCAGCTGGAATTCCATCATCTCTACTAGCCTTGTTGTTAGTAAGGCTTCCTAAGGCCCACTTGACTTCATTCTCTAGGTGTCTGGCTTCTAGATCAGTAACCACATCATCATGGTATCAGTGATGTTAAGATCTTTCTTATATAGTCCCATATATTCTTGCCACTTATCCTTAACCTCTTTTACTCTTATTAAGTGCCTGCCATTTTTTGTCTTTTATCATGCCCATTTTTGCAAGAAACATTCCCCTAATATCTCTAATTTTCTTGAAATGATGTCTTGTCTTTCCCATTCTATTATTTTCTTTTATTTCTTTGCATTGCTCATTTAGGAAAACTTTCTTATCTCTCCTTGCTCTTCTCTGGAATTCTGCATTCAGTTGGGTATCTCGTTTCCTTTCCCTTTCCTTCTTTCTTCAACTATCTATAAGCCATTCTGGGTTTAATTCTGACAAGGAAGAACCAGCTACTAAAAAAAAAAAAAAACAAAGAATGCAAATATTGTGGAGAATTGACCACTCCATTTTATAATTTGTAAATGCTACCTACTGTCTAACACATAGCCTAGACCTAAGAAAACCAAATTTCAAAGGATTGATGAGATTCCTTAGTGCAAATGTTGTAGAGGAAGTTGGTACAAGGATGGGAAACTTTCAAGTATGAAGTTCTGGAGGCACAAATAGAAACAAATTAGAAACAACTCCAATGAAAAAGTAGAGGGAAGGGGTGTCTAAAGAGATTAATGCATACACAAAGGGAACTTATCAACCAATTTAAATTTTTAAAAAGACATGTATAAAAGATATAAAAAGTACAACTAATGAAAGGTGAATAAAAATAAAAAATTATACAGTCTTGTGACAGTAAGGAGAGAGCTAATGTCCAGAATGAACTGATGCTGGCTCTGAATACTAAAAACAACAACAAAAAGAGTTTTTCTCTTTTAGAAACAAATAGAGGAGCAAAGTGATAGAACAGCTACTTGGGATAGCCAGATTAATCATATTACATGACTGAGTAAAGGCAGAATGACAGGTTTACTAACAGCATCTTTGGAACAATTCCAACATTTGACAGAATCATGGGGATAATGTGTACCTCATCTTATTCACACAGTTTTGGTTTTTTCTGCTAGTTCTCTATATTTTGAGAGTTTTTCATTTCATATATCTAGGAAATTGTACACATTTAGTACAGCATAATCTATTAGAAATTTGGTTTAAAATTTTTGCATCAATATTATATACTTAAATGGTTGTGGACAATTCATCTATGACAATACTCCAGTTCATCTATAGTTTATTTGTTGAATTATCAAGGCTTTTTTAGAACTATATTTGTAATCTGTTAGTTGAGGAAAGCTACTATGCTTGCCTTTGTAATTCTAGCCCTAGATCTTTTCTTAGCAGGTATTCAGTAAGTACTAAGTATTTGCAAACTGCAGTGTTATGTTGTGAAATTTCTCTTATTTACTTGCATAATATACATTGATCAATGAATTGGACCTCCTTAAAGATAACCCTTCTATAACTTCTGGTAGAAATATTTTGATCTGGAATTTTCATTATAAAATACACTATTCCTACAAACAGGTAGCAATAGAGTCAACTGTTCAACATTTCTTTGTCAACAACATATTTCTGGTTGAGTTCATGTGTATGTTGTCTATTTAGGGTCTTTTGATTGCCCTCTTTCATTTTAGCCATTTTCTAGGGTCTATCTGGGAGGTAAATTATTTTTGGTTACATTCAACAAATCCAGTGGCACATAACTATTACCATTTTCATTGCAGTGATGTCTATTTATTCCAAAAGCATTTTTGTAAATTTTTAACCTAAGTATCATATACTCTGTAGACTTTGATTAATTATCTTGCTTCTTTTTAATGAGGTATATTAATCTTTTTATATCTACCTTGGGATGATGGGCCCTTTATGTACTTCTTAAGTGGGTTTTGGATAGAATATTTTCCACATCTATTATTGTCCTTTATACAATGTCAAGCATGTGTATTTAGACTATTAACACATATGTGTTTTATTTTGTGTTATTATTATTATTCATCTCACTCTTTTTTGATGTTTTTTAGATAGAAATGCTTTTAGGACAATTTATGATCCTATTATTCTTTTATATTTAATGTTCTGTGGACTATTGCAAAGGTAGATTAAGTAACTGCTTTTTGTAATTGAATAAAGGTACCAAGATATCAGCTCCTATTCTATAAATCCACTGTAAGCATTTTCAGGACAACTCCCAGGGCAAAGGATGATTAGTACCTGGCCCTGTCCCTCAATGATTTTAATTTCTTATGTCTCTATATTTTGAAAGCTTTTCATTCCATGTGACTTAGAGATTATGATTATTTGGTATGGCTACATAAATTTAAAATGATGCCTTTTAATGTGTAGGTATCAAAATTATATCCTGGCAAATATGGGCAATAATTCTGACTATGGCAATATTTTGATTCTTCCAAAAAAGGTTACATGTTTACTTGCTTGAGATATTGCAGAGGTTATTCTTGGTCATGTATAGGCTGGACTAGATGGCCTCTCAAAGTCCCTTCCAACTCCTAAGGTTCTGTAATTCAGTATTTCTCAGTTGTAACATCCCCTCTCCACTTCTCCCTAGCCAGGGTTAGTTGAATCATTATTTTATCTGAATAGTTGCAGCTCTTGTAGGATCTTCCCATAAAGTCAATTAGCTTCAGTAGAGCCCCCTGTGTTTGGGTGCCTGACAATGTTATCCCTGGAGTAATAGTGAAAGTTGACTTTGTTACCCATACCTTTATATTACCAGCTAATCCTACTAGTAAATTATAATGGCACATAATTATCATGGGAGGAGGGGAAAAGTCAGCCTATCATTATTATATCATTCTTCATCTGCCCTATAATAAGTAGTTCCCTTTATCTACTCACCCTAAGATACAAGCCAGAAGTGAGTCTCAGAGTAAAATCTTTCAACCAAAGACTTCATTGCCATTCTTTCGTGTTGCTCTCTAGGTAGGCTCAAGATTCTCATGGCAAGTTAAAAGTTCCAACAACAAAAAGTTGGAGGGTGACCTATGCATCACATATTCTCAACTTCAACCACATTTTAAATTTATATCTTGAAAGAGAATAATGTTTCAATTTATTTTAGAAATGATTCTTTCAAAAAAAATTTTAGCACCTGCAAAAATAGCTAAGAGATAGGGAGCTATTAGTGATTAGCACTGATTGGTCATGGAAGAAATTTCCTCTGTGCTCTCTCTCTCTCTCTCTCTCTCTCTCTCTCTCTCTCTCTCTCTCTCTCTCTCTCTCTCTCTCTCT
>NW_020954590.1:37410767-37415579 GCF_900497805.2 Vombatus ursinus | reverse complement strand
TCTCTCTCTCTCTCTCTCTCTCTCTCTCTCTCTCTCTCTCTCTCTCTTTCTCTCTCTCACTGTTTAAACCTTTTTTCTTCCATTATTTTTTTTACTCATACATTTCTCCTTATCATAAGACTATTCTTAAGTTTCCCTGAGTCATATATATCTGGGTGGGAGGGAGAGGAAGTAGTCCATAGTTTATTATTTTGGCTGACTCCAGTTTATACCCAGCAAGTAAATGGTAATGATGTTATAGAGATGAATTTGAAATTGAACTATTAACATATATAACCATTTAAAAGTGTGCTACCATTTAAATGGTAATTTGAAGGGATACAATACAGTCCTGAGAATAAAATCTGTCATGTATCAATAAATATTCTGAAAGATAGGGGGAAAAAGAAAGTCTAGAAAAACACATTCCTCATTCTCATGTTCTCTAAGCTATTATTATGATGGTAAGAGATTGGGGAAGGGAGTTCCTTAACTCTCCTTCCCGTACAACACCCCTCCCTCCAAAAAAACAACTCTTGCAAATTTTTGCAGTTGGACATTGCAATGGGACAATGTTAGTGGAAGTGGACCCCAGTAGCATTCTCACAAATACACATTTATATTAATGAATGCACAATAAACATAGGTCTAGAGAACACATGAACTTATTCTGAAAAGTTACAGTACCATGTAAATGTAAATCTTTTTGAACACAATATAACAAACATACAAAGAATATAGTATATATTTTTCTTTTTCTTTTTTGGTCTGTGCTTTCTTTCACAACATGGCTAATATGGAAATATGTTTTGCATGACTGTATATGTATAACATATATCAAATTGCTTGGTGCCTAATGGTGGGGAGAGAGGAGGGAGAGAGAGAGCTAATTTGGAACTCAAAATTTTTTTAAAATGTTAAAATTATTTTTACATGTTATTGGAAAAAATAAAATTTCAAAATTTGCAGGAAAAAGTACATAGTTTCCAAACACACACGTCCTGCAAAGAGGATATAGATAAGATATATACATATATACATACATATGTACCTCTTCTAGGTGTGTTTGATCCCAGCTATCAATGCAAAAAGCCCAAATAATGAAAATCAAAATAAGAGGGAGAAAAGACTTAGAAATAGAGAAAGAATAAAGGAAAAGACAAACAAAACAAACTCAGAGACAGAAAAAAAGATCCTTCTGTAGTAATACATTTAAAATACACATGTATACATACATATGTATATGTACACTATATGTATATGTACATGGTAGAGTTACAATCTCATATGGAATTAGTTTCCACTGCCATTTCACTAGAAATGTATTCTCATGCTTGTCAGTCTGAATAGAAGTTGATGTTGGATATTAAAAACATTTACTTCATGCTATAATCTTCCATCATAATTTGATTTAGGAATATGTATCTCTCAAATGCATGCCCACTTTCCTGAAAAATCCTTGTGGGAGTTCACACAATTGCACATCTACTGATGCCAGAAATAGGAACTACACTTTAGAGATAATGCCCTGTTTGTTTTTCTGGTTTCTATAGTAGCTGCACAATGGAATTCATTTTTAGGATATATGGAGTAGTATCCTTTTGCATGCAATTACCCATTATGGATTTCTACTCTCAATTGAATAGCAAGGAATAGGTCTGACAAAACAACCTCCCTGAAGCTAATTTTTATCAGTTGACTGACAGAGCTACCTATTTGTAAGAAACAACAGAACAGGCATTTCAACTCCTATTAGTCATTTTTCAGGTTTTTTTTTTTGGTTTTCTTTTGTTTTACAAGGAAGGGACCTTCAGAATATTATTTCCTTCTAAGAGAGAAAATAGAGATAGGATGACTTGGGAAAAATGCAAACCTTGAGTCTTTTAATTCTTTAGCAATTCTTTATCTTTTACACCTGGACATCCAACCTTTTTGGTCCAATGGACCTCATTAATGTTTCAGAATCATTATCACAGCTGTGAGTTTTAATCCTCTTGACAATGCAAAAATCTTAACAAAATGATTTCCTGTAATGAGGTTTCTATTAGCTTGGCCAGGATTGGCACTTTGGGTATAATTATTTCCCATCACAGCAATTTAATATGCAAAATTAATGACTTCTTATTTGTGTATTTTGCAAATAAATATTTGCTTACTGTCTCTGGCATCACTGAAATATTCTTCAGTGATGAATTTTTTTTCATTTTATTCTTCATTTTAGAAGATAGAAAATAATCATTTCTCTGGATACTGGTGGCAAGTAGACATAGAAAGACCACAGAGAGGTTATATGGGGGTGGAGTCAAGATGGTGGAGTAGAGAAAGCACTGAGCTAAGCTCTTTCAACATTCCCTTCCAAACAACTTTAAAATCATACCTCAAATCAAAGTCAGGAGTGGCAAAGCCAACAAAAAAAAGACAACTTAGGAGCTTGGAAAGGGAAATCTGTGACACAGGGTGGAAACTAGCCCAGAGCTCATGGTGATGAAATACCAGTGGCAAGGCTAGGTGATGATGACAGAAGCAGCAGCAGCTTTGGAAGCTCTCAAGCCAGAGATGGCAAGGCGATCCAGCAACTGGTCAGAAAGTGATTACCAAGGTCTCCTGTGCTAGTGCTAAAAGCAGGACCAGATGTTGTTTGGCAACACCAACTTTGCTTATACCCACTTCTGAGTCATACTTCAAGAGAGAAGAGTACTTTTGGTCAAGAGGGACCTTGTCCTCTTGGACAGGACAGGACAGGACAGGACAGGACTCAGAAGTCCTGAGGGACAGCATTGCTTTTGGTCAAAAATAATCAGGGAGGGGGCAGAGCCAAGATGGCAGAGGGAGAGCAGTGACTTGCTAGAGCTCTCCCCAAACCCCTCCAAATACCTACAAAAAATGGCTCTAAACAAATTCTAAAGCAGCAGAACCCACAAAAAAACAGAGTAAAACAAGTTTCCAGCCCAAGACAACTTGGATGGCTAATCTGAAAGGTATATCGCGCTGGACTGGGAGAGGGGCACAGTTCGGTGTGGGCATGCAGGCCGCAGCCACCCTGGGTAGGCCTCAGAGGACTGAATCGTGGGCAGCTGTCATGGTTTCCAGACTTCTCAACCCATGAACACCAAAGACAACTTAGAAGGTCAGTGGGAAAAATCTGTTACTGTGGTGAGAGAAGAAGCTAGATCTCAGCCGCCTCGAGGGCAGAGGCTGGCTTCTGAGATTCTGGTCCACAGACTGAGGGGGAATCGAGTGGCTGATCAGAGGGGATTACAAAGATCTCTTTGCCAGTGCTGAGGCAGTCATCTCTTGCTTTCCTGGTGCTTAGATCCGGGTCACAGTTATGAGGGGTGGTCCTGGGGTGAGGAGGAACGCTGGCATGGTGGAGCTTGTTGTGGCGGTGGAGAGGAAACACCTTAACCCTTATCATAGCACCTTGGAAGAACTGACACTTTTCAGGTCCCTAGAAGTATCTCTGAAAACAGCTGTACAAACCCCCAAAGCTTGGGACAGTACATTCTCCACATTGGAAACAGACTTTTACCTTAACAAAGAGTGTAAAACTCAAGTAATTGGGTGGGATCATGAGCAAGCAGCGCAAAAAGTGTCAGACTATATTATCTTATTTTGGTGACAAAGAATATCAAAACATACAACCAAAAGAAGAAGAGTCAAAGCTCCTATATCCAAAACTTCTAAGAAAAATATGAATCAGTCCCAGGCCTTGGAAGAGCTCAAAAGGGATTTTGAGAAGCAAGTAAGAGAAGTAGAGGGAAAAACTTGAAAGAGAAATGAGAGTGATGCAAGAAAATATGAAAATCAAGTTAACAGCTTGCTAAAGGAGACCCAAAAAATGCTGAAGAAAATAACACCTTAAAAAATAGCCTAACCTAAATGGCAAAAGAGGTCCAAAAAGCCAATGAAGAAAAGAATGCCCCAAAGAGCAAAATTGGACAAATGGAAAAGGAAGTCCAAAAGATTACTGAAGAAAATACTTCCCTAAAAATTAGAATAGAGCAATTGGAAGCTAGTGACTTTAGGAGAAATAAAGACACTGTAAAACAAATCCAAAAGAATGAAAAATTAGAAAACAATGTGAAATATCTCATTGGAAAAAACAACTGACCTGGAAAATAAATCCAGGAGAGAGAATTTAAAAATTACTGGACTTTCTGAAAACCATGATAAAAAAAAAGAGCCTAGACATCATCTTTCAAGAAATTATCCAGGAAAACTTCCCTGATATTTTAGAACCAGAGGGCAAAATAGAAATTGAAAGAATCCACCCATCTCCTCCTGAAAGAGATCCCCAAAGTAAAACTCCTAGGAATACTGTAGCCAAATTCTAGAGTTCCCAGGTCAAGGAGAAAATATTACAAGCAGCCAGAAAGAAACAATTCAAGTATTTTGGAGACACAATCAGGATAACACAAGATTTGATTGCTTCTACATTAAGGGACTGCAGGGCATGGGATATAATATTCTGGAGGGCAAAGGAGACAGGATTACAACCAAGAATCACTTACCCAGCAAAACTGAGTATAATTCTTCAGGGGCAAAAATGATCATTCAGTGAAATAGAGGACTTTCAAGAATTCTTGATGAAAAAGACCAGAGCTGAAGAGAAAATTTGACTTTCCAATACAAGACTCAAGTGGAACATGAAGAGGTAAACAGGAAAGAGAAAATCATAAGAGACTTATTAAGGTTGAAGTGTTTACATTCCTGCATAGAAAGATGATAACTGAAACTCATGAGACCTTTGTCAATATTAGGGTAGTTGGAGGGAAAAATTATATGTATAGATAGATAGATAGATAGATAGATAGATAGATAGATAGATAGATA
>NW_020954590.1:37378973-37410757 GCF_900497805.2 Vombatus ursinus | reverse complement strand
ATAGATAGATAGATAGATAGATAGATAGATAGATAGATAGATAGATAGATAGATGGATAGATAGAGGGCACAGGGTGAGTTGAAGATTAAGGGGTCATATCTGGAGAATAAAATTAAGAGGTGAGAGAGGATTATACTAGGAGAAGAAGCAAGGGAAAGTTAGAACAGGGTAAATTATCTCACCAAAAAAAAACAGAAAAGGCTCTTACAGTGGAGAGGAACCAGGGGAAGGTGAGCAGAAATAAGTGAATCTTATTCTCATAGGATTTGACTTAAGGAGGGTATAACATACACATTCAATTGGGTATGGAAATCTGTCTTACCCTGCAGGAAAATTGGAGGGGAAGGGGAAAAGAGAGTAGGGGGATGATAGAGAGGAGGGCAGATTGGGAAAGGGGGTAATCAGAAGCAAATACTTCTGAGGAGGGACAGGGTCAAAAGAAAGAATAGAATAAATGGGGTGGGGGATGGGATAGGATTAAGGGAAATAGAGTTAGTTTTTTACAGCCAAATAGAGTTAATTTTTTACAGCATGTCTACTATGGAAGTGTTTTGCATAACTTCACAAGTATAGCCTATATTGAGTTGCTTGCCTTTTCAATGAGGGTGGGTGGGGAGGGAGGAAGGGAGAAAATTTGGAACCCAAAGTTTAAAAAAACACATGTTTAAAAAATGTTTTCACATGCAACTGGGAAATAAGAAATACAGGAAATGGGTTACAGAAATCTATCCTGTCTACATGAAAATAGAAGGGGAAGGGGGGGGAGAGATAGCAGGGAAAGTAGACTAGGGGAAGGTGTATTCAGAATGCATGCCATCTTGGGGTGGTGGAAGGGGTGAGATGGGGTGAAAGTTTGGAACTCAAAATCTTGTGGAAGTAAATGTTGAAAACTAAAAAGAAAAAAAAAAGAAAAAAAAACAAAGGAAAAAAAGAAAAAAAAAAGAAAATGAAGCCCAAGGAAATAAAGTGACTTGCATTCCAAATAAAAATAGCTAACATTTAAAAAAAATAATCAGGGACCCTGAAGAAGAATGTCAATTGCAATCCCAAGGAATCTGAGGCCTTTCCTGGGTAAGGACCAGAGTGCAGGATCAGGAGAGAAATGACCACACTTCTCCCTAGATCACACCACTTTGGAAGCCCCAAAAATTTCCAAACCCCCAGAATTAACTTTGAAAACTGCAGTGCAAAAAATAAAGTCTGAAGCTTTTTTGTCCCTCCCCCTCCACGCACTGGCAACAGAGCTCAACTTTAATATAAAGTTCAAAATCAAGAAATAGGATAGAAAAATAAACAAAGTACCTGACCATAAAAAGCTACCATGGTGCCAGGGAAAAATCAAGACACAAATTAAGAAGAAGACAATGAAGTCAAAACAGGTGTAAGCGAAGCCTCAAAGAAAAAAATGCATGAACTGGACATAAACCCAAAAGAATTCCTGGAAGAGCTAAAAATGATTTTCAAAATCAAATAAAAGTGGTAGAAGAAAAATAGGTGAAGAAATGAAAGCAAAGGAAAAAATCATGAAAATACATTGAACAGATTGTTAAAAAGCACAAAAAATACTGAAGAAAATAACATCTTAAAAACCAGAATTGGCCAAATAGGAAAAAAAAAGCTCACTGAAGAAAATATTCCTTAAAAACTCAAAGTGGTTAAGTGGAAGCTAATGCCTCAACAAGACACAAAGAAATAATAAAAACAAAGTCAAAAGAATGAAATAAAATAAAATAAAATGTGAAATATCTTATTGGAAAAACAACTGACCTGGAAAATAGATTGAGAAGAGATCATTTAAGAATTATTGGATTACCTGAAATCCATGAACAAAGAAAGACCCTAGATATTACATTTCAAGAAATCATCAAGGAAAACTGCACTAAAAACAGAGATTAAAATAGAAATTGAAAGGATCCACCAATCAGCACCTGAATGAGATCTCAAAATGAAAACTCCCAGGAATATTATAGTCAAATTTCAGAGCTCCAAGGTTAAAGAGAAAATATTTCCAGGAGTTAGAAAGAAACCATTCAAATACCATGGAGTCACAGTCATATTCATACAATATTTAGCAGCTACCATGTTAAAAAAATGAAAGACATATTATTGGAATATGATATCTTGGAAGGCAAAAGAGTTGGGATTACAACTGAGAATAATCTACCCAACAAAACTGGGTATAATCCTTCAAAAGAAAAAAAAAGATATTTAATAAAACAGAGGACTTTCAAGCATTCCTGATAAAAAGACCAGAGCTGAAAAGAAAATCTAACTTTCAAATACAAGACTTAAGAGAAGCATAGAAAGGTAAACATTAAAGAGAAATCATAAGGGACTCAATAAGGTTAAAATGTTTATCTTTCTATATGTTAAGATGATACATGCATCTTCTAAGGACTTTATCATTATTAGGGCACTTAGAAGAATTCTATATTTAAAAGGCATGACAGTTAGTTGATTATATTGGAATGAGGTTAAAAAAAGAATAGGTAAGAAAGAGGGATGGCTTGGAAAAGGGTGAAGGTAGTGGAAGAAAGGAGAAAATTATCTCATCTATAAAAGAGGTGTGAAAGGAAGAGCTTTTACAGTAGAGGAGAAAATACTGTGTGGAGGCAATGGTGGTGAACAATGCTTGAACTCAGTAACATCTGAATTGTTTCAAAGAGTGAAACTATATATCCATACTCAAATGGTAATAGAAATCCATCTTATCCAACAGGGAAATAGGAGGGGGAGGACATAAGGAAAAGGGTGAGTAAAAGGGATGGTGCAAATAAAAGAAGACAGTGGTCAGAAGCCAAAAAGACTTTAGAAGAGGAACAGGATAAAAAGAAAGACAGCAAGATAAACACAAGAAAATAAGATGGAGAGAAATGTACATTTAGTAATTATAATTGGGAATTGGAATGGGATGAACTCACGCATAAAATGAAAATGGATAGCAGAATGAATTAGAAACCAGAATCCAACAATATATTGTTTGCAAGAAATATACTTGAAACAGAGAAGCACACACAGAGTTAAAATAAAGATCTGGAACAGAATCTATTATGCTTCCACTGAAGAGGAAAAAAAGCAGGGGTAGCATTCATGATCTCAGACAAAGCAAAAGCAAAAATAGATCTAATTAAAAAGGATAAGCCAGGAAACATACATCTTGCTAAAAAGCACCATAGACAATGAAGTAATATAAGTATTAAATATATACGCACCAAATGGACTAGCATCCAAATTCTTAAAGGAAAATTTAAATGAATTATAGGAGGAAATAGTAAAACTAAACTAGTGAAGAACCTCAAATTTCCCCTCAAATTTATCTAACCATAAAATAAAAAAAAAGACATCAAGGAGATAAATAGAGTCTTAGAAAAGTTAGATATGATAGACCTCTGGAGAAAAATTGATGGGAATACAAAAGAGTACACCTTTTTCTCAGTAGCACATAGCACCTTCACAAAAATTGACCATATGTTAGGGCATAAAACCTCACAACCAAATGAAGAAAAAAACAAATATAAAATGAATTTTAAGACCCTAATGCAATAAAATTACATTTAATAAAAGGTTATACAAGCATAGATTAAAAATTCATTGTAAATTAAATAATCTAATCCTAAAGAATGAGTGGGTAAAAGAACAAATCATACAAACCTCCAATAACTTCATTAAAGAGAATGACAACGATGTGACAACATTCTAAAATTTGTGGAATGCATAGTACTTTGGGGAAAATTTATGTACTAAATACGAATGATATGAAGTCACCCATAAATAAAAGAGAGAAAAAAACAGATCAATGAATTAGACATGCAACTTAAAAAAACAAACTAGAAAAAGAACAAATTAAAAGTCTCCCATTAAATACCAAAATGGAACTCCTAAAAATCAAATAAAATATTAAATTGAACTAATAAATATAGGAGTACATTTTATGCAAAAACAATAAAATAGTAAACTATTGGTTAATTTAATTAAATAAATAAGGAAGAAAGACAAATTTACAATATCAAAAATGAAAAGGGTGAATGTACCACCAAGGAAGATGAAATTAAAGAAATCATTGGGAATTATTTTGCTTAATTATATGACAGTAAAACTGATAATCTCAGTGAATTATTTACAAAATAAATATTTACAAAAATATAAACTGGCCAGATTAACAGAAATAGAGTACTTAAATAAATTATCTCAGAAAAATAAATTGAACAAGTCATAAATTCCAAAGAAAAAATCCCCAGGATTAGATGGATTCACAAAAGAATTCCACCAAACATTTAAGAAGCAATAAATCCGAATACAATATAAACTATTTGAAAAAATAGGTCATGAAGGAGTCCGAACAAATTCCTTTCATGACACAGATAGTGCATTAGTGCCTAAAGCAGAAAGAGCAAAAGCAGAGAAAGAAATCTATAGGTCAATTTCTTTAATGCATAACAATGCAAAAATTTTAAATAAAATACTGGCAAAGAGATTATAGCAATATGTTACAAAGATTATATTATTATGACCAGGTGGGATTTATGCCAGGAATGCAGGAGTGGTTCCATATTAGGAAAACTGCCAGCATAATTGACCATATCAATAAGAAAAAAAATTACATGACTATCTCAATAGGTTCAGAAAAAGCCATTGACAAAAAAAAAACACCACCCATTTCTGTTAAAAATGCTATAAAGCATCAAATCAATGAAGCCTTTCTTAAAATGATAAGTATTATCCATTTAAAACCAAGAGCAAACATTTTCTGTAATGAGCATAAATTTGACATCTTCCAAACAAGATCAGTGGTACAGCAAGGATGTCCATTATCACCATTATTATTCAATATTACACTGCAAATGCTAGCTATAGCAATGACAAGAAAAATAAATTAAAGGAATAAAAAATAGGCAATGAGGGAACAAAACTATCATTCTTCGCAGATGATATGATGGTATATTTAAAGAACCCTAGAGAATCAACTAAAAATTAGTTGAAACAATTAACAACTTTAGCAAAGTTGTAGGATATAGAACTTACATAAATCATTATCATTTCTATATACTACCAATGAAATCCTGAAGCAAAAGAGAATGAAAAAGAAATTCCATTTAAAGTAACTGCAAACAATGCAAAATACTTGGGAGTCTATTTGCTAAGACAAAAGCGGGGACCATATGAACAAAATTAAGAAACATTTTCATACAAATACAAATTTAAAAGATGATTGGATAAATATCAATTGATCATGGGTAGGCCAAGTCAATATAATAAAAATGATGATTCTACTTAAGTTAATTTACTTATCTAGTGCCATACCCATCAAATTGACAAATTATTATTTTACTGATCTAGAGAAAAAAAGTAACAAAATTTATATGGAAGAAAAAAGGGTCAAGATATCTAGGGAATCATTGACAAAATGTGAAGGAAGGTGGCCTGGAGTTACAGACTTCAAAATATATTACAAAGTAGTAACCATCAAAACAATCTGGTGTTGGCTAAGAAATAGAGTGGCAGATCAGTGGAACAGATTATGTATATAATTACTGTTGTTTTGTCATTCAGTTGTGTCTGACTCTTAGTGACCCTATGAACCATAGCACACCAATATTGTCCATAGTGTTTTCTTAGCAATGATACCAAAGAGGTTTGCCATTTCCTTCTCTAGTAGATTAAGGCAAACAGAGTTTAAGTGATTTTCCCAGGTTCACATAGCTTGTAAGTGTCTGGGTTCAGATCTGAACTCAGGTCTTCCTGACTCCAAACCCAGTGCTCTATCAACTGAGCCACCTAGCTGCCTCCACAGAGATTATTTGACTTGCCCAGGGTCACACACCATAGGTATCTGAGAATGGAGTTGAACATAAGTCTTCCTGACTCCAGGTCCAATGCTCTCTCCACTGAGGCATCTAGCTGCCTCTAAGGTACTCAACGCATAGTAGTAAATGATCATCATCATTTAGTGTCTGAAAAACCAAAGATACAAGCTTTTGGGACAAGAACTCATTATTTGACAAAAATTTCTGGGAAAACTGGAGAGCAGTTTGGCAGAAACTTGGCATAGGCCACATCTTACACTATATAGCAAGCTAAGGTCAAAAGGAATAAATGATTTAGGCATAAAGGATAATATCATAAGCAAATTAAGGTAGTATGGGAAAATGTACCTGTCAGGTTTATGGATAATTGAAAAGTTTATCACCATACAAGAAACAGAACATATCACGGGAGGTAAAATAGATAATTTTTATTACAGGCAATCAAAAAGCTTTTGCCCAAATAAAACTAATTTAGCCATAATTAGAAGCAAAATGGGAAACTGGGAAAAATTTCATAGCAAGTTTCTCTGATACAGTCCTCAAATATATAGGCAACTGAGCCAAATGTATAAAAAAAAATAGAGCAATTCCCCAGTTGAAAAAATGGTCAAAGGATATGAACAGGCAGTTTTCAGAGGAAGAAATCAAAGCTATCAATAGCCACATGAAACAGGTTCTAAATTACTAGTGACTAGAGAAGTACAAATAAACTTTGAGGTACCACTGCATACTTATCAGATTGGATAACATGATATAAAATGAAAATGAAAAATGCTGGAGAGGAAAATTGGGACACTAATGCACTGTTGGTGGACTTGTGAAGTACGTGTGAAGCAGTCTGACCATTCTGCAGAACATTTTGGAACTATTCTCTAAGAGCTATAAAACTATGCATTCCTTTTGACCCAACCATATCACTATTAGGTCTATATCCCAAAGAGATAAATGAAAAGGGATAGGACTTATCTGTACAAAAAAAATTGTAGCTCTTTTCATGATAGTGAAGAATTGGAAATCAAGGGGATGCCCATAGATTGGGGAGTGACTGAATAAATCATGACATATGATTTTGATGGAACACTATTGCTATGAGAAATGATGAGCAAGATGGTTTCAGAAAAACCCGGGAAGATTTATAAAAATTCATGCAGAATTAAGTGAGCAGAACCAAGAGAATATTGCACACAGAAACAGCAATACTGTAAGGATGATTAGATGTGAAAGACTTAGCTATTCCAATCAGGAATCAATTTCAATCTAAGACAATTCCAGAGGACCCATGATGGAAATGCTGTCTACCTTCACAAAGAGAAATGATGAACTCAGAGTGCAGATAAAAGCATACATTTTTAAACATTTTTAAAAATTTTTTTTGTTTTCTTTTGCAACATAGCTAATATGGAAATGTTTTGCATGGATTTACATGTTTGACTGACATAAAATTGTTTGCCTTCTCAAGGAAGAGTAGGGGGAGAGAAGGAATTTGGAGCTTAAAGTTTAGGAAAACTATTATTAAAATTGTTTTACCTATAATCTAGAATTATTAAATGAAATAAATAAAAGTATATTAAAAAAGAAAGGCCATAGGAAGAAAGGGGGAATGTGTGGTAGGCAAACACTGTCCAAACTGCCCAATAATTGCACAGTGATGTTTTAAAGCTGCTAAAATTATATGTCTGTGTGACAGCTTGCTAACCACGAAATAGAAGTTAGGTTAAAGTAATGGCCAAAACTAAACTTCTACATTTTATAAAAATGAACCCTCTTCTGAACCACTAATGTATTCTTGCCAACATAATCCTCTTTCCTAAAGTCATAAACTTTGCACAAAAATAAACTTTGCCTAGGTAATATCCACTAAGCCCAATACATATTTTGTGAAAACTTCATGTTATGTAACTGAGGTAGTAATTCCTCATTATATCTGTCTTATTAAAGTATCTATTGAGTGGGCTTTTTCGCTGGGTTATTAAGATGAGGATTAAATGATAATACACTACAATGGAA
The DNA here is from genome assembly GCF_900497805.2 of Vombatus ursinus. Classification (NCBI taxonomy): domain Eukaryota; kingdom Metazoa; phylum Chordata; class Mammalia; order Diprotodontia; family Vombatidae; genus Vombatus; species Vombatus ursinus. The sequence continues at coordinate 37,402,945 of NW_020954590.1, read as the reverse complement.
TCAGGACTGGTCTGATGGCCATACACACACACACACACACACACAGAGTGTAGTTGTTAATGGTTCAATGTCAACACAGCAGGAGGAGATCTCCAATGAAGGATTCCAGGGATTAGTGGTAGGCCTTTTGCTATTTAACATTTTTATCAATGGCTTGGGTAAAGGCATAGATTGCATGCTCATTAAATTTTCAGGTGCTATCAAGGTAGGAGGGATAGTTAATACACTGGTCAGCAGCATACTAACAGGATTCAAAAGGATCTTGACAGTTTAAGGTATTGGGTAGACTCTAATAAAATGAAATTTTAGAGGAATAAATAATTTTTAAAAGCATTTCTTTTTTTTATTAAAAGCATTTCTTAGATACTTTGTATCAAGTGCTGTTTTAAGCTCTGAGGATCCAATAGAAAAGCAGGAAGGTTCCTCTCTGCTCTCAAAAATATTGCATTTTGATAAAGAGAGATAATACATACATAGGAGATTTCAACCACAAAGTAGAAATATAATATATACTGGTTCATTTGTTTCAGTTGTGTTGACTCTTGGTGACCTCATTTGGGGTTTTCTTGGCAAAGATACTGAAGTGGTTTGCCATTTCCTTCTCCAGATTATTTTACAGATGAGAAAACTGAGGCAAACAGGGTTAAGTGGCTTGCCCAGGGTCACACAACTAGTAACCATCTGAAGCCAGATTTGAACTCAGGTCTTCCTGACTCCAGGCCTGGCACTCTATCCACTGCACCACTTAGGTCCGCAAAAGTTGTATACATGGGTTAAAAAAGAACCCTCACAAGAACAGGATGGGTGCTAGGGGATAAGGTGTCTCAGGAGCTAGCAACTTTCCCTTGCTTGGAGTTCTTTAGCCAAGACTGAGTGTCCCACTTATGTTGTGACCAAATACATTATAGTATAGTCTTCTCATGTGTAGGTTGAACTAGATGACCACTGAATTCCCTTCCAACTCTAATATAATGTGATTCTATAGCTCTTGAAATGTTAAGATATAGAATTAGTTAATAAATATTCATAAACTAAAGGATAGTACCAATGTCATTTACCTGAATTATGGAAATAACTACCCTCACTATAGACTGCAGCAATGGAAACCTTCCAAATACTTAGAAACATACACACAGTGGCCAAAATTGTACAACAGAAGTTCACTATATAATATCATATCATATCATATCATATAATGTAATGTAATATAACATAATATGATGTAATGTAATATACTGTAACATACATGTATTAAATGTTTACTATGTGTCAGGTACAGTATTAAGTGCTGAGGATACAATAGGAAAAAGAAAGACAGTCCCTTCCCTCAAGTTGTTTATAATTTGACAGAGGAAGACAACAATCAAAAGGAAACTGAAACACAGAGGTCGGGGAGAGAGGAGAGAAAGTACCAGGAATGGAGTCATGATGATAGTGGAGTCAAATTCAGGGAGTATAGCTGATGGTAAAGGAAGAGTTGGCTGGGCTTCTGACGTTGCTTTAAATGGATACTTAAGGAGGAGTTTTTTGCTCTACCCTTCTGCCCTCCAATCAGAGGGTAGAGGCAACTTGGAGTACTGATGAGGTATGAGTACTAAAGCTGAAGCGGTCTCCATGATGATGAGTTTTTTGGTGATGAGATTATAAACCAACAGATGATAAATCCACATACTACAAATATAAGCCTCAAAATACATGAGAATTCAACAAATAAACTCTACCAGAATTAGAATATCATCACAGACAAAACTTTTATTCATGATTGCATAGACAAAATATAGTCTTTAAAAAAATAAGAGCAATGTTTTCAATAGCACCACATTAAATACTCATCAATCAACCAACAAGCATTTATTAATGGTCTACAGTATAGTAGGCACTGTTAAGTGGACCGACAATGTGTTCATATGTATGTATTCTGAAAATAGCTACAAAAGAGTAGATTGGATATGAGCACCTGGGAGATGAGGAAAGGTTTCATGTAGAAAGTGGTACTTGAGCTTTCTTGAAGGAATCTCGTGTACAGCTTCTATAATAAGAGGCAGAAGTAATGAGGATGCTTATTTCAGGCATTACAGTTGGCCAATGGAAGGTTCAGAGACTGGAAATGGAGTGCTATGAATGAGAACTTGTAATAAGGTCACATTTACAGGATTGTAGAGTAAGTAATATGTAATAAACCTGGAAGGGTTAGTTGAGATCAACTTGTAACAACTTTAAATGTCAACAGAATAGTTTATATCTTCGCTTAGAGATAATAGGGAGCCAAATGACTTTATTGAATATGCCAGAAAGGTGGTCAAATCTATAATTTAAGAAAATTATTTTGGCAGCTAGGTGTATTGAAGTGTGGCAAGTCTCAAATCAAGGATGGCAACTGAAGGCTGCTGACCAGGAGCAGAAAGACAATGAGGAGGAGGAGATTAAGGGTATGTGGTGTACTGATAGTGCAGGCTTTGGAAGCTGGAAGAGTTGAGCTTAAGTCTTATGTCTAACACACACTAGTATCGTAAGCATGGGCAAGCCATTTAACCTCTAAGTGCCGCAAGCATCTTCTAGAGACTCCAAGTTATAAATTAGTTGCTTGGCCACATTATTGAAGGGAGTTTCCCACTCTCATTTTTTTTTTCAAATCACAAGTTACAGAAGGACAACACTAAAAAAAAAAAAAAAGGTTTGGAACTTCCTGATCTTGTATCTAACTTTTCCTTAGATCAGTTTGGAAACAATAGGATGGACCATAAGAATTAGAATGGGTTCAGTATAGGATTTTATATTTCAATGCTGTCAAATAATTCTTAACATTTATATATATGCGAATATATTTACATGCTTGCACACACATATATACACATGTTTATATATGTGTAAATGTACACATATATATGATATATGAAGCACAAATTAATGCCAGCTTCCATGGGACCAGCTTTGAGATAATCAATCAACAAACACTTATTAAGCACCTACTATGTATCAGGTACTTTACTAGGTGCCAGATATACAGAAACAAATTAAGGAGTCCTTGCAGCTTCTGCTGGCTGCCATTGGGTTTACAGTAGCACCGCAGCCATGGCCATCCGATACCTCATGGGCGTAGGCCTCAACAAGGGCCACAAAGTTATCAAAAAATGTTTCCAAGATGAGACACTGCCGTCGCCATGGGCACTTGACCAAACACACCAAAGTTGTGAGAGATATGATCCGGGAGGTGTGTGGATTTGCCCCTTATGAGAGGTGGGCCACGGAATTGTTAAAGGCCTCCAAGGATAAGCGAGACCTTAAGTTCATCAAAAAAAGGGGTGGGAACTCACATCTGGACCAAGAGGAAGAGAGAGGAGCTCAGCAATGTCCTACCTGCCATGAGGAAGGCTGCTGCCAAGAAAGACTAAGCTGGACCCTGCCAACCTTCCCCACTTACCCAATAAAGATTTGACAAATAGGGAAAAAGAAAAGTCCTTACAATCAAAGACCATATATTCCATTAGAGGGAACAACATATACATATATAAGGATAGATTTCATCTACATACATACATACATACATACATACATACATGTATATGTATACACATACGCACGCTCATATATATAACTACATATATATCATAAATCAATGATGATATTTTGAGAAGAATGGCACTAATAACTGGAACGGGGGGTCAGGAAAAATTTAATAGCCGGAGAGGTGCTGGAACTAAGAAAACTAGGAATTCTAAGTGGTAGATGTACAGAGGCATTCCGACATTGGGCAAGCTAGTGCAAAACCAAAGAAATAGGAAATGTTGTTTGTGAAGAAAAAGGAGAAGATCAGTAGGAACAACCACAAAACAGTGAAAAATTGCTTGCTCCACAGGTAGATGTCTTGGCTTTCCAATTAACTCTCTGCCTGGTTCTGGAAAAGCAGCTTAATTACTCTGTGCCTCAGTTTACTCCCATAAAAGGAAAATAATAGTAACTACTCATACTACTAATCTCACAGGAGTGTCGTGAAATTCAAAGGAGAGAGTCGGTATAAAACACTACATATCCAATAACTACCATTCTATCATTAAAGGTCACCAGCTTTGACATTCTGGAAACTTTAGTTATGGTAAGTTAGATAATTCTAACTTGCCATAATTGCTTAACACTCAAAATTTTGAAGACTGATTTATTTTATTTTTCTCATCAAATAATTAGTAATGGTACAATATTCACTAGGAAAGAGGAAGTGGAAAAGATGGGCTGTTCAGATGCTTTGGTTTGACTTAGATGCTTTATTGGAACACCTGAATGTTATGCCATGCCACTAAAACTAGAACCAAAGACAAAAGCCTCTTGGAATTTGAGAGGTCATCAGGGTATAGTTTTGGCACTCTAAACTTTAGACACTAAAGGTACTATGTAAACATCATAAATATACCTATAGACATGACAATAAATGAAATCTTACATAGATCCACCACAACATGGCAAAGAGACATTGGTGACACACCGCATACAAGTATGGTCACGTTCTTTCATTCTCCAATAGATATCTACCAGATAGTTTACTTGAAATTCCTGATCAATAAAGAGTTAATCCTTAAGTTGGAAGAGTGGTACAGCATTCTAGCAGGGCTATGTCACACAAACCCTGCCATCTCAGTAAATTTCTTGGGACAGTCTATGGGAAAAAATCACATTTCATTCAGGGATAGTTATGTACGTGGATAATTAAATTTGGGGAAAGGGTATTTTATTATGTGAAGTCCATTTCTGGAATAGTAGGATCTTGGGATCTGATTCAAATTCCACTAACTGTGAAATGACAGACCTAATGTTCAGTTCTAAATAAAGACTATAAAATACTGTTGAGCTAAACAATGGGATATGAAAAATCTACCCACAATTAAAGCTTGGTACCAAGAGATATGGGAGGTGATAATACAAGACCATGTGCCTTAGTAGACTACAATCCATTCATACCCTACTTGGCATTTCTTAGAATATTGGATGCCCTCCGAAACTTTCACCCAAGGGAATAAAAACATAGAGCCAAAAGTTTTAATTATGATCATTACCCTGTAATTCTACCAGGCAACATGCACAACATAAAATGGAGTATAAATATTATCTTTAGTACACATTATGCTGCATAACAGCTGCTTAATTCCTGAGTTATATAAATCAACCTGTATTATGTTTCTTTTAATATAAACAATTACAAATTACAGATTTTTAAAAAATAGATATTTAAAATATAGATATTTTAAAAAGAAGTAATCCAATTTCAGAACTCTGAAAGTTTTTTTGATTTTTGCCAGCAAGTAAATGAACTGATTTCAGTTTAAAAAGGGAGGAGAATGTTCAATAAGAAAGTATTTTAATGAAAGTTCTGCCTCTTAATAGCTGAAGTTTCAAGGTATAAAATTTGTTTTTTTTTTCTAAAATGTCCTTTCCAAGTTAGAACAACAAAAAGTCATCTACAAAAGAGCTTCAAAAGCTTCACACCTTTTACTACCACAAATCCAAACCCCAAAAGTCCCAGTTTGCTAGGAAAGTTGCAACCAATATGAACACAATCAACACAAACTAAATAATTCAAGTCTTAGGCTGTAGCCAATGCCAAATAGGTAATCATATGATTTATTTCAAAGAATCACACAAAAAATGTGTGCAATCCTGCCCTGTCCAAACGATGCTACCCATTCTTAAGCTATTTTTCCTACTTTCTCTCTTTCCCCCACCCAGCCCCTCTGGAAACTTGAATTCTCACAATGAAAGCCATGCTGTTCAGTGAGCTCTCTCTGCATCTTGCAATCATCCAAATCTCTACCTCACTTCCTGATCATCTCCAAGCCATTCCCTCACGTGTATACCCATCTCCAACCTGCTTTCCAATTCTCCTTTGTTTTCTTCCTCCATTAGAATGCAAGTTCCTTGGAATCAGGGTCTATCTTACCACTCAGTGCCTGAGACATGTTAAGAACAATGAATAAATATGGATACATTGATAATGTTCTCTCTTTCCCTCTCCCTTTTTCCTCTTTCTCTCTTTCTTTCTTAATTCTCATTCTCTCTCTCTCTCTCTCTCTCTCTCTCTCTCTCTCTCTCTCTCTCTTCCTGTCTTTATTTTTCTCTGTCTCTGTCTCTGTCTCCCTCCCTCCCTCTTTGTTTCTGTCTCTTTGCCTCTCTTTCTTTCTGTTTCTCTCCCCACCTACCAAGGAGCCTACCCCTCATCTTTTATCTGAGAAATCCGGGTACACTATTTGTTATCAGGATACTTTAATGTTGCATCAGGGGCAGTGTTTTTAAATATTTATTAAAACATCTACTATGTGCCTGGCACTGGTCCTAAATGTCAAGTGGAAAAGATTTCATTCTTATCATTTTTATATTTTTTTTTCAGCAGAAACTATCATTGCCATCTTTTTTCTTTCTGAGAAAATCAGTCTAAATGGTTTAGGTAAGTGGTTACTGGATGAATGAAAAAAAAAATTCTTGCTCTTGATATCCCATTTGGGAAATGTTTTAACAATTGTATTATAGAAATTAATGAGAAATCATTGACATTAACTAAAAAATATTCATGCAGTGTGTCTCCAGGACCATTACTGATATTGATATGCAATTTTATGTTTCAACTCACTTCTGTAATTTCTGTTTATGACTTGCCAAGTAGTTGATCCAACTGAGAGGTTTTAAAAACAGAATTAAGGGTTTTTAAATAATTGTTAAATACACAAAAGCCCTTTTTACAGCAGTAAAATTTTGCTTAAATGACAAGTTATGGGAAAAATTGTTCTGAAAATAATATGACAGAACACAAAAGCTTGATATACAATGATTTTCTCACAGTTAGCCTATTTCTGCCATCTCTGTAGAAATTGCAAGTACTTTTGGAGACTGGCTTGAATCCAAGCAATAGTTAATTGTATTTTCAGAAGTGTAAATACTCTGTAATAGCCCTATTAGGTGCTAGTTCCAACTACCATAATTGGTATTTTGATGCCAAGGTTGAATGTCAGGAAAAAAAAAAACAACTGGAATTTGCTGTACATAGATACCATAACTACATAAAGAAGATTCCTAAATTCATTGAAAATACTTTTGATGCCTGCTACAGATATGCACTTCAATTTTATTATCTCAGTATTACAGATTTAGAATTGGAAGAAGGAAATTTATCAGTCATCTAGTCCAACCTCATATTAGAGAGGTAAAAATATCACCAAACTGCCTTGTTGTATGAACTTTATTACAGAAACTAAAGGAAACACATTGGCTTTGAGAAAAAAAAAACCAGAAAACATAGCCCCATGGGCCTGCGATCCCTACAGATACAGAAACTGGGTCTCTGTCACACTCCAGTCAACCTATTTGTCTCCTTGATTCATAACATTCCATCTCTTGCCTCTATGCCTTTTCCGGGTCTTTGAATGTTTTTCCTCCACCTCTATATCATAGAATCCCTACCTGATTTCATAGTCTACCATAGATGCAACTTCCTACAAAATGTTTTCCTGATGCGCCCTCTCCCTCAGATGTTAGTACTTGACATCCCCCCAATCTGATTTTGTATTTACTCTATACAGATTTTTTATACTTATCAGGATATATGGTGTTTTCCCAGAGCAGAAGACAAGGTCTTTGAGAGCAAGGACTGTTCCATTTTTGTCTTTGTATTCCTAATGCCTAATATAGGCCTGGAACATACTAGGTACAAATTAAATGTTGGTAAAATTGAATTAAATTGAATGGAATTTTTTCATCCTCCACATGCTAGGTTCTCAAATTATTACTAATTGAAAGTAGAGAAGTGAAAGTTTATATGTATATGAAGAGGATGCCTTTTTATTAACAAGCAATTTTTATTAATTCCAGTTTATCTGTTGACCTCCTTCAAAAATGCCAATTATCTTTAGTGTATGAAAAAAGATGCATGTGAAATTCAAGTGTAAAGCTATTCAAGTGTAAAGCTATCTCATTTGGTGATTGGAAAGAACAGTGGAGTTAGAAACAGGAGAACTAAGCTTTCTAGATCTTGCTTTGCCACTGACAATCTATGTGCTTTTGGCCAAATGACTTTCCCATCAATTTAGGCCTCAGTTTCCTCATCTGCAAGTTGAAAGCGTTGGTCTAGATAATCTCTAAGGCATTTGCTATTTTGTTGTTATTGTTGTTCCATGGTTTCAGTCATGTCCAACTTTTCATGACCCCATTTGGAGTTTTCTTGGCAAAGACACTTGAGTGGTTTGCCATTATACTTCTCCAGCTTATAATACAGATGAGGAAACCAAGGCAAACAAGGTTAAGTGACTGCTCAGGGTCAGATAGCTAGTAAGTGTCTGAGGCCAGATTTGAGTACACAAAGAGTAGTCTTCCTGACTTCAGGCTTAACAATTTCCACTACATCACTTTGCTGTCCACCAGGCACACAGCTATCTCTTAATAAATGCTTACTGACTGACTATATTGTTGGGGGGAATACTTGTATCATGGAAGTCATAGATCCATTAGAGTATTGTAGTATTATAAGTTTTTCAAAGCATTTTTTTCTCATAAAAATCCTGTGAGGTAGGTAACGTAAGTATTAGTATCCTTAGTTTACAGAAGATTAAAATGAAGTTTAGAGAGACTTGCTACTGGTCACAGTTATTAAATGTCTGAGATGGATGTCCTGATTGTAAATCCAGTATGAAATCTACAACCCCTTAAGAAGAATGTGTTTCAGTCAAATGGCCTCAAATCAGCTTTTGCATGAAGATATGTACAGATAGCCTGAGAGCAAGAAAAAAATAATTCATCAGTTCTGTCCTAGTGACTGCAAAAGAGTCAAAGAATAGAATCCCATCAATTCTAGAAGCTACATTCAGCACTTTCCTCTGTCTGAATCACAATAGAACTAAAAAAAATATTCTTCAATGAATTTAAACATGTAACAAGATTGAATGGGTTTTCAAAGTGCAATTTTAAATATGTTAATGATAATATCTCACTTATCTATGGTACGTTAGCATCTACCAAATAATTTCTTCACAACATGGAATCATGAGTTAAATAGAGTGTCAGCACTACCATTTTTAGTGAAGGAAACTGAGATTCAGAGAGTTTATGTAATTTTCCCAGAGTCAAAAAGTTAATCATTCTTAGAACTAGGACTCCAGCCCAAGTCTCCTGACTCTAAGACCAGCATTATTTCTCTTATACCATATTTATCTAAGCAATATGGCAACTGTGTTCAGTACATACTGCTCAGAAAAACACTACACATGGGTGGTAAGTTGAGCTCTGAATTGAAGGGGAAGAGAAGAATGTACTGGATTGCATCTGAGATAATGTTCAATGCCTTCAAGGATCTGAAGCTACCCTCTGGCAAATAGTCATTGTTATTGTTAATGTTATCGTTGTTCACTAATTTTAGTTACCAGTTCGAAAACACCATAGTTTCCAAAGATTCCAAGTCTGAGATGACTCAAAAAGTAGTGGAGAGAAACATTTCTTCCAGTGGTTACTTCCATCAAATAACCCATTAACCCATTTCCAATAGTGGATTCTGCGTAGGAAGTGGAACAAAGAATGTTGTTGAGGGAATGTAGGATTTGAAAAAAAAAATCTGGTCACATAACAAGAGTATAGGATAACGCATGGGCATTCCAAACACTGCACTGGCACCCATGAAAGATTGAAAAGGCCTAAGTGAGGCCCTCTGGAATGTTGAGTAGATTCTCTGTGGAAAATTTATTGGAAAAAAAAAAGCTGAGTCACTCAGGATGATCAAGGGTGGTTTGGTTGAGATTTGCATTTGTAGAAGGAAATACATAAATACAATCATAGATTTCATCAATTAGAAGGCAACTGTTTTCCAATAGATGTGTGATCTCATCCTTATGAGTATTCTCTCCAGTGATGTGTATAATAAACCATCTAATTTCCCAAACTGCATATTCTTAACTATGTCATCCTACAAGTTTGCCACGGGAGTCTATCCAACATATTGAGTGTTTTGGCAAGTTCCCTGGACATTGGGAAGATGTCCTATTCATATAGGTTGCCAATTAACAATACCTTACTCCCACCACATGACCAGGACATATTGTTTTTTACTCATATATTTCATTGATAACATCCTTCACATCACTTCTATTTCACAATTATTTGTAATATCTTCTAAACCTACCATATTCCTCTTCATTTTGCTTTGGATGATCCTCAAATTATATTCTTTAGGCTCCATAGTGGGACATGATTCACATTCATATATCACTGGGGGAATTTTCATTTTTATTGGACCTGTGGTTTTGGAGGTTGCTCAGAGAGAACTGCTCTTCACTAGCCCAGATAAGTTCAATGCCTATAAATTTTCACCTAAGAGAGTTTCCTAGAGCTCTGAGAGGGTGAACATCTTGCAAACATCACATTCTCAGTGTGTGTCAGGCATAAGACTTGGATTCAGTTCTTTCTGATCCTAACACCAGGTACACTACAACAGTATGACATACTCTATCTTACTTTGAGATTATTGGTATTAAAATTATGTGATTTTGTTTCAAGGAGAAGCCTGTGATTGTTAAAAACAAACAAACAAACAACCAAAATGTTCATTTTCCCTAAAACAATCTAGACAGCTCAGCTGCTCCTGTTTACTTCTGGTCCCAAGTCATTGCCCATTTATAGTCTGACATTTTGTTTTTGACTGGAGCTGTTATTTCATTGACACATAGAGCAACCATAGAAAACACCCTCTGTCAACATAGGTCAACAATTGCTCTGAAACATACAGTCTTAGAGAACTGTCTAGGGTATTGAGAGGATATATAAGCATGTGTATATACATACATATACTTACAATACATAAATACATGTGTATATATGTATATATATATATATATATATACACATTCATAGACTCCATAGATTATTATCCTAATTACATGTCACAGTCTGGCCAATAAGCATTCTTCATCCATTTACTTTAAGCTTCATGATAGTTAAACCAAAATTCTTTGAGTGATTTTAGCTTAGCAGTGTCTACAACATCCTTGTGCTTAGTGAGGGAATCACAATGCCATCTATAAATTGGACCATTTGGAGAACATTTATAGAGAAACCTTATTTGTCTCAAATTATATCTTTTCCATAACAATAGCAAACAGATTTGGTTACTATATATTCCTCTGTTTTATGCTTTACTTGATATCAATGATCACAGTATCATCAAACAAGTTGATAAGTATTTATTATTTTATCTTCCAAGAAACTTTGGATAATATTGACATGTATACAAGAGGCACTTCATTGGAGATAGTTTTAAAGAAATATTTTGTTTTTCTAAATCAAATTATTTTTATAGTAAACAAACAATAAACAGAATCAGATTTTGAATTTTCAACATCTTTTAGTGAGTTGTATGACGGGAAAGATGTGATCTCACCCATATACACCACAATATTTACAACAGCACTTTTTGTAATAGCAAAAAAGTTGGAAACAAAATGTTGCCCATCAATTGGGGAACAGCTAAACAACTTGTTTTGAAGTCAGGAAGACTAATCTTCCTGAGTTCAAATCTCGCCTTAGACATTTACTAGCTGAATAACCTTGGGCAAATCACTTAACTCTTTTTGCCTCAGTTTCCTCATCTGTAAAATCAGCTGGAGAAGGAAATGGCAAACCACTCCAGTATCTTTCCCAAGAAAACCCCAAATGAGGTCTTGAAAAGTCAGACTCAACAAACAGCTGAGAAACAACAATGAATTGTGGTACATGAATGTAAAAGAAAGTTACTATGCTGTAAGAAATTATGTGTATGATGAATACAGAGAAATGCAGAAAGATTTACATGAACTGATGCAAAGTGAAGTGAGCAGAATCAAGAAAACAATATGCCCAGTAACTACAATAACATAAATGTAAAGAAACACATAGCAAACATTGTAAATGGAAAGAATGACCCATCAAGAATGAAAAGTGAATGTAACAAAATTATAAAGATAAGCAGGATTTGAATAAAGAAATATAAGAAGGTCCCCCCAATTCTCTCCTCCATTAAAGTGAGAGGTCCACAAGTGTCACATATTACAAATGTTTTCAAACTTTTTTTAATGTATTGATCAGTTGTGCTGATATTCTTTTTCTCTCTAAAAAACAGTTTGTTATATGGGTTGGCTTTCAGGGAGGGAAAAGAATACTTGGCATAACCATGATGATGTAAGAAATAGAAGAAATTAAAAGATATTTGATCTCCTGTGGAATACTGCTGGCAAAAGACTGCCTGTTTTCTTCTAATACCTTTATCAATATGTCCTTGAGGCATGTATAGATTATTATCAAAAAAATTAATATATATTGGGAAAGTAGGAATATATGTTATATTAATGGGAATGGGAATTAATGGGAATAGTGATAATTAATTATTAATACTATTCTTTGGGAATAATAATGTCTGATATATTGTATATAGATATTGTACATAGATTTCCTACTTTTTCCAATACCTTGATCATTGATGCCTCATCACCCTTAAATAAGTGATGTCTCCAAAACAAAACTCATCTGTATATACTTGGTTTAATCTAGCTACTTATCCCATCTTTATTTCCTTCAGTGTCATTTCTACTTCCTCTAAAAGTCCACTTGAGGCTATAATTTTAGACTTCAAATGTTGTGGATCAATGCTTTTGGATGGCGAAAAGAGTTTGTTATAAAAATATTTACGGATCTTTTCCATCTTTTCTCTGTTTGTTGTCCTTCCAATTTCATCAATAAATGCCTCTAGGATAACGGTGTCTAGCTGGTTCTCAATCCAACCTTTCTCTAAACTATTTTCTCCTTTTGATTCTTCTTTCTGTTTTATGAGGTGATGCTGCTCATAATCTCCTACCATCCTTCTCTTAAAGATGTTAGAAATGAGGTTATATTCTAAACTGTTGTTGTGCTTGGCTGACATATCTACCATTTGGCAAGTAACTAAAATCTTTGCTGACTAGGGCAGTTTTTAGTCTCTTTTGGTCTCTTCAATATAGCAGTTTATTTATATCAGTTAAACTTCTGCATGAAACCATTATAATAAATCTACATGTCATTTCTCCCCAATTTTTTCTATTTTTCTTCTTGACCTCTCTACAGTCTCTAGGTTTTAGTGACACTGAACTCTTCCGATTTTTTTTCCTACTTATCTAGACCACTCTTTCTTAATCTCATTTGCTATATCTGATGGACCTTTATCTAGGTCATTCTCTTTAAACATGGATGTCCCCCAAGGCTCTCTCCTGGGTCTTCTTTTCTCCCTTTATACTTTTTCACTTGTTGATCTTGTAAACTCCTGTAGTTACAACTATTGTTTCTATCCCAATGATTCTCAAATCTATTTATCTAGCTCTAACCTCTCTCCTAACTTTTAGTCTCACCTACTGTAATACAGAACTGGATGTATCATACATTTGAGGATGAACCTCAAATTCAACTTGTCCAAAACTGAACTCATTATCTCTCCACCACCATCCACCCCATAACCACCCTGTCTTTCTAACTTCCCTATTAATATGGAAGGCACTATCATCATCCTCCTGGTCACTGGGGCTCACAACGCAGATGTCATCCTCAACTCTTCACTCTCTCACTTTCCTTATCCAATAAGTTGCCAAGAACTGTCATTTCTACTTTTATAACATCTCTGCTTCTCCTTCTTTTCTCTAACACTGTACCCATATTATTTCAGGTCCTTATCGCTTTACTCTTGGACTACTGCAATACCCTGCTGATTGACTGCCCATACTAGTTCTTCCTCCACACAGATGTCAAACTGAACTTTCTAAAGAGAAACTTTAAACATGCTTTCCCCCTCCCCAATCACCTATTGACTTCAGGTTTAAATCTAAACAATGGCTCCTTTTTGCCTCCAGGATCAAATATAAAATTATCTTTTTGGCTTTTAAAGGCCTTAAAGACCTTTTTCCTTTCCAGTCTTCTTTCTTCTTACACCATGCATCAACCCCTTCCCCCATAGTCCAGTCACATTGGCCTCTTTGTTGATCATCTTAAAAGAAACTCAATCTTCGAACTCTAGGCATTTTCACTTGCCGTATCCCATTGCTGGAACACTATTTCCTCATTTCCTTCTCCTAGCTTCTCTGGCTTCCTTCAAGTATCAGTTAAAGTTCTACTTTTTCCAGGAAGCTTTTCCTGATCCCCTTTAATTCTTGTGCTTTCTTTCTGTTGCTTATCTCTAATTTATTTTGGGAATATGGGACAACTGATCCAACAGTTGGGAGAGGGAGAGTAAAGAGTTAATGATGACACACAGGTTGTGAACCTGGTAGCCTTGAAGGAAATAATGGCATTGTAAAGAAGGATGGATTTGGGGGGAAAGATAAAAAGTTCTTTTTTCTATAGTCTCCAAATATATTTATTTTGTACATATTCTTGTTTGTACACAGTTGCCACAGGTTATACCCCATAGTTAAATGTAATCTCCTTCAGAGCAGAGATTGTTTTTACCTTTTGTAACCCTAGCACTTAGCGTAGCACCTGACACATGGCAAGTACTTAATAAATGCTTCCTGATGAACTGCTAATCAATAATATGTTTAACTAGTTCAGGTTGGAATTAATTTTATTACAAATCATACCCCCTTTCTCATTTTTATTCTTCTATATTTGTACTTGTTTTCACCCTTGTTTTAACTAATTAGTAGTCTGACAGCACACAGAGAGATTATTAAGGAATGACTTCCAGATGAGTAAAAATTTGATTCCAGCCTGTTAAAAAATGTAATCAGTTTAATCTGAGCTATACTGCTCAAATTGTCCAGTCCCTTCTAATTCTTTTCTAGAAGAATATATGCAGGATAAAATGTCACGAAACTTTTGAGTAGCTGATGAGTCTTTGTCCTCTCTTATTCCTCACTCCTAAAACATATTTCACCTCCCTACTTTTTTGGCATCCTCACTTATATTCCCTTTTGTGCTAAAATAGCCAAACAGTAAACAATAACATATTAAGCACCTAGTAGGTACAAGGCACCATACCCAGAACTAGGCATACAAAAATATAAATCAAATAGTTCTTACCTTCAGAGAACTTCCCGTCTATCAGAAGAGGTAATATAGTATATTCACATATATATCTATATATACATATATATAATACATTATTCATATTATGTTCCTATATATGTATGTGTTATTTGCATGTTGTCTCCCCCATTAGATTGTGATCAGGGATTATATTTTGCCTTTCTCTTCATCCCCAGTGCTTAGAGTAGTACCTGACCCATAGTAGTTACGTAGTTATTAACTTTGTATATACACAGACACACAGACACACACACACACACACACACATAAATTTATAGAGGGTAAATACAAAATCACTACAAGGGGCACTAGGAGCTAAGATAATCAGAGATCATAATAAGTGTCATTTTCAGGAAAGTTAGGAAAAGTAGTGGCACTTGGGCTGAGCTATAAAGTGAACTAGAGATTCCGAGGAAGGAGTGTATTGAATCTATGGTTGACTATCTACTGAAAGTCATGGAGAGAGGGTGGAATGTTCTATATAATAAACAGAAAGTGGGCCAGTTTGATTAGAAAAAAAGGGGGGAAAACCCAAAGCAGAGTAATATGCAATAAATTTGGAAAGCTAGAGAAGCATTTTAAATGCCAAATAGAGGAGACTGCATTTGATACCAGGAACAACAGAGAGCTATTGGAACTTTTGGGGCAAGTAAGTGACATGGCCATATGGTATTTTAGGAACATCATTTAGGCAGCTGTGTTTAGGATGGCTTGGACAGCAAAGATATTGGAGGCAGGATGACCAAGGCTCCAACAAAATTCCAGACAAGCAATGGTAAGAGATAAGACTGGAGTGATTATCATGTAAATAGAGAGAAGGTGATGAATATCAGAGATGTTGTGGAGGCTGAATTAATGATACTTGACAACTGATCCAATAGTTGGGAGAGGGAAAGTAAAGAGTTGATGATGACACACAGGTTGTGAACCTGGTAGCCTTGAAGGAAATAATGGCATTGTAAAGAAGAATGGATTTGGGGGGAAAGATAAAAAGTTCTTTCTTCTATAGTCTCCAAATATATTTATTTCATACATATTCTTTTTTCTATAGTCTGAATTTGAGATGCATTTAGTGGAAAATACTCAAGTACAAAGGTACTTACTTAATTTAGAGGATCTTGTGAATTCTGCTTGGAATTTTTCTACATCTTCTTCAACTATGATGAGCTGCAATGATTTTTATTATGGTCTCTTCACTTTTCATAATTATGATCAAATATAATATGAAATTATATTCTTTTTATCTTGGGATGAATAAGATAAACTCCAATAACTCCCTTATTTGCTTCCCCAAATATTTAATAATGTGTTGTTGAATGAGTGATAGTTGTTGTGTCACTACAATTTGTCTACTAGTTTAATTTGTAGTGAGAATTTCAATATTGATGTAATTCACTTCCTTCAGTAGTATGTCTACTCATTGATCATTTGACAAAGATCTCAGAGTTAATGTGTCCCAATAGTTAAATTAATGTTTGTAGATGATCTGACAATTGTGTCATTCATATCACCCTCTGTTGACTTTTGTATCATCCTACCATCATCATGCAGAAACAGAGAAGTGTGGAAGACACAGGGACGTTTTGTATTTTTCTTCTTTGTAAAATGCAAAAGAAACTGTACACAAAAAGTACACACAAACATTAAAAAGTAACAAATGCAGTAAATATACTATTTTCTTTTCCACCATTTCATGAGGCTCAATCCAAACTCCATAAGAAATACAACTCTGTAGAATAGAGTAGAGGAGAAGATTTGCCCTCCCAGCCAATGGAGGAGGAAAACAGGAGTGCAATTTACCCAGTTTCTGGCATGTACCACAAGTAAGAAATGTCTCTGATATCCAAGTATCCTTATTTTCTTTTTCTTTTCTTTTAGACAAATGCTAAAACTTAAATACATAGTAAGAAAAGGAAAAATTATAAACTTAAATATAAAATAAGAAAAACAAAAAAGTGTCATTTCCACAGCAGAACATAGAAGAGGATTCAAATTATATAGCAATAACTTTTTATTTCAAGAAAACCTATATATTAAATACTGTTCATTATGTTGAAAGCTGTCCATCTGAAGTATCCTTATTTTCAACCAGATATGGACTGAAGAGCAGAATTCCAGAAAGAATAGAATTGAACAATTCATTTCAATTTGTGTGGCCTTCACTACCATTTGGAGTGAAAATTATCTTTATTTTGTGAAAATATTATAAATCTATGATTTATATGTAGTTAGGTTTTGTTGTTTGTTTTCCAGTCGTTTCAGTCTGTCTGACTCTTCATGACCCCATTTGGGCTTTTCTTGGCAAAGATACTGCAGGGGTTTACTATTTCCTTCTCTAGCTCCTTTTACAGATGAGAAACTGGGGCAAACAGGATAAAGTGACTTGTCCAGGGTCACACAGCTAGTAAGTGACTGAAGCTGGATTTGAACTCACAAAGAAGAGTCTCTTTGACATTAGGCCCAGCACCTATCCACCGTGCCAACCAGCTGCATGTGTAGTTAGTTAGAATATAACTAATGTCATAGATAGAAACAGTATTAATTTCTTTTAAAAATTATATTTTGCCTTGATTTTTTGACTGCATGGCCACAAGTTACTTGGGGACTACATTCTGCAGCAAGTATTTGACACATGGTGATTGATTCATGCTTGATGTCAAACAAAAAATTCATTTTACTTGAACTAGGCTTTTAATCTCAAAACATACACCATCAAAAGAGAGTCAGACATCTACAGAGAGTGCCAGCAGCAACAAAAATTTCTATGTTGCTATTCTAACATGAATAACATCCCTAAGGAACTGGAGGGAAAAAAAGGAAAAAAAAGAAAAACCTGTACTTAAAATTTAGACTCTAAATAAAATTTTACATTACTATGGGCAAATTATCATCATGGATGCAGGAAATGTAGTATAACAGAAAGATAATTGAACTAAAAGTCAGAAGACCTACTCTAGTACTATCTTTACCATTGACTAAATGTGTTCTTAGATGAGTCACAACCACTTAGGGGCTCAGTTTCCTCATTTTTAAAATAGTCAGGGATATTTATTAAAAGCTCAATATGTGCCAAATTCTGAGGATACAAAAAGAGGCAAATGATAGCTCTTGCAATCAAGGAGCTCAAAATCTAATGTTGGAGAATTAATGGGAGATAACTAAGAGAGAGAAGGCACTAGAATTAAGAGAGATTGGGAAAGGCTTCATGTAGAAGAAAGGATTTTAGTTGAGACTTAAAGGAATCCACAGGAGGCAATGGGCAGAGATGAGGAGGAAGAGCTTTCCAGGGATAGGGGATAGCCACAGAAAATGTCCAGAGCCAAGAGATGGAGTGTCTGGTTCATGGTGCAGCCAGGAGGCTGAGCTAGTGTCACTGGATCAAAGAGTATGTGGTAGAAAGTAAGATGTAAGAAGACTGGAAAGGTAGGAGGGGGCTAGGATATGAAGGGCTCTGAATGCCAAAGATAAGATTTTGTATTTGATCTTGGAAGTGATAGGGAGCCACTAGAGTTTATTGAGTAGGGGCTTTAGGAAAATCACTTTGATGGCTGAATAGAGGATGAGTTGGAATGAGGAGACACTTGAGGAAGGGAAAACTTGCCAGCAGTTTATCGCAATACTCCAGGTGTGAGGTGATGAAGACCTACACTAGAGTGGTGGCAGTGTCAGAGGAGCGAAGGTGGTGTATTCAAGAGACATTGCAAAGGTGAAATCATCAGGCATTGGCAACAGATTGGCCTGGGGGGGGCAGTATGATACAGTGAGGAGTTGAGGATGATACACAAATTTCAAGCCTGAGAGTCTTCGAGGATGGTGTTGCTTTTGAAAATAATAAGGAAGTTAGGACGGAGGGGTTTAGTGGGAAAGATGATGAGTTCAGTTTTGGACATGTTCAGTTTAAGATACCTGCTTGGTATTCAGTTCAAGATATCTGAAATGGTGATAATATCTATCCTGCATACATCAAAGAGTTGTTGAGAATTAAATAAATTGATGTATAAAAAATTCGTAGAAACCTACAAAGTGCCATATAAATGTAAACTATTTGTATTATTACGAAGATCCCCATTTCTGATGCATGACAGATGATTTTTTTTAAAAATCTGCTTAGAATAGAGATAGCTAATTCTAACTTTTGAATTTCCATGTAAAATGTTCTCTACAAGTTAGTATTCTTACTTAGCTTTCAATAATATCTCTTAAAATAGAATATTATATGATATAGAAACTAAAGACAAAATCAAGTTTTACTTTCAGACATTTTAAAAATTTGTCAGGTCTCACCTCTGAAAGTCTCTCCATGTATAGCTTCTACCCATGATGAGAAAGGGCATGGGAAATTTGGAGCCAATTAAGTCAGGGATCAAGACTGTGGGCTTTTGGGGGCAGCTAGGTGGCACAGTGGATAGAGCTCTGACCTTAGAGTCAAGAGAACCTGAATTCAAATCCTGCCTCAGACACCTGACACTTACTAGCTGTGTGACCCTGGGCAAGTCACTTAACCCCAATTGCCTTACCAAAAAAAAAAAAAAAAGACTGTGGACTTTTCCTGCGTAGCTCTTACTAAGTTGTAACCTTCTGAAGATAATGAAAATTCAACATTGTAGTGCATTCATTTTTCCACATCTACCTTGTCAGCATTTGACCCCAAACAAGTAATAAACAAATAAACATAAAAACAAATGATTTCCTTTATCTGCCCTATCTCCTCTCTCCTCCTAGGTGGGAGTCCTTCAGGCATCAAAACAAAAACATAGGACTGGGCTTACTAATCAGAAAAAAAAAATGGCAGTTGCAATATTGATGAGTTGCCACCTTTTGTGTGTCACCATTATTTTCACCAAATTGCAACTTTTTGGTTGCTCAAATTTGCTGCTATGGTTCAGTGAACAGAGCACAGAACACTGAGATGTGCTTTCAAACATCAGTTCTTCCATTTCTAAAACTGCTTGACCTAAAGTAAATTATTCGCCTTCTCTGACTGTCTCAGTTTTCTCAGGTATGAAGTAAGATAATAATATCTGTAGTAATGTCTCACAGAGATGTTGCATACAATGCTGTGTTCATAGGGTAGATAGAAGTGGTATTGTGGCTAACACGCTGCACTTGGAGTGAGGAGGACCTGGATTTGAATCCAGCCTCACACCTTTCCTAGTTATGTGACCCTTGGTAAATCATTAATTTTAGTCAACCTCAGTTTCCTAATCTGTAAAGTAGGGACCTTAGGTGCTTATGAGGTTTAAATGAGATACATATGTGTGTATGTGTATGTATGTGTGTATATGTATATTTATATTTATATAGATGTATATGTATGTATGTGTGTATATGTATGTGTGTATGTGTGTACAGGTGTGCATGTGCATATGTATATGTGTGTATACATACATACAAACACACACATATATTGACTATTAAAGGAGATAAAGGGCTAAGGGTAAATTCATTGGCTTTAGGGTTGGACAACATTAATTCTGGTTATGATAACTACCTTACTACCTTTGTAACTTTGGGCAAGTTATTTCTCTAGAGAGTGTGAGGCTCACTTTCCTTATTTGTAATGAATCATGGTTGGACTCAAAGTTCCAGGATTAATCAAAGATCTAGCTGTTGCAGATGGGACACAAAGTGGTTGATTGGGTCATGGTCACACATTTAGGAAATGTCATGATCAAAACTTGAACCAACGTCATAATATACAAAGTCCAGTATTCTTTCCACATTTAAATTTTACCTGGTTATTTACTTTACTTTAGAAGAAATTAAGTTCCCTCTCCTTTTTTCGATTTTGTGCCCCTAGTACCTAGCACAGCCCTGACAAAACTAATTATCTTTCCCCTTTCCAATGCTAGTCTCTCCCAAATTTCCCTACCAAGGGAATTCTCAAGGATACCTCCATCTTCCTAGTCACTCGGGCTTGCAAACTCAGTGTCACTCTCTCTCAATTGCCCTCTTAATCACCGCACATATCCAATCCATTGCCAAATCTTGTCATTTTTTTCTCCACATCTCTCATATTTCTCTTTATCTCTATTTGCTGAGTTGCAACCCTAGTTCAGGTTCTCATCACATCTTACCCAGACTATCAGTTTTAATCCTGCTTTAATTCCCCCCAACACTTTAATCCATCCTCTCCACGAGGCTGCCAAATTGATTTCTCTAAAACATGTCTGATGTTACCCTTATGTTCACTGAGCTCAAGTGACTCCTTATTTATTTAATGATCAAATATAAAGTCTTTTGTTTGACCTGGGTCCTTTCTCATATTTTACTGCCCTCCACACATCCTATGACCCAGTTTAATTGACATAATGGCAGTTCCTCAAACATAATGCTCCACTACCTTTCTCTGTGCCTTTGCACTCATTGTACAGCATACCTGAAATGCTCTTCCCCTTTCACCTTTGCCGCTTAACAGTTCCTACCTTCCTGAAGGTTTCAGCTCTGATGCCACCTTTTGTCCCTGGCCTTTCCCATTTCCTCAGCTGCTAAAGCTAATACTTTTTTTTTTTTTTGCTAGGCAATGGGGTTAAGTGACATGCCCTAGGGTCACAAAGCTAGTAAGTGTTATGTGTCTGAGGCTGGATTTGAACTCAGGTCCTCCTGAATCCAGGGCTAGAGCTCTATTCACTGTAGTGCTCTATTCACCTAGCTGCCCCTTCTAATCCTCTTTCAAACTACCTTCCATAAAATCTGTTTATATCTTATAATTTACATATTATCTACCCCATTTGAATGAATGCTCCTTGAGGATAGGGACTGGTTTTCTTTCCCTTTCTTTTTATGCCCAGTGC
Source organism: Vombatus ursinus (assembly GCF_900497805.2). Classification (NCBI taxonomy): domain Eukaryota; kingdom Metazoa; phylum Chordata; class Mammalia; order Diprotodontia; family Vombatidae; genus Vombatus; species Vombatus ursinus. Next base: position 37,381,109 of record NW_020954590.1, on the reverse strand, counting down.
TAAGCACCATGACAGTCACATAGTAAATCCTTGATAAATGTTTGTTTACTGACTTGTTAAATACACAAATTCATTAATTTTGGATAATAAAAATTTACTAGCTTCAACTTTCTCTAAAAGAGTACAAGGCTTTCAATAGAAAGGATTCACTAGACAACTGTGTGTGGTCATGTTTGTGCTAACATGTGCTCACTCACATACACACACACTCACACACACACACACACACACACACACCCTTTGCTTTTCACATTAAATTGAATTAAATGTTTGTAAGAAGGTAGAGACAGACATCACAGCGCTTTCTCCTCTCTTAAGTCCCTGCAAGGATACACTTAAAACATTGCACCAGTGCTTTAATAATCTCACATTTTCTCTGACCACTTTTTCTTTCTAGCACCACCAACATGAAATAACAGCAATGTGGAAACCATACTAGCTACTGGCATGGTATTCATAATAATAATTCTCTCTGTATTTCATAAATCATTGCTAAAGAAGCCACAAGCCTCTGAACTGTTTAGCACAGCAAATAACATTCCTAATGTGTATTTGCCCATTTTGACCTAAACTATCACTTAAAGCCAAGAAATTAAAAAAATAATCATTCCCTCTGGAAACTAAAATTCAGGTAGCCTTTTAAAAACACTACCTGGTACAAAAAGGCAAAGCTAACATTTTTTTTTCATTTCCTCCACTAGAATATAAACTCCTTGAGGGCAAGGATTATTTTACTTTTGTCTATGTATTTCCAATGATTAGTACAGTGCCTGGCACATAAATGTTTGAGAAATGAGTGGCAACTACATAACAGATCCTCTACTTGGAGTGCTTGTGGTATAACGGTTAGAATGAAGAAAGGATTGTTGTTGTTGTTTAGTCATTTCAATTACAGTCAACTATTAGTGACCCCTTTTGGGGATTTTCTTGGCAAAGATACTGGAGTGGTTTGCCATTTCCTTCTCCAGCTTATTTTACAGATGAGGAAATTTAGATAAACCATGTTAAATGACTTGGTTAAGGTCACACAGCTAGAAAAGTGTCTAAGGCCAAATTTAAACTCAGGGCTTCCTGACTCCAGGCTTAGAACTCTATGTACTGTGCCACTTAGCCGCCCCTCAAAAGGACTGGGTGTTAGAAACCCTTGAATTAAATTCTGTCTTTGACTAAAAGTTAATCATAGAATTGGAATGGAAAGGAACCTTAGCAGTCGCCTAGACCTACCCCTTATTTTGGAGATAAAGAAACTGAGTCTCAGAGAGGTTCAGTAATTTGCCCAATCTTACCATGCTAAGCTATTCTTCTTCCCACCATACCAGACTGACTCCACTTCACAGTCCCTCACTGCTCTTCACTTAAGAACTATGTAACAATGGTCATGTCACTTAATCTCTCTGGGCCTTAGTTTCTTCATTTGTCAACTGGAGATATAGTACCTTCTATACCTTCACAGGGTTGTGAGTACACATGAAGAAGTGTATATGTATATACTGTTTTATGTATAGCACTTCGAAAATCTTAACACAGTAGTCAATTATTTCATTATTACTATTACACTATGATAAAGCATATTCACTATTATTGGAACAATTTAAATGCATGTCATTTATCACCATCATCATTATTACTCTACAATTTTAAAGTGTGCTAGTTATTATCATTATTACTTTTATTGCACACAGTATTTTCATGTGAATGTCTTATTCAACCATTCAAAAAAGACACACAGAGTATATTTCATTCTCTTCATTCTAGGTCTTTAAATATGTAATGTATATAGAGATAATGTATCTAATGGATATAAAAGGTATACAGACAATCATGACTTTGAAACCACTATAGAGTTCCCAGAAAGTGAGAAGATGGTTGTTTTCCATGGAATCAAGAACTACTATCTAAAGCACACCCTCTCTCAAAAATTCATCCTTGCAAATAACCTTGCTAGGTCACAACCAGTGAGGAGTAACTTAGGCTGACACCTCCTTGTAAGATTCGACACCAAAAGGATCACATTTTAATAACAGCTTCTTTCTTTCTTTCTTTCTTTCTTTCTCTTTCTTTCTTTCTTTCTTTCTTCCTTCCTTCCTTCCTTTCTTTCTTTCTTTCTTTCTTTCTTTCTTTCTTTCTTTCTTTCTT
>NW_020954590.1:37357150-37378963 GCF_900497805.2 Vombatus ursinus | reverse complement strand
CTTTCTTTCTTTCTTTCTTTCTTTCTTTCTTTCTTTCTTTCTTTCTTTCTTTCTTTCTTTCTTTCTTTCTTTCTTTCTTTCTTTCTTTCTTTCTTTCTTCTAAGCAGAGCAAGTTAATGGTATAATAAATATCACTGGTAACAAAAGATTATTACTGCTATAGGCAATAGAGGATTAGGTGATCATAGAATCATAAATTTAAAGCAGGAAGGGACTTCAGAAGCCAATCAATCAATAAATATTTATTAAGCACCTCCCATAGACAGGCAAATACAAATACAAAGAATAAAATAATCCATACTCTCATGAAATAAAGAAATGGCTATCATCTCATATAGTATTACTTTACTACTATACAAAATGTAATTCAAGGACCATGGTATTACTATTTTTTTAAAAAAATTAATTAATTAATTTTTAGTTTTCAGCATTCATTTCTACAAGATTTTGAGTTCCAAATTTTCTCTCCATCTTGCCCCTCCCCCCACCCCAATATGGTATTATTCTTTTTGAAACTAATGAGAGGTTCTATAGGCAAGAGAAGTTTTACTTGACTTTATGGTTATAGAACAAAGTTATCACTTGATTTTATTTAAAAATTTTTCATGAAAAAAAAGGTTGAACTTAACAAACATGAACTGAAATGAATACTTACATATCCAAAGGAAAATAGAGAAAACTGTATATGAAATTGTAAATCACTATTATATGTAGACTATTGTTCTTTATAAGAATATAATAAATTCTACATGTCAAAGTTACTTCAGGTCTCTATAACTAGATATCTTTTATGGAGGTTTTCCTACTGGTTTTATCATATACAGTTATCCCTTCTACCCATGATCTGGAAAATCCATATAAAATTTTTTGGCCCTCCCTTCATTCCAGAGAAGAAATCTGAATTATTATGGTATTAAAAGCTAAAATGTGTTGATATTACCTAATACCATACATACATTGTAAGTATGTCTGAATCTTTAAACTTTTTCTGTGTTGTCTGCTTAGCCTTCATGTGTCATCTGCAACTTTTGCAAAATTTCCATTTAATTTCTTATGCCTAGTGTGACATATCAAAACCACGATTGGGAAAGTCGTGATATAAAGGGGTAACTGTAGTTCATAATAGACTTGAATGTTCTCCAACCTTTTCCTATCATACCCCAAATGTTGAGGGTATCTTTTCACTTCCACCCACCCTCTCTCCTACATATCTGTCAAGTCATAATTCCTATCCTGAGTCAAATAAATATACCATACATATTATCTTAAATTTGGAATTAGAAGAGATCTTAGAGATCATCTATCCAACCTCCTAACTTTATACATCCAGAAACTGAGGCTCAGACGTAATATATCAGGTATGTAAATCATTATTTTATTATACCACATGTGATATTATATGTGGAAAAGGAAATGCTAAGCCACTCCAGTATCTTTGTAAGAAAACCCCAAATGGATTCCAGAAAAGTTGGATACAACCAAAAACTGAAACAAAAAAAAAATGCATCATGTTGTTATACAACATTACAACTCTTTTTTTCCTAGCTGAATGCTTACTCACACAAAATTGATGAATATGCATAAATTTGTCTAATTGTCCTCTATTGCATGTTTTGATTTTGAGGCTAAAGCTGAGGATAAAAGTAAGAAGTAGGTTTGTTTCAACAGCTTTTAAAACATATTCTTCTTCCCTTGACCTTGTTATGAAACATCTGTCTTGAGTCCCACTCTTCACAAGTGATTCTGTTTAGCAGTGAGCAGGCAAGTCTCTATGAATTAAATAGTGTGATAACAACCGCATATATTATATATCTGGAGTAGTTCAAAGGTGGCTTTTACCAGTACTGCACAGTTGATCATTATGAGCTGTAAAATATGACATTTTTCTGATTTCCCTTAGTTCCAAAAGCAAATTAAAATATTATTCTTAAAATTCCAAAACTTTATTTTTTCCCCATTGGAGCACTAGTAAATTGTAATAATAAAACAAATGACATATATATATAGTCAAACAAACGTGGCCCTTTTGAGTACTGCGTACTACAGCTATGACTATCTTTACTCTGCCAATTGAAAAAATTGCCCAAGAGGAATAAAGTAAATCAAGCCATCAAGACATACTGAGGATTACTTCTTAATTGGGAAACAATGTTGTATTTAATAGGTATAAATTCATATAACTTCATTTTATAATTCCAGTCCTTATGGGACCTCAACAGGTTTAGTAGAGAAACAACAAAAAAGTGTATCCTTGAAGGCAGAGATGCTATTTTGTGCCTGTGTGTATTTCCAATGCCTCATACATACTAGGCTTTCAATGAATGTCAAATAATCAATAAGTACCTAAATATGCAAGGCACTGTACTAAGTTTTGGGCATAAAAAGACAAAAGACAGTATTTGCTCTCATGGGACTCACAAAGTTTGTTGTGAATGAAGATGAGAATGAAATGGATAATTTGTAAACTTTGATACCTGGGCCACTGACAGTTTTTTTTTTAATGCACTTCTGTTTCAAAGTTCAAATTGGTCACAAAATTAAAGATATTTTGCCAAAATTCTTGAACTGCTGCAGTTCAGAAAGGTTGTTTTTTTTTTTTAATAACTACATTTATGCCTGAGAGATGTTACTTCTATAGGCAATAGATAACCTCTGATATTATTCAGACCTTAGATGAGTACAAGATACTTCTGTTGTCTAAAAGTTTTCATTCTGCCCCATTGCAGTTTTTAAAGTTAAAAAGAAAAGTCTTGGCTAAAACATTATTGCCACACTATACAGGAAAAGAATGCAACATAATACAATAGAAAGAAGATGGGCTCTAGAGGACCAGAGTTCAAATCCTGCCTGTTATGCTAACTCTATGACCTCAAGAAAGTCATTAAATCTCTGGGGGGGGGGGGGCTTCAGAAAGTTGGACTAGATAGTGTCTGCAGTCTAGATCTAAGGCTCTAGAACTTTGTTGGGCTTCTGTTTTCGCTTTGGTAAAATAAAAGAGTTAAACTAAATGATTTCTACAGTACCTTCTGATTTTGATCTATGACCTACTGAGTCAAATATTTGAGTGCTATCCAAGGATGATGATTTTTACCAGGACAACTCCACCATGGATTTTTTCCCTCAAGACCCTTCTTTTATTTCACAATCAAAAACCTGGCCAGTCTCAGGGGAAAAAAATCACTTAAGCTCCCTGGTTTTCTTTTCTTTTTAAATACAATACACCACTTTGTTTAAGTAGAAGCCAAACAAGCATGATAGAAGAAAATTAAAAAAGAAAAGAGTTATTGGGAAAAGCCTAGAAAGAATGAAACAGCCCGACAATAGGGAGAAACAAGAGCTCCTCCTGGTGGATGCAAAATTCTTGAAGGGTGGCCCTTGGCCTGGAACTGTCAGCGTTGAACTCTCAAGGTAGTTCTTTACAATCCAGAGCACAAAGTGATAGGTCGCTTCTAAATCTTTAGACACAGAGAAATAGTTTTAAATCTCCTTCCACAAGAAAAGGAGATGGGGAAAATAGATTCCCTGTAACTCCTTAAGTCATAAGCTTATATAAAGCACTTAAACTTGTACCACTGCAATTTAAAAAAAAATGTTGCAGTGTTAACACAAACTACTTTGACATCAGGTAAATTTCAACCCAACACTTGCCAAGTGGGCCTAAACATTTATGTGGCACTAAAAAGTAAATAAATAAATAAAGATACAATGGAATTTAGAGTTAGGAGACAAACTGTCAACCTCAAAATAGATGTTGCAGTATGACTCAGAGTCCAACAATTTCACCAAATTTAATCTCAGGCCATGAAGAAGGAACAATTAAAGACCAGGCTTAGAATCTGTTAAGTTTCTGTGTAGAACAGGAGAAGAGTATGATCTCAGAAATTCTGTTAGTGAGCTTTTTGAATGAACAAAGACATTATTTTATAAGGCAAGATAAAAGCCATCTTGTGCTTCAGATGGACATTAACCTTTTTTCAACTTTTGTTTCATTTTCTTTTTCCTAGAACAGTGAGTGAGATTTTCTACTGCAGTCATTGGAAATAGAGGAAACCATGCCTGTTAGTCATTGTTTATTTTATATCATAATCTCCTCACATATGTGGTCATTCCCTGTTTAAGCAAATTTATTCTTTTCTATTCTGCCATGCTCATTTTATGGGGCTTCTTAATGTGAGTAAACACTGCATAGTAGGAGAAGACTTATTTCTAAGAATCCTTTACAAGACACAGTTTTTTTTTTTTTAAGAGTAAATGTGGCAGAAATTGGAGCTGCTATCTCAGAGAACTGTCAGATTTTTATTGCTAACTGAGAAAAAAGCAGAATGGAGAGAATACCAGTAGTCTGTATTCAAAAAATGAATTCTAGTCTCACCCCTGCTACTTACTGAAAATGTCATTTTAGGGAAGCCACTCAACTCCAAGGCTTGAAACCTATATGTCATCACCTGACTATTCACTCTTCCCTTATTCAATCAGCTGACAAATCCTTTCTTTTCTACCTTTTATATATACCCTCTCCTTTCCATTGACATTGCAACCACCTTGGTGCGGGACCTCATCACCATGCCTGGACCACTACAGTAGCCTATTGGTTGGTCCCTCTACCTCAAGTCTCTCCCAACTGCAATCCTTAAGAAGACTGTTTAAAACAGGAGCCTCCATTTCCTTTTCTTTCAAGTCTCTTCACAATTCTCTAAAGTCTGTTGTCAGATTTCATCATTCCACCAAAACTGCTCTTAATTGCCAAATCTCATAACATTTCCCCCTTACCACCTTTCCAGTCTTCTTACAGCATAGTGTAAGTGCTCTGCCCCTCCCCACCAACACACAGACATACTCTGTAATTCAGCGACACTGGTCTCATTACTGTTCATTTCACTAGACATTCCATTTCTGACTATTTTCATTGCTTGTTGTCCCATGCCTGGAACTCTTTCCTCACTCATCTCTGCCTCTCAACTTCTCTGACTTCTTTCAAGTATCAGCTGAAGTCCAATCTTCTGCAGTAAGCCTTTACTGATCCCTCTTAATGTTAATCATGTCCCTCTATTGATTATCTCAAAATTTTTCTGTATATATCATGCTTGTATTTAGTGGTTTTCTTGTTGTCTCCCCCATTAGATTGTGATTTTTTTTTTGCTTGTCTCTGTATCCTCAGCAATTACCACGGTATCTGGGACACAGTAGGATCTTAATAATTACTAGTAGAATGATTGACTTTGAGTTTCAGTTTCCTCATCTGTTAAATGAAGCTATTGGGTGATTTCAATTCTAAATCTATGATATTCATGATCCCGTAGTCCATCAACCTGATGACGGCCAAGATCTCTTTCAGTTCTGAATTGCTGATTTTACAAATTCATTCCCCAAACCTCTGTGAATCTTCTTCAAGATCACATGTTCTACCTACTGAGTCATGTCTTCCAATCACAGTCTTCACCTTTCTAACTATTTTCAGAATTTCTCTTTTAACAAGCAATTTAAAAAAAAATAAATCTAAATTACAATCCAGAAGAGATGACTAAGGATTTTAAGCAGAATTACTGGAATTCTTACACTTCCTAAAAGGACACATTTACATACCAGGAAAAGCAGCTTTTAGTTAGCCTTTGCTTGGACCAGAAACTGAGAATAAAAATGCACACAGGATCAGAAGAATTTAGATTAGAGACAAACTCTGAAACCCAACTCTTAAAAATAAATTTTTCTGAATGGATGTTAAAGACTCTTGCATTACTTTTTATTTTTATAGACATATTTGCTATCACCCTTTCAACTTGATTCCTGGGATCAAATTAATGGATCTATGCAATGCAAAACATGATTTGACCTTTTTACAGTATTAGGAAAAATTAATTAATTACATGATTTATTATTGCTTTTATTACATTTGATTTAGCAATATAAGTTAGCAATTTTTAAGTTTCCATGAACACATTGAGATGTAGCATTATGCAAAGTAATGAACTTTATAACTTTACAGTTATTATAAATAAAATACAAATTCCCTGGAAATTATCATAATCAAACTTGTTTCTAAAGGCACAAAATTCTTTGTTCTGTAATTTCCAGTTCCACCTGAACTGGCACCCAACAAGAGTTATCTTGTGGTTTATTTCCAAGTCCCAGAGGATATTTAAAATTTTGCTTCTGTATTTCCTCTGAACACATTCAATTTAAAGAAGTCCAGATCTATCTTTTTATGTACATATGCATATATTGAGATATGTATTCGTATACATGTATACCAACAAATGCAAGTGTATATAAACTTAGTTGTTGACTGTGAATGAATATTTGTTGACTATGAATGAATATATGTATATGTTTATATGCATCTTTATATGTGCATATTTATATATGTGTATATGTTTATATGCATATTTAACAAATATTTAACAAATAATAATTTAACAAATGTAATAATAATAATAGATAACAAATATATATTTAACAAATATTTATTAAGCTCATACTTTGTTCAAGGCAGCAAAGGGAATCTAAAATTGAATAAGACATTGTCCCTGCCCTCAAGGAACTTATACTTTAGCTGAAGAAAAGCAATATTTCAAAAAATAATACAAAATTAAACGTGATAACTGCATAGGGAAGGCATGTCAAAGTCTTACAAGAGATCTGAGGAGGAAGTCACTTGCATACAAGGGAGCAGGGCAGGTTTCATGGAAGAGGTATATGAACTAAGCTTACCACCAAAGGCACATGGGATGTCAATCAGCAAAGATTGGGAATTTAGGAAAGGGAGGTAAATTTCAGGTATTTGTACAAATGCTTGAAAAACAAACAAACATAGAGACAGTGTTTGCAAGAATGAGTTTGAGGAGTGGTGAGGAATAGAGTATGGCTGGAGCAAAGAATATGCAAAGTGAAATAGTATGAGATAGGGCTAGAAAGGTAAATTGGATTAAGATTATGGAGGTTTTTAAAACCTGTGGAATTTACTTATTTGGGGAAGAGAGAGCCATTAAAAGGTTTTGAGCAAGCATAGGTAGGTAATGTAGTGGAAAGAGTGCCAGACCTGGAGTCAGGAAGACTCATCTTCCTGAGTTCAAACCTGGTCTTAGACACTTATTAACTGTCTGAGCCTGGGCAGGTCACTTAACTCCGTTTGCCTTAGTTCCTCTTCTGTAAAATGAGCTGGAGAAGAAAATGGTGAGCCCCATTTTATCTTTGCCAACAAAAACCCAAAAGGGGTCATGAAGAGTCAGACATGACTTGAAATGACTGAACAACAACATTGAGAGTGATCAGATCAGAGCTATGAATTGGGAAACAGACAGTAATTGATAGGTAGAACTAATTGGATCAGGTAGCAGTGGGGCTACAGGAACCAGATTCAGAGATTCATACTAATTGACTTAAAAATCTACTTTTCTCTGCCCTTATTTGGCAGCTCAGTTCCTTTCCTTTGATCTTTTTTTTTGGCTGTAGTCTGGGCTGTCTCTCACTTTTTTGCCTTTCTTTCTGTCTTGTGATCAGAAATGCATTCCATATTTCTAGTTACAGGTGTACTTTAATTTTGCACAATGATATATAATGTTTTATTTCCTATTTGTTTCCTATTTATTTCCCATTATTTCCTAATTGTGTGAAACACCAAGAGTTTGAGGGAATGAGAATCACTGAATGCATACTCCAGACTCAAGGACTCACAATATGCTTTGTTGAGCTGAATCTCAGTGATCCTATGTGAGTATGGAGGCTTTTCTAAGAAAAATGGACTCCAATAAAACACTCTTTTCCTTTGTCCTTGTGGTCAACTTCTCACCCAGCTCTTCTTTTCATTCAGCTAGGACCTTACTAGCTATGTAAGCTTGGGTTTCAAATTGAGAGTGGTGGGAATAGATTCATTGTGAACATTCTTGGGAAATGACGTGACAAGAATGAGGGTGTCAACTAAGTGGCACCAGTGAGAACAAATATGGGAGAAATGGAAAGGTTACGTGGGCAGGGTTGGCAATATATTAGACTGAGTAGTGAGAAAGGAGTTTTTGAAACTGGATGACACAGATAATGTTGATGCCATTAACAAAAATAGGGATGTTAGGAGATGGACAGATTTTGAGGGAATGAGGATAAGTTCATTTTTGGACATTTTTGAGTCTAAGATATCACCAGAACATTAAGGTGGATAGGTCAACCAAGGAATGGAATGTGAATGCCTGATGTTCAAGGGAGAAAACAGGATCCCTAATCATCTTTAGAGAGATAATAGTTGAAATTGAAAAAAGATAGATGTTCTCACCAAGGAAGGAAGTATAGAGAAAAAGGAGGAGAGTTTTGAGACATAGTACCATGACATTAAGGGGTTGGGAGATAGAAGAAGAACCAGTAAGGGAATAGTCAGACATGTAGGAGGAGAAGCATGAGAATGCTATGTCACAGAAGTCAAGATGCTTAAAATTGTTTCTTTCCTGTACTATAATAAAAGCTTCCTAACTTTTCTTCTTGTCTCTAGTCACACTTAAATATGCTACCTAATGAACCTGAATCTCATAATGTCATTTTCCAGGTCACTCAAATCTTTCAGTGATTCCATATTGCCTATAAGATAAAATACACATTTTTAGACTGCTATTTAATCTAATTAATTTACTAGCTATACAATCCTGTTCTATTCTTCCTTTCCTAATTTTATATCACTCTCATTTGTGGACTCTACATTAATCAATCAAAAAGCATTTATTAAGCATTTACTATGCGCCAAACAGTGTTAAGCAATGGGGATACAAGGAAAGACAAAAACATAGTTCCTTCCCTCAAAGACCTCTCAATTTAATGGAAGAGATAATGCTATGTATATTCAAGATTTATATAGTGTAAAGGGAGGTAATTTATTTAGTATAAATGGGAGATAATTCCAGAGGGAAAGATATAGCAGTTCAGAGAAGAGAGAGGAAAAGGATTCTTAAGAGAACGTAGGATTTACACTAAGTCTTGGAGGAAGCTAAGGAAGCCAGATGGAGAAGATGAGAGTGGACAATCTAGACATGGGGGTGGGGCAGACAGTAAAAAGGCATAGAGTAAGGAACTGGAATATTTTGTTCAGTCAATCGCAAGATCACTGTTGCTAGATTGTAGAGTATATGGAGGCAAGTATAACATGGGCAGCTAGGTGGTGCAGTAAATAGAGTTCAGGGCCTGAAGTCCCAAAGACTCATTTTCCTGAGTTCAAATCTTCCTTCAGACACTCACTTACTAGCTATGTGACCTTGGATAAGTCACTTAATCCTGTTTGTCTCAGCTTCCTCATCTGTATAATGAGTTAGAGAAAGGAAATGGCAAACCACTCTAGTATCTTTGTCAAGAAAATCCCAAATGGGGTCAAGAAGAGTCAGACTTGACTGAACAACAACAACAACAAAGTATAAGAAAACTGGAAAGGGATCAGTTTGTGAGGGGCTTTAAAAATCAAACCAAAAATTTTATATTTGATTCTGAAGTTAATAGGGAGTCATTGGAGTTAATTAAATAGGGGAAAGGGGTGACATGGTTAAAATCTGAGCTTTAGTAAGAGCATCTGGGCAGCTGAATAGAGGATGGACTGGAGTTGAAAGATTTGAGTCAGGGAGATCTGGAATAATAGCTGTTCTTTGAACTTGACTTGATATCTCTAGCCTTAGTACATTCTCACAGACTAACCTCCTAGCTTGAAATGTACTCCCTCCTCATCTCCAAGATATAGGAGACACTCTATTTTCCAGAGCTAAGGCCCAGCAATCAAGCTGTGCCCTGAGTTTGGCATAACAACAATCCTTTACATTCACCCTCTGGATGATCTTAGCCACAGCAAAATCCCAGAATTGTTTCTGGTCATGAAATTCTGCTATGAATCAAACTTGTCTCATCGTTGCTGTTTACCCCTCATTGTCAGGGTTACAGCTCACTGAGCAGCCATTGGCATAAGTATTGACATCTCCCCACACTAAAGCAGGTTCCCCCTTACTAGGGGGCAGGGCTCTGGCACATGTGTCCTTCCTTGCAAGTCATTTCCCTCACTTTGAAATGAAACTTCTGTTTGATTCCTGACTCTCCTGTCTCTAGCCTGCTCTGTTCAACTCCAGCCACCCACAGGTTAGAGCCCAGATCCATCTGGTTGACACCACTTTTTGGAATCTTTATTTTCCTTTAACACTTAGTTAAGGGGCCACTGACTCTGTGAAGCATTTCCAGTGTTTTACACATAGTGAGATTTCATAAATATTCACTCCGTGTACAACAGATAAATGTGGACACAAGTTCACTTTTCCAATGTCTAACTCAAGTTTCAGTTGGGAGGCCACAGAAACTAAATATAGGAGATAGACCAAGAAAACAATGAAGACAAGAGAAAAAAAGTCTCAGTAGAATGATACTATTGAAAAAAACAAAGGGCTGGAGGTCAGAGAAAAAAAATTCAGAGTCTCAGGTATTGGAGGTGGACTAATTCTAAGCCATGATAAGATTCAAGGTTTGGCCACACCAGTAGGTGACTGAAATAAAAGGAAAGCGGCATGGTCCAAAAGAAAGAGTACTGGCTCTCAAGTCAGAGGACATGTATTCAAGTCCCACCTCTGATGCTTACCATTGGGTGATTTGGGACAAGTTTCTTAACCTCTCTGGATTTCTAATCTGTAAAATGAGAGGGTTGCTTGAAATATATAATCTCTGAAGTTTCAGCAGCTCTAAATCTATAATTCTATGGTATGCAGAGATAAATTTGATATTTTTCCAGTGTCTGACATATGGAAAGTGCTAAATAACTACTTATTGATAATTAAAATGAATGTCAAATGAGGTCAAATAAATATTAGGCCAGGGTCTTAAAAAGGTCATCAACAAAGAAATTAAAGTTATTTTGGCTAACAGACAATGGAATAGAAAGATGAAAGAGGGTCCTTTGAGTCAGTGGAAAAAGAGGGAAAGGATGAGAAAAGAGTGCCATGTCATGGATTCCAAAGAAAAAGAGGTCACTTAGTGTTGCTGGAAGAACTGGAAGGATGGAAATGGAAGGATGGCAGATGACAGCAGTAGAGAGAAGGGGGAAAACATATGCTAACTATTCTTTTTGGCCCTATGAATTAAGAACAGCAGTAGAAGTAATGATCATCACAGAAGGGAATTGCAAAGAGAGGTGACGTTTTCGTAAAAAGCCAAGCTTCAGTTAAAAATTTCAGAGATAGAAGGAACATATGTGAAAGATATGAAAGAGTAAGAAATATAAGGAAAAACATTGGCACATCTATGGGCATAGTAGAAAGACAAAGAAGAAAACAAGCATTTGTTAAGTACCTACTTCATGCGAGAAACTATGCTAAGTGTTTTACAAATATCTCACAACAACCTTGGAAGGTATGTGCTATTATGATCTTCATTTTAAAGATGAGGAAACTAGGGAAGATAGAAGTTAAGTGACTTCCCTAGGTTCACACAGACAGTAAGTGTCTGAGACTAAATTTGAACTCAGGTCTTCCTGACTCCAGGGCCCAATACTTTATCCACTGTACCACCTAGTTACCTTCAGTCTAATAAAAGGACAAATAAGGATGGAATGGAGAGATAGAGTTAAGTTGGAGAATGATGGATGAATGCTTAGGTATAAGCAACTGAGCATGGGATGAAGTTTATATCTAAGATGATAATTCAGGATAATAAAAATTTTTTTAAAAAGCTAAAAAGTTAGGAAGTAAGCTGAAGGAAATATTCAGTGTGAGAGAGTTGATACTATGCAGGCAGAACCACCTAAACAAGGTTAGAAACTTGGGGAGACAAGAGTATTGGAAATAATTCCTGTTGAGGAAGACTTTGGAGGGGCAAACTTGTACTCATTCTTGCTCATTACCACCCAGATACCAACTCTATTTGTCTGGATAGCCAATTCATCTGAAAGCCTTATTAAACCAAATATTCTCTTCATTCTTTCAGATATGGCCAAGAAACAAGGAATATAGTTTAGATTAGTAAATACTGTCTACCTAAGGCCCAGAAATTACTCTCTAGAGGCTACTCTCCCCAGTTAAAACTTAGAACTTATCCAAATCATCTGAGAAAAGACCTGTTCATGTCAAACGAATCATAGAAATCTTTATAGCAGATAACATTCCACAGAGGATAAAAATTCTGTCATTATTCTAGCAGCTTACCCCTCATATCCCTAGAGAAAAACTGCATCAGAGCTATATTAGCAATGCTTACATCTTAGTCATGTCAAGATCATTTTATCTCTATACATGTGAACTCACTGGCCTGGGGACAAATGATGTGTGCCCTTTGTACAGAAAGTCCCTTCTGAGCCTCATGTGGCCAAGTCTTTTGGCCAAGTTTCTTGTTAACTACTGTGGCAAGAGGAAATGTTACTGCCTCAATAACTGGCCATAAAAAGTTTCAAACTTCACTATATTAAAAACACCAAGAACTTGAGCATTGGTGTTTACATAGCTATAATTGCATTTCCATGTGTTACCAGAGTGATTGGCATCTCCAAAAGATGGGTGTCTAATACAGATACCAAATTTTTATATTTCTTGGGAAGTGAGCCTTCATACTTAGTTTCTATTCTATACAAGCATGAACAATATGTCAATGAGCCACATTTCCTCACAATCCAACTGATTTTTGAAATGCCTATGTCAACGCCCACTAGAATGATAATTCTCAGAGAGGGGGTCATCAGGGTGTCATATGGCTGTGTTGAAAGGGAGATTATTTTATTAATAGTAGAGGAAGATCTTCTAGATAGAGAATTATACTGGCCCTTAAAAAGAGAAAAAATTTCCAAACCAAAGCTGGTGACCATCCTTTGCAGCAAGGATTTTATAATACAGACAGTATGATATTTTTTTCTAACTCCTGAGGGAAACCAAGGAATAAACCACACTTACATAGAGAACCAAGCTAAGAGAAAAATATTTTTGTTCGACTGTTATGCATGTACTTACTAAACCAGAGTACAAGGCAAACTCATTCAGGACTTTCTCATAGGGCAATAGGATTGTATCAAAGAAAAGAACCTTAGAGATCATCTAGTCCAAAACCTTCATTCTATAAGTAAGAAAACAGAAGCCTAGGGAAGTTTAGTGGATTGTCCAAGATCCCATTGAGAGTAAGTAGCACCATTAGGATTAGAACCAAGGTATATGACCTCAAGTTAAATGTTAGCCAAATTTTAAAAGGAGGAAAGGAAAGGAAAGAAAGGAAAAGAAAAGCAAATACATCTACACACATATGCACGTGGGACTTTAGTCCTGATCCAAAGACAAGCAATTAAAGTCATGTAAAAATGAGATCTAATGGTGTTTTAGTTTTTTAATAGTAAATTGGCTCTTTCACAAAATATTTCATCAAAACATTTGTCTCATGTGTTTGCTACACATGGAGGTGGTTTCCAGACACTTTGCCTTCTAATTGGCAAATAAGAGGCAGAAACTGGTCATGTTCCTATTGAGCTGTTTGATTAACATGCTCTCTTCATACAAGTGAATGGCAGAGAAAGAAGAAAAATATTTTGATAGAAATTGCACCATCTAATTTAAATGTTTGCCTCAAATAGACATTCAACAAAATCAATGCAATTCAGCAAAAAAATTATTAAGCACTTAGTGTGTTCAGGGTGTAAGGTGAGGTCCTGGGAAAACAACAATGTAGTGACAAGATCTCTACACATCTAAAAAGCTTCAATAAATATATAAACAAAAGCACACCCCAAGTCAAAATGCGATAAATCCATAGAAGAGCTTAAGTAGAATGATGATGATTACTTACACATGCCCCTATAATAAGGTAAAAAATAAAGTTCTTAATCATTCAAAATACATTTTCTCCTGTTTTCACTTCTTTTAATATTCTTTCATAGCATAACTGAACACAAAGTTTCTTTAAAATGTATGTGTATACACATGGGTGTATACACACGTATATATGTGGGTACACATATATACATGTTCATAGACAAGACAGGAGAAATCAAGGATTAGAAGAATGCCTGAAATTTACAGCAAAATGATCCTGAGTTCCTGTATATATCTATTACTTATACAGTCTTCTATCCCTGTCCCTACCAGAAGAGTGTACCATAGTCTATCTTAACCATTCCTTTTTTAAAAGTACTTTAGCATATTTAGGATTTTTACACTTCCCTTCCCTCTTTTTTTTTCTTTCATTATGTTTCTATCAGTAGCTGGGATATTCAAGGTAAGCAGGTTAACTGGCAGTAGGTACCTTTCCTTATTACCCAGATGTAACCAGCAGTATATAAATGGTTTCATATAGCCAACATAGGCGTGTAGCATGAGCAATTAGGTAGAGAGTGGATAGAGCACTGGGTCTAGAGTCAGGAAGAACTGAGTTCAAATGTGACCTCAGTCACTTACAAGCTGTATAACTTTGGAGAAGTCACTTAACCTTTGTTTGCCTCAGGTTCCTCAACTGCAAAATGGGGATAATAATAGTGACTACCTTCCATGGTTGTTATGAGGGTAAAAAGTGATAATATTTTTAAAGAGTTTACAAATATCTGGTACATAGTAAGTGTTATGAAATACTTGAAACCAACATCTGATTGTGGATTTAAGTTAAAATTCCAGGAAAAGCAACTATCATTAATTGCAGAATACATAAATCAAGAAACTATATTAATTCAAAACATGAAAAAAAATTAGACTGGAGCTAGGCTATAATGTTATCTGCCAACCAAGAAGAAATCTAATTATTCTGATGAGAATATTTATCTGCACTTATTAAATAATTTCTCCTAAGCCTGTAGGTATGTGGTGTTGAATTAATCAGTTCACTTTTCTGGAATTCAGCTTCTGAATCTACAAATGAAAGTTGAAGGCCTAGATCTGAACAGTCACATGGTCTTATACCCTCATAATAGAGTTAAAGGAACTAAAGTTCAAGGAGATTAATTCACTTGTCCAATGTGTCACAGAAAGTTTTTGAAGCAGAATTCAATCCTGTGACTTCCTGACTCCAAAGCAAGGTTTTTATCCATTATAAGATTTTACCTCTCAAAACCTATGGTACTCAGTATTCCCAGGTCCTCTCTCATCCAAGTACATCCAAAGCAGACCCTACTTATCTTCTGAGATCAGAGAAGATGGAATAGGTTCAAAGTGATGAATTTGAAGTCCTTTTCTGCTCCAAAATTTGACAATTCTATGATTGTCTAAGATTTAGTTTGTGATACCTTACAAGTTTCATGACCACACATAGTTTGTATTCCACTCTGAACTTCAAAAATCTGTTTAGTTTTGCTTTCACTCACCTCTACCAGGGGTTATCTTTTTATGTAAAATGTAGCCAAGTACTACAATTTCACCCACTTTTAATACACCCACCACTCCACATAGGTATGGTTTTTGCTAATGCAGTCATGCCTATTCATTGGTAAATATTGAGTTAGGATTCCGTGTTAAGGTGAAGTCTGCCTTGCAGTAGACAATACATAAGCATGAATTTCTGGAGTCTAAACATTTTTCTTACAGAAATATTAAAAAAAAACATACCATCTTCCTTCCCCATTACAAATATAACTCCAAAAAGTCCAGCCTTCATTTTATCAATGATGTGTTCACAGACCTATAAAAAGCCTTTCAAAACAGAGCTATTTGATAAATATTTGATGAGCAACATATGGCTGAGTGACATAATTAGTTACTGCGATTCAAATATAAAAATACTTCTAAATCAGCACCTTGTTACAGTCTGTCTTCAGCTCAGTTTGCACACATGGGGAAAGACTTGCTTTCTTAATAGTTTCTTTTTCAAAAAGCTAAAGAGCACAATCTACCTACCAATAGCAATAACATCAAATAAGCCTGCTAGTGAACAAGACTGGTTATGAATAATTAATTCTAACTTGGGGCGTAGAGTGCTTACCAGTAACCAGTCACATAAGGAAATGCCTACAAGGTGTTGACACATCAGAAATGATAGAGAAGCCATTTATCAGCTACAAGAGGATACTCAGTAGGGCTTTACTTGTCTACAGCTACTTCACTATAACCCACTTCCCCTTCCTTCTCTTCTTTTAACTTTCTTAGTGACCTCACTGACCTCTCTGTAATTTCCATTATATCCCAATGCATTTATGTATTATTTAGATCATTTAGATCATTATGCAATGCAAAGATAGCAAAGGAAACATCTGAGGATTAAAAATCCCATGGAAGGATGAGCAGCATATATGTTTCTCCCTGCTACTAAATGTAGTCCTTTCCATCAACTAAAATCCATTAATTCTTCATAGGGGGCTTATTGAAGAAATTGCTAGGGAAAGCTGATAAGGAGTTGTTTAGATAAGAACCGTCTAAAACAAGGACCCGAAGCCTTGTGTCCAAGGTGGAATGGCTAGAGTTAGAATGCTGACACCCTCAACCCTCCCTCATCAGCAGTTCTTCTATATCCCTAATTCTATACCAGGTAGACACCTCCCAAGGTTCCCCACCCTCAGTCGCATTTGCCTGCTAAAGAGATCATCAAGTAATTTGTGCTAAGATGTTAAATAATAATATTTTCTGTTTGATAACTTTGAAGAACTTAAGTAATATTTTATAGCTGCCTATGAAGGTGTTCTTTCCTCTTTCAGACAAAAAACTCATTGAGAGCAGGAAATAATTTATCTAAACTTTAAGGAGAGTCATTATCAAACTACATGAAGTGTTTACCATATTCCAGGCATTGTGCTAAGGACCAGTAATTAAAAGAAAAGTAAAAACAGTTCCCTCAAAGTGCTCCCATTCTGATAGGGGAGACAACATGCAAATAATTACAAACATAAAAAATATTTTAAATATGAATGGAAAGTAATCTCAGAGGGATTCAGAAAAATCTCTGCAGAAGATGGGATTAAAGCTGATTATTGAAGGAACCCAGGGAATCTGGTCAACAAAAGTGAGAAAGAAGAGAATTCCAGGCTTAGGGAACAGCCAATGAGAATGCAGAGTTGAGAGATGGAGTGTCCTGAGTGAGAAATAGCAAATAGGTCAGGAGAGCCATAGGGTAGCTAGGTGGTACAATGGTTAGAGAGCTGGGCTTGAAGTCAGGACGAATCATCTTCCTAAATTCAAATCTAGCCTCAGACACTTACTAGCTGTGTGACCCTGTGTAAGTCACTTCACCCAGTTTGCCTCAGTTTCCTCATCTGTAAAATGAGCTGAATAAGGGAATGACAAACCAATCCAGTGTCTTTGCCAGGAAAATTCCAGGAGGGGTCATAAAGAGTGGGACACAAGTAAAAAATGATTGAACAGGAGAGCCACATCTCAGAGTATGTAGAGGGCAGGAAAGTGTTAGAAAACTGGAAAAGAAAGAGAGATCTTTTAAAGGTCAAACTGAGGGTTTTACATAAACTTTACTGCTCTCCCAGACCTAGCACCAATCCTAGAACAGTGCACTGTACACAGAAGGTGCTTAAAGTGTATATTGTATTATAATTCACCAGCAATCATCAAACACATACCTCCACAGTGCTGGAGTGTTTAAAGACTCAGAGTGCCACCTCAGTGTCCCCAGTAAAGCATTGTGCAGACATTAAAGTGCCTAGATACTAGTCATTAATGTTATCATTTTCATTGTTATTACCTTCCAGTTAGGGGTAAGGCAGGGAACATAAATTGGATCTCCTGACTCTGAGGTCAATGTTATCTTCACTACATCATGAAAAGCTTACATTAGGTTAAGGAAGAAAAAAAAGAATGGGTTACACACATGTTCTGTCTATAAACTTAAAATGGTTGATTTGCTGAGGAGTAAACCTAGTCCATCCTGTGATATTTCAGCTATAAAAATATACAAAGGTGGGGCTGCTTCAAAACTTAAAATGTTGACCCAGAGTATACAAATCCTTCTCAGGCTCCTAGAGTGATATAAAATAACAAACAAATAAAAACAAAGCAAAACCAAAGAATGTCTGGCCCCGAACCATGGAGTAATGGAAAAAAGCATTGAATTTGGTATCATAGGACTTGAGGACAAAGCCCAGCTACACTAATTACTACCCTGTGATATTGGGCAAATCACTTTATCTAACTCTAGTTTTCTTATTTGTAGAATCAGAGGTTTGGGACAGATGATGTCTAAAATCCTTTTGAGCTCATGCTCCAATGAAGGTTTAACTAGGATCCAAAGAAAAGCCAATCACTTGTTTCTGAAGGAACGCATGAAGCAGCACCCAATGAGAACAAGAGTACAGCAGCTACCTTAATGACGTGTCAGTTGCCTCATCATGGGGCTGTCAGATGGCCAGAGCAAAAGAATTCACCCAGTTGGACCAATGGAGAGCCTTTGAATAAAAACAATGAAGTCTAGTTTTGGTCTTGGCTTATCATGATACCCAGTCACCTGGCTGTTTGCCATTTACAACCATTTCTTTGATTATATAATGATATGAACAATTGTCCCTCAGATGGAGAACTGTGTTTATTGAAGTTTCCTCTATCCTTTTGACTATGGTACCTATTTAACTGAAAATAAGGGGAAATATTTTTAAAAAGCAATTATGGAGAGATACTATGTGGTGACTACTAAAACAAACAAACAAACAAACAGAAATATGGAGTGATTACTTCTGTAACTATCTAAAAAAGAGTGAACAATTCTAATTTAAAATAACTGTAATAAAAACATTCTTTAAAAACTTTTCTAAGGCAAGAAACAGGAACCCATTAGGTTGTCACTGGAATTCCTTGTGCCTATAGATTGATATTTATAATTATGCACATATCTCATAATTTCCTTAATGATGCACTGGATTTTTGCCTCTAGTTTAATGATGTAATTATAGAACACACACAGACACAAAAATCACAATATAAAGATCAACCAAGTATTTTAACAAAAAACAGAAACAGATTGCTTTAAATGTTAAACACTATTTTCTTTTTTGATATCTGAACATTCAATCCAACAAATATTTACCAAGTGTCTACTACACATACATAAGGGCTGGTTCCCTCTGAATTTTTCCGTAGACAAAACTTAAATTAATTTTTTCTCTTCACACTGGGCCATCAGTGACTCATAAGATAATTTTTACCCAGTTACTCCTGGGTAAAAATAAAAATTGAGTTCTGTATGTTCTAGGAATAAAAAAAATGCACTTCACAAATGGAAGATATATTAATTTTCTATGTAATTTTTGACATATTCCACAGATGTTTCATCAACCAAAGTTGAACAGTTTACTATCTCTTTCTATGCTTTTATATTCCAGGGAAAATTTGGCATATAATTAAAAAAGATTACTTGCTCACCAGGTCATAATTATCACCTAAGTTATATAATTAATCAATGTTCATAATTATCACAAGGTCATAATTATCACCAAAGCACCCCAAATCCCCTGCCTCATACTAACTCCCAGTTACAGCTGCCCCTAACCAGATGCTGTATGATCTTCCCTATAACCACAAAATCTTAGAATTGAAAATATAACCTCACAAACTATAAGGTTCAGCCCATGCTTAACTAAAAATAAGGAGTGGAATATCAAATTAATTCCCCTTTTATAGAAACATCTGAAAATATTTTAGAAAAATTGTTGCTACCACTGCCCCTGAAACTGAGATAAATTTCAGTTGAGATAGATAAGAAGCCAAGAGGACCCACAAATTATATTCACAGAGTGTTTGTATTTAGGGTAAGGAAAAGGAGATACAAGAAATCATTCCCTTTGAAAAATTCTAAAGCAAAGTCTAAAGTAGTTGACAATTTGGTAAAAACGTGTAGTTGTGTTGTGATCACTTTTATGCTGAATCAGAAACATAGAGCCAAGAATACTGGTAGAGACCTATTGAATAAGTCCAAGGAAGCATTGCATAAGCATGATTAATCATACAGGCACAAAAGGGAATATTGATTCTCTATTGATGTCTTAATTTGTCCAAGTCTGCTATTAGAAGTAATTAGAGCCAGTGCTGTGTTTGACCATAATGTGACTAGGAATGCATAGAGATAAATTCTGTAGTGGTAAACCTTATATAGACATTCATAAGGAAATAATAAACATTCAAAACCTGTGGTTAATCTTAAGCCCAGTCAAAAGGCTTCAATATAATTAATTGGGGGGAGGGTTGCAGATAGAATCTATTAGTAGTTTTAGGGTGCTTTTTCATGTTCCATGAATTTGCATATTGACTTTCCACCCAAACAGAATGTGATTCTGAACATGCTACCTTGTTTACATCGCTCTTTATAGATGAAAGGTTGTCTGATTTCAGAAATTAATACTTCATTAATACAAAATACATTAACCACCAGAAGTTGATTATGCCTTAGTTAATAAATTTAATGTAATACAGTCTCACTCCTAACCATTAAAAGAACAGTAAGAAGTGATTAATTTTCCTTTCTGCAACCCTGCAAATTTAAAGAGAGACAGTCTAGAGCTGCATGTTAAAACATCAAACATTTTTAACAATTGTCTAAATTTCCTTAATGGCTCACCCAGAATGACCCCAGTAAAGCAGAGAGAAAATTATATGGCCTTTTATTTTAGAAATTTCTATCTCAGGAGATGGTTGCATTTAATAAACTATCACAGTGGATTGGTAATCTGGGATTTAAGGCCTTGACCCTAGGATGTGATAAGCCCTAGAGGGATGTCAAGAAAGGTTACCAGGACCTCAGGATGCAAACCTAACAAGTCTATCCTGGCTCAACATTGGAAACATATGCAAAGCCCAGGGATAATTTCAATACAATCTTATCCAAATGTTACCCCTCCCCACCCTTTTTCTTTTTCATCTACAATCCTATATCCCTGGTTTTTTTTCTTTTTCTTCACCACCTTGATATTTCACATCTCTGTTCAAGACCAACCTTGTATATTTTCCAACTATATCTGGAATAATAATAGAACTTATATGGCACTTTAAGGTTTTCAAGGCATTTTGCGTATATTATCTTATTTGATTCTCACAACAACCAAATGAGATAGGTGCTATTGTCACCCTTATTTACAGATAAAGAAATTGAGGTTGAGAGAGGTTAGGTGATTTAGCCTGGGTCACTCCGTTAGTAAGGCAGAACTTGAAATCAGTTCAGTGAGTTAATCAACTAGCTTTATTAAATCAAAATCCAGCTCACATGCCATTTAGTTTCCTCTTTTGTGTATAGTACTATGATGCTGCATTTTCTGAGGGACACTCTAACTGTAGGCATCCTTCAGGGTTCTGTCCTGGGTCCTCTTATCCTCTCCCTCTCTATTGCTTCATTTGGTGATGTCATCAGCTCCCATGAATTTAATCACCACTTCTATACTGATGATTTTCAAATCTACTTATCCTACACTAACCTCTCTACAGACCTACTATCTTGCATCTCCAATTGCCTTTCAGACATTCCAAACTAGGTGTCAAGTAGACATTTTAAACACAATGTATCCAAAAAGGAACTCATTCTCATTCCCCCTAAACCCTCATTACCTTCCCTATTACTGTAGAGGACGACACCATCCTCCCAGTGACTCAGGTTCACAACCTGGGACTCATCCAGGATTCTTCAATATCTCTCCACCCCCTCAACCCCAATATTCAAGGTGTTGCCAAGGCCTGTCAATTTCACCTTTGAAACATTTGTTGAATACACCCCCTTCTCTCTAATGACACTGCCATCACTCAAATATGAGGCCTCATCACCTCATGCTTGGACTATTGCAATAGTCTGCCAGTGGGTCTGCCTGACTTAGGTCTCTTCCCCACTGTAAACTATCCTCTATTCAGCCACTACTAAAGTGATTTCCCTAAAACAAAGCACTGATCATCTCTCTCTCTCTCTCTCTCTCTCTCTCTCTCTCTCTCTCTCTCTCTCTCTCTC
>NW_020954590.1:37260971-37357140 GCF_900497805.2 Vombatus ursinus | reverse complement strand
CTCTCTCTCTCTCTCTCTCTCTCTCTCTCTCTCTCTCTCTCTCTCTCACACACACACACACACACACACACACACAGAGTCACTCAATAAATTCCAGTGACTTTCTATTGTCTCCAGGAACAAATACAAAATGCTGTTTGGCATTCAAAACTCTTCATAACTGATCCCCTTCCTATCTTTCAAGTCTTCTTACACTTTGCTCTTGGACATACTTTTCAATCCAGTGACACTGGCCTCCTGGCTATTCCATGAACAAGACACTCCATTTGTCAGCTCTGGACATTTGTCATCTGGCTGTCCCCCATGCCTGAAACCCTCTCTCTCCTCAACTCTTCCTATTGATCTCCCTGTTATCCTTAAAGTCTCAACTAAAATCCCACTTTCTATAGGAAGCCTTCTCTCCATTAATGATTTCCTATTTATCCTGTATATACATTGTTTCATACATATTTGCATGCACGTTGTCTCCCCCATTAGACTGTAACCTCCTTGAGGAGAGAGACTGTCTCTTTTTGTATCCCCAGCATTTAGAATAGTGCCTGGTACATAGGATGTGCTTAATAAATGTTTAACAAACTGAATTAAACACTGACACTTTAGACACAGACAGGGAACCCAGAAAGTGCCACTGAATGGTAGAAAGAGCATTGTGTGTGGATTCAAAGAACCTGAGTTCTTCTGATATAAGTTCTATGACCTTGAATGATATGTCACCTAACTTCAAGTCTCACTTTCTTTGTTTGTAAAATGTATCTATTATGTTATAAGATTGTGGTGAAGATAAAATGAATATTATATACAAAGCATAAAATAGCATGTATAGTGATTAGACAGATAACCTCAAACCAGGAACCCTAGTCAAGTCCCATCTCAGCAACACTTACATCCACACACAGTACTTGCCCAAGGTCATGCGAATACATACATACATACACACATACATACATATACAAATGCATGTATATTAGGCAAGTCACTCAGTTCTCTAGACAGTTCTCTAAGAACATAAGTTGCACAAGATCAAGAGGAAGATTTAGTAGAAATCAGAACAACTGAGTTCTAAGCCCCTTCTCTGATAGAAATTTACTGTTTAACTTTAAACACTAACAAGTTCACATTTTCTCAAGTGTTTTAAGGTTTCCATAGTATTTTCCTTCTAACAGTCCTGTGAGGTTGGTCATAACACATATTATTATCTCCATTTTAAAGAAAACTGGCTCGAGGAGTATGACAGGTACAGTCTGAAATAGCTGGTAACACAACCGTTTGAGCTTCCAGGCATATCAGTTTATTAAGCAATGCATGCCAAATGCATAACAAACTGGGATCAGGCTTCCTCAGCTTGGCACTGGACCCTGAATACAGAGGAAGACAGGTTTTAGAGCATTAAAAACAAACAACTAACGGGATATAAACCAGGATACAGGATTAGATAATCTGCTTTCTAACTGAGGGGAAAATTAGGGGCTTTCCAAGTTGGGAGGCGATAAGTGAGTTTCAAAGTTTGAGAGGGGGGAGAGTGAATTGATACAATTCCCTGAAATCAGAAAAAAAAGAAGTGTCCCACTCCTCCTCAAGTGTCTGTATTCAACCAAATGAACCAGAAAACAGTAACTGATTGACCAGTATGGGGCCAGTTTTCAGAAAAGGCATATGGGCTGATTAAGAAGCATAATTATGAGAAGACTCCTTGCATCAGTCTTCACATCTGACTGGCTTCTGGTCAACATAATCTAGGTCCTGAGTTTCTCTAAGAAACAGGTAGCGGTGGTCCAGCTTCCTAGCCATGCAGGGCTAGGTTCAAACAATAGAATAAAGTTTTCTCACAATTCCCATAATTGAATAAGGTTGTCTCACAAGACAGAAATTGGACTACACCCATATTTGAATAGAAAGGGAATGGAACTAGAGCCAGAATTGAATCACAAGAGGGATTCAGTGTAGTTCACTCAATTCCCACAATTCTCTCAGGAGATGAGCTGATTCTTCTATGATTCCATATAGTTAACAATCATCAGTGCCAGCATTCAAACTCAGATCCTCTGATTCTGAGAGGAATGGTCATTCTACTACATCACACTGTAAGTCACAGAACCTCTCCATACCTCAATTCAACCATCTATAAAATAAGAGTGTTAGGCTAGATAAATGCCAAGGTCTCTTTCAGCTCTGAATATGTATGATGATACAACTGTCCAAGAGTAAATCTGGCTACTGCAAAAAGACAGTCAGTTTATTGTCACCACAGATATTTCATCAGAAGTTTCCTATTGATCTAATAAGACTGTTGAAGGAGGAATTTCTAAATCAAGTGGGAAGTTATAGCTCTAATTTCTCACCTCCAATATTCTATGACCATATGTTTTAGTCCACACTTTTCAGCTATCATACAAATTATAAACACAGAATTTGAAGAGAAAATTCATGCTAAAAATCAATGCTAATGATGAAATTCTTGCAAGAATCGCCCCTCTGACCTGTATGGGAAGAGGAGAACCATCACTCAAAGTATGGTCTACTAAAATATTCAATAGAAGCACAGACAACTGTCTGCTCCCAGGAAAAACAGTGGCTTAACATGTTTGACTTTTGAATTATTCCATGGTACTTGAAAATACTACTGATTCCAGGCACAAAAGATAAATTTAACTTGAAGGCCTCTTTGGATCCATTCAGACTCTTAATGTCATTCTCAGATTCTGCGGTAAAGTGTATTCTCCCAGATTTTTCCATCTCTTCTCTTATTGGGCTATGTGATTAGCATATACCTAAAATAAAAATTGTAATTGTTTATTATTCATCAGTAACAATTCACTATGAGGAATAACATTGTAAACCTTAAAATGACATTACACGTAGTAGTCTTCTTTCCATTTCTCTTTCTTTTTTCTTTCTTTATTTCTTTGTTTCTTTCTTCTTTCCTTCTTTCTTTGTTTCTTTCTCTTTCTTTCTTTGTTTCTTTGTTTCTTTGTTTCTTTCTTCCTTCCTTCCTCCATCCCTTCCTCCCCCTTCCTGCCTTCCTTCCTCTCTTTCTTTTTTCTTTCCTTCCTTCTTCCTCTTTATCATCCTTTTCCTCTCTTTATCCTTCTTCCCCTCCTCTTCCTTCTCCCTCCTCCTCCAACTCCATGTTTCCCCAAATGCATTGGATACTTAACTCCTTCAGAGCAGTAGGATAATTCTTAGTAAATGCCTACTTTACACAGCACTGACTCACCAGCAAAAATCGTATCAGGCCCTGACACAAAACCAGTGCAATGCTTCAAAATATCACCTTTAAAAACCTCCTTTGAGGGGCAGCTAGGTGGTGCAGTAGATAGAGCAGCAGCCCTGGATTCAGGAAGACCTGAGTTCAAATTTGACCTCAGACACATAATGCTTACTAGCTGTGTGACCCGGGGCAAGTCACTTAATCTCATTGCCTAGCCAAAAACAAAACAAAACAAAACAAAACAAAAAAACCCCTCCTTAGAATTCAGTCTAGGGGCAGCTAGGTGGCGCAGTGGATAGAGCACTGGCTCTGGATTCAGGAGGACCTGAGTTCAAATCTGGCCTCAGACACATAACACTAGCTGTGTGACCCTAGGGAAATCACTTAATCCCATTGCCTAACCCCCCCCCAAAAAAGGTTAAAAAAAAAGAATTCAGTTTAATTTCTAAAATCTACCTAAAGGTAAAATACCCCAAAGTATAGCTTTCAAATATCTTTGCTCAGAGTCCTCCTCTCTAGATGTTTAAAAAAACAATGCATGTATTAATTGTCAATCTCTATCTTGGCCCTGAAAAGGCAGGAAAAAGCAAAAACAACATGATGTCAGAATACAAGTGTGAAAAGGACACGAGTGTTTCCTTTTCTTCCCTCACAGCTGTCACCTTTAGCAATTTAAGGGCAGCATAGCAAACACCTGTACATTTATTTGCATCTTGTTTTTGCATTGTCCTTGTATTGTTTTGTTATAAAATGAACTGGCAGTTTGACTCTGAGGGTGATTTCCTTACATAGGGATTGGCTTTGATACTTTTGATTTTATTTTGTAGTTCTGTTTTTACTGGCAACATAGGACCCTTGTGCACCTGAGTATAAACTTGTGGGCCTGTTAGTGATGGGCTCTTGCCAAAGTGTAATAGTAATGGCACTCTAATGGTACAGGCTGGGAGTAGGGGGCTGCTTAGTTTGATAAAAAGGCTGAAAATGGGGATTGTCTCAGTGGTATAGGAAATCGTGTCTGAAACTGGGGGATGTATACATTTAACTCACTTTAGAATAAAAGAAAAGGAAGAATTCAAAGTAAAAACTATTTTTTTTTAAAAAAAAATGAGCCTATATAAAACTGTGTTTTTTTGTTTTTTTTTTAAAAAAGACATACTAGTCAATTGTATTTGTAATCTTTTCCCCTTAGATCATTGTGGCTAGGAATAGCAGGGTCTTGTCTTTCTAACTGGTCTGATATTCCAACCAGAGTTTTTGGTCCCCAAACTCCCTGAGGTTTCCTGGAAGGAAATTGTTATTTATAATTAAAGATGAATGAGCTATACACTCTCTTCCAGACATTAATCAGATCATGAAGCAATGATCCCCTCCTTCTACAAGGGAGGTGGGTAGAGCCCTTCAATCAATATTCCTCTGTTCAAAAGTAAATTGTTGTTTTGCTTCTTTTTTTTCTACCCAAGAAAATGATCTTTAGATTGGAAAGAAGAGGACAAAAGTGATTAAGAGGGCAGCAACCCATGATTAGTGAGGAGACAGTAAGACAGTACTAATCTTCAATAAGATCTAGTCACCAAGCTTAGATTAACTATGTCCTGCGGTAAAGAAGTAGTGACCGATTGCTGAATCACCATCACAGATTTTAGAAAGTACAGAGAGTGGAGTGGTGCTGCAGAATGAAAGAAGAGCCACATTTTTGATAGCCCTGACTGATTTCTTGAAACAATTCTAGAACATATTATCAAAGGGGAATTTAGAAGAGGAATCAATAACCAACATAACCACATTCAGAACAGTTCATGCCAAATTATCCTCAAATTCATTTTGGACAACATAACTAGGTAAGGGGACTGCTGTAGACAATATACCTAAATTTCAACAAAGAATTCAACAAAATCTCCTATCTATTTGTGAAAATGATGGAGAGATATAACACCAGTGGAAGGCTCCAAAACATTTCCTTTAAACCCTTCTTAGAATTCAGTCTGATTTCTAAAATCTGCTGAAAGATAAAATCTCCTAGCTGGGTAGATCTGTAACTCAAAGAAGGATTATTATTAGGGTCAACATCAACTTAGATTGTTTTCCAGGGAATTATCTTTTGTCCCATATCCTCCTACATCATCATCAATGGTTTGGATTGTCACATATAACATGATTATCTGTTGGCAGATAATACAAAAATAAAAGTGATGGTTAATGTTTTAGATGTCAAGAGTCAGTGTTTAAAAAGATCTTGACAGGCTAAAACAACTGACTAAATCTAATGAGATAAAATTTGAGATGTGGAAGGAAGGAAGCAAAATCCTACACTTGTGTTCAAAAAGTGAGCTCCAAGCTCAATATAATCACCTTGTATGACACAATAGCCAAAAACTCTACCTTAGGCTACATTAAGTAAAGGATTGTATCTAAAACAAGGGTAGTGATAATCCCACTGTACTTTTCCCCATTGAGATCACAAATTCTATTCATTTCTTGGCATCAAATTTTAGAAAAAACTTTCATAAATTGTACTGTACATGGAAAAACAAGGCCAATTGAGATTGAGACCATAACATATAATGATCTATTGAAGGAACTGGGATTCTTCAAAGTGGAAAACATATGATTAGGGGAGTGTGAATGACAGTTGTCTTCAAGTTTTCAAAGGGCTGCCATATGGAACAGAGATTAAATTTGTTCTGGTTGGCTCTGGACAGCAGAATTGAGTGATGTGAAAAAGTTGAGGCTACATAAAAGGGAGAAAAAAGTCTGAAATCATTATATAAACTTTTTTATTATTTTTATTATTAGCATATCAATTATAATTGATCCAAAAGTATAAATTATCACCTTGTAAGGTTGTAGAGTTGTCTGCTCTGTCTTCACTGGAGGTCATTAAGTAAAGTCTGGATAATCACACATTAGAGATACTATAGAGGGAATTCCTATTCAGGCACTGTTTAGACTAGGTAGTCTTTGAAGTCCCTTCCATCTCTTAGATACCATCATTCTGTCAATGAGGCTGAGGCTGGGAAATAGTTAGTAGTCTAGTTTGACTGGAACACAGTATGTGAAAAAGAGAGAAATGTGAAATAGGGTTGAAAAATGAGGTCAAAGGAGATCTTTAAATTCCAGGCTGTTTCTTTTTTTTCCCTTATGAGCAAGAGGGAGCCCACTGAAAGCTTTTACATAGAGGAGTGACAGCCACAAATTTGGAAGATTATTTTTGGCGTCTCTGGGAAAGATGACTTGGGGAGGAGAGACCAGTTAGGCAGTTATTATCCAGGAAAGGAGTGATGAAGTAATGAATTAGCTTAGTAGTAATGAGAAAAGATAGATGTAGAAACTTTAGGAAGGTAGCAGGTCTTGGCCACTGACCAGATGTAGAGAATAAAAGAGATGAAAGAGTCAAAGATAATTGAGATTTCAAACAATGGTGACTGGGAGGGGTGGGTGGGTA
This sequence comes from Vombatus ursinus, assembly GCF_900497805.2. Taxonomy (NCBI): domain Eukaryota; kingdom Metazoa; phylum Chordata; class Mammalia; order Diprotodontia; family Vombatidae; genus Vombatus; species Vombatus ursinus. The sequence goes on along the minus strand of NW_020954590.1, from coordinate 37,350,490 downwards.
ATGCTATCAGAAGAAGTAGGGAATTTGAGGGGATGCTATTTAGTAAGATGATGTGTTCAGTTTTTGCTAATGTTGAGTTTGCTATAACAGTGAAACATTAAGTGAAAATGCCCATTACGCAATTGGAACTCAGGGAACAGACTGAAGTTGGATCATAGATTTGGAGGCTATTGGTATAGAAGTAATAATTGAAGTCACTGGTGTAGATTAAACTTCTAAAAGTGAGGGTAGAGAGAGAATAGAAGGGCTGAGAAAAGAGCTTCAAGGGACAGTCTCAGGGGAATGCAAGGAAGACAATGGACCTGCAAACAACCTCAAAGGAGTAGTTAGACAAGTAGGGTAACTAGGAAAGTGCAATGTTATGGAAGAAAGGGGAAAAAGAGTATCCAGGAGGCAGGGGTGATCAACAATATCAAATGCTATAGACAGGTCAAGAAGGAGAGGGTTGAGAAAAGATTATCAAGTTTGGCCATCTAAAAATTACTTTGGAGAAAGCAGTTTCGATTAATACTAGGGAGGGAAGCCAAGTTGCAAGAAGTTGAATGATAAGGAAGTGGAGGCATTGAAAGGAGTTACTTTTTCCAGAATTTTCACAGTGGGGAGGAAGAAGATAAAATAGGACTTTCCCTTGATTCAGTGTTCCTCCCCGTAAACAAAACCCAGAGTATTACAGTGAGGATTCTAATATTACTTCCTTAGTTACCTAAGGAGCATGAGAATAGAAGAAACAGAGAGGGAGGAAAGAGAGTTAGAGTCAGGAGAAACCTAGGGTTGAATACTGCCTGACACTTACTGGTTGCATAAACATAGGCAAATCACTTAATCTTCATGAGTGTCAGGTTCCTCATCTGTAAAATGGGGATAATAATACTGTTAATACTTATACCACAGGGAAGTCATGAGGATTAAATGAAATAATATGTGTAGAACTCTTTGAAAACCTTAATGCAATGAGGTAACATGGCATGGTGTCTTCAGGTAGGGAAGAGAGGGAGGGGAATACATATTTAATATTTGTGCCAGGCACTCTGTGTCACTGTGTACCATGCACTGTGCTAAGCACTTAAAAAAACAGTATTAACTCATGTATCCTCACCAAAAATATGTGGGGTAGGTGCAATTATTTTCCCAATCTTACAAGGGAGGAAACTGAGGAAAACAGAAATTTAAGTGATGTGCCCAGGTTTACAGTGTCTCAGACTGGATTTGAACTCAGATCTCCCTGATACTTGTCTTAGTGCTCTGTCTACTGTGCCACCAGCTATCTCAAGTTATACTAAGTGCATTTTTGTTACTAATCAGCTGAGGTGTGGCTTACTTAATGTATTTATCAGATCTGAGGCTTCCGACCTGTGTTTATGGATTCCAGAACTAGTGTCCAGAACTAGTGATTTCTGTACTTTAGAGAGCTAGCCTTGGAGTCAGTAATACAAGAGATTCAAGTGTCCTTCCAGCCTCTCACCCAACTCTACCTACATATAATGGCTGAGATATTGGGTAAGCGACAACCTCTCATCATCCCAGGCAACTCCCTAAGACTATAAGCTTCATAGTAGGAGCTGATCTCCAATGGTAGAGGGAATTTGTCACTGGGAGTTACCCTATACCAGCGAAATCATAGATCTGCCCGAAATCATTATATAAACTTCAACTATTATTATCATCATCTTCAGGATGAAATTCCTTTTGCTATGATAACATACAAAGCATGGGAACATTTACAAATTAAGCAACAGGATTACTGACTCTCCTATAATTCCATGGTAAATAGGCGAACTAAATTCTAACAAGAACCCCAGATTATGCATTCATCCAGTTTGCTTAAATCTATCTAGAAAGATATTGACCAATCTACAAAATGTCCATTTGGAGAGTAGTAGCTGTAGCTTTCTGTAGAGATGGGGGTAGACCCACACTGGTATGTTTTGGCAGGCTCTCCTTACCATAGAGTCTGTTTCTTTATACTGACCATACAAAGGTCACTATACTTTATTTAACTTACATTTTTAGAATAGTCATATTGACTCTATGCTGGTCTTTGCAAGTGGGGGCCAGAGATGCTTCTTCATGAAGTGTAGGTATCATTCATTCAATGATGATTTGCGTAGATTTCCATGTTCTCAGCCCTATATACATATTCCCAAATATTACGCATATTCCTGAATAATATACATATAACTAACATAATTGAATCTTATTGCTTTAGGTTCTTCTTGCAACAAGAAAATAAGCACAGCATCAACAGTTGCCACTTTTAGAAAGAAAATTTAAAATCAGTGATCATACTGCAAGCTGTTAGTCCAATGCCATCAGTTGAAGGGTGAGAGACAAGAGAATTCATCATGTGGTGTTTTATATTATAACTAAGGATATTACTTTTTCTCCAAAATATTTACTCCTTAGGGGACAAATTACTAAAATGATTGAGTCAGCCTGACATCCTCACAGCTCAAATTTCTGTGGCTCAGTGAAACTAGGAATCGAATAGGTTATCTTTCCTTTTCAGTAAATGATCTTTATAATACCTATCTTCCTTCTAAGTTGAAGGAGAGGTAATCTAGACTTTTCACAAATGTAGCTCCCAAGAAATGTCACCACAGTCCCAAACTATGCCTTTACTAATTAAAGTTTAGAACATATTCACTGGAAGAAGATGGTATAATACTAAACTGAAATGCAGATAAGCTGAGGTTCACTCAAGGCACTCAATACAATAGCGGCTACTGCCCCAAGTCTCTGATTCTAAGCCTGGTGAATTCTGAAAGTACTACACTCTGATTATGTTCTGAAATCTGTCATCCCCTCTCCAGGACAAGGTTTTCAATTCAATAGGCCAATGTGCCTGCCAGTATTGTCACATCATCAATATCATTTTATTGACAATGCTTTCAATTAATCTTAACTAGCCAAAGCATTCCCAGCACCATGCCAGGCCTGCTAATAGGAGCATAATACGGAGATTATATGGTGAGAATAGCCATATAAGTGACAAACACATGCACCCTGAACAAGAGCCATCTGGCACTGCTGATCTCAGCTGTTGGCATGGCTAGCACCCAGTGGGCCCTTAAAGAGCTCTGTGCTCTGCTGAGACATCACCTCGCTCATTGGAGGAAGCCAATGTAAGATTTTGAGCCAGGAATGATCACATTATGTTCCTTATTGTCTTCAAGTCACTTTAAAGAAAGGAATTATAAATTATCTTACCTTGCATTGTCGTTCTGGTGGGTTCTGAAAACAGAGGAATGAGCAAGAGGTAGATGAGGTAGACAAATGAAAGCCCATTGTACCGGAAAGCACACGCTGCATTTGGAAAGAAGAGGGAAAACCATATTAGTTGAACCATCTTAAATAATGGAGAATCCAAAAGGATGTGAGGCTAATGGTGCAAGCTATTACCTACTCAAGGTGCATCACTAATTAAATAGTTCTTTGCAAGTTCGTCTTCTTCTCAATTATTTACTTCACATATTTACCATGGAATTATGGGAGAGTAGCAATGACAAGTATTTGCTGAATTAGGGTGTACCTTGTGTTTTATATAGTGGAGAATATGAAAGAATTGCAACTTGGTATCATTGAAAACATTATGCAATTTCCCCAAAATAGATTAACCCCATGTCTTCCTACTCAATTCTAAGTCAGTTCATTTCCACTCTGAATTGACTTTCCAATAAATGGTTATTGATGAACTAAATAAATGCACTATATAACAATCTACATTCCTTAATATGGATTTGTTCTTTATCAGATGAGATATTTGTAAGCTCTTAGCACAGTATTTGACACAACACAGTAGATACTTAATAAATGCCTATTCTCTCCCCTATTTCATTTTTCAATCACTTTTTTTTCCAGAGAGAGTGGTTATACCATTTTCTTTTCATTGTTGGGGAAATCACCAAGGAAACAACAGTGTTTAGTGTTTTGTTAGAATTAGAATGCTCTCATATAAAAAAAAATCATTTGGACAACCTCATCATCAAAAGAAAAATCTTTACTTCGGATTTCTGTCTTAAATCTTCTGACATAAGTGAATGGAATGAATCTTAGATAACTTTAAGTCTGTCTATTTTATATACTACTCCATGGAAATATTTGCTGGATATTCAAACAAAGGTATTTCCATGATCATATCTGTCAAAGAATCTTGTATAATTTTAATGTCTGCATGGGAGACACCTTATCTGATGTTGCTCTTTTTTGTTCTACCACATCAAATGCTTTTTTAAAAATACAATCAATAAAAAACACAGAGATACCTGACATGCTGTGTGTGTGTGCGTGTGTATGCCTTTCAGTAGTTCGGCTATAAGAATGGAGTCTACTTTAGAAGGTCTCATGTAGTATGCATTCCCAATCATTTAAAGACCATTTTTGTGAAAAAAAAATATATTGAAAAGAAATTCAATTCATATTTATTTATTTTAAATGACTGATATGTACAAAACACTGTGCTGGGAATATTCTAACCAATTAGGTCCTGACCCCAAGGTGCTTCTATCCTACTGGAATATACAACATATACACATACAAGGGAACACATGGTGGTTGAAGAAGAGAAAGAATTTAATTCTTCTATATGGGAAATGGTCAAGGAAAGGATTTAGAAGGGAGGAAGTACTTAAACTGAGCCTTGAAGGAAGATATAGATTCTAGAAGAGAGATGAAGAGGGACTGAATTCCAAACATAGTGGATGGCTCACATGAATACACAGAGTTGAGTTATTTAACTTTACTCACAGGATGGTGTCCTCTCAGTCATATTTCTAGGGGGTTTGTTTGATCATTTCTATGCCTTTGGAAATTTCCTGTTTAAATCTTTTTTTTTTTGCAAGGCAATTGGGATTAAGTGACTTGCCCAGGGTCACACAGCTAGTAAGTGTTGCATTTGAGGCCAGATTTGAACTCTGGTCCTCCTGACTCCAGGGTCAGTACTCTATCCACTGGACCTCCTAGCTGCCTCTATAATTTATCTTTAAAATATATCTTTTGCACAGATTTCTTTTTCTTGATTTCTTTGATTAGATTCAGCCCTTCTTCCCAACTCCATCTTCTGAATTACCATGAAGTTTAAATGCGGTGGTTTGATCATCATTGCCAATGAAAAGAGATGTTCATAACAATAACAGTGGGACTATCCCACTTGGAGTTGTTCTTTCTCTCTTTCCCCCACCCCTCATCAGTTTCAATTTGAAATAGTAGTTGAGATGATTACCTTAGCTGGATCTCAGGCCAAGTTCTTTGCAAGTTCATCTTCTTCTCAATTATTTTTCTCTTTTCTAAGATAATAGTTTATTCATAATCCTCTTTCACTCACCTTCTTATGTTTTATAAGTGAGTTTTATTTTTTAAAAGTTGCTTTTTTTCTGTAGTTTTTGGAATTGTGAGGAAATGTACTTTGCTTTAGGTTACCTTCTTTGACAAATAGGGCTAGTCACTGTCACTATCTTTACTTTTGGCAATTTCCCAGTTTTTGGAGCTGACAGTTTATTTGGACTTTTTGTGATTGCATATAGTTATATGTTATAAAACTGCAACTATCCCACCTTTTGAAGTAACTATTAAGAGCTGTCATTGTATGATTTAATTTTATAAATATGGAACCTGTTTTCCACTGGTAAACGTGTTGAGAATAAAGGTACTCCAAGAAGACACACAAAGACACACACACACACACACACACACACACATACACACACACACACCCTCGAATTTAATAGTATATTCGGAGAGAATGAAAAATTGTGAGGGAGAGAGAAAAAAGTGAGAAAAGTAGAAATCTACAGGGTAAGATAAAAAGGATATAGAAGGAAAGAAAAATAAAGGGAAGAAAAGGGGTGTTTTTAAAAATTTATTGCAATGTGATCTTAATATTTTTATTATTTCAGCCATATGATCACTGCTACATTTTATTAACATTTAAAACATTTTATTACATTATATTTCCAGTTTTACAATTTTAGATTTTAAAGTTAAATATTCTTGGAAGTATTTTTTTTATCAAAGTTCATCCTGCTTCCTTCACCCCCGCAACAGTAGCAAACAAAGCCCAATTAGCTACATCAGGGGATACAATGTCTTAAATGTTGAGAGCCTCTATTTCAACTCAGGGCATTCTGAGTGATCATAATCTAAATTGGTAATAGCCTGAGGGTCTTTGTTTATTTTAACAGTTGCCAAAGCAGTAGATATACATTACTTAGAGAGAGCAACTTCATTAATAAATGATAAAAGAGTTCTGTCAATTCAGTGTTTCTATGTCGTAGTTTTAAATATTCTGTACTTGTGCACTCTAGAGAGGTCAATTGCTTTTTGAAGATAATGACTCTCAGTGTGCAAAATTCTGGTCTAATTTTCAATTTGCTAGTGTGTGTATGAAGAATCCTTATTGAGATACAAGTGAAAAATAACTTAAAAAAAACACAGCTGCTGTTCATTTACAATGATCGAGTGAAAAAAAGTTATTTTTAAAAGCTAATACAGATTCCTATTAAGGAACAAAGGATGCCATTGGAATTAGACACAGGAAAGCCCTCCTAAGTCATATATTTCATTGTCTATTTGTGCAGTACTCTTCCCTTCATTATACTGTCTTGTGTTTTACATCCGCCCAAGACTCAAATGTCCCAAACATACTGAATCTGTTAGAACAGAAGCCAGACAAATACTTCTCTTCCCTTTTCCTTTACCCTCTAACCTTGACGTCCACCATAGATATGTGAGGGTCACAGTTCCTGTCCCAAATGTTTCCTTACATTTTTTTTAATTTGTAAAGAAATTTTGTTCAAATCAACTTTTCTCACTATTGTTTAAGTTGCCAAGAAATATACTTGTTATGTCTCATGTGAAAAATACCTTTAACTTGTTTCAAAAGAATATCAAATATCAAATAACTGGGATAGATAGAACTGAAAACAGGGCCAGATCTGTAGGACATTTTATCTTACATCAACTTGTCCAGAGTTCTCTACTGTCTACAAAAACAATAAGTCTAATTAGGTTTCATTAATTTTATGTGTGTGGCCTATTTTTTTCTCTAAGTGTGATGCTTAGTTTATCACAAAATAACACATTTATAGGACAGCTGTCTATAAATGCAGAAGTTAATGAGATAAAAGAATCTGATAGATTCTTATTTTCTATTGTCTCTGGGGACCCCACAAATACTCCTGATGGATTTGGAAAAAAGAATAATAGGGTCCACAAAGGTTTCCTTTTAAACATATATTGCCCAATTCTATAAATCTTGATCTTCTTCTGAAATCTAAACAATAATTAGTTGCCTTATAGACCATATAACCCATAGATAAAGATTATGAAAATTCTTCCCCTTCTATCAGTAATCACTTGAAGAGCAAGCATTCAGTGTTCACCTACTATGTGGGAGGCACTAGGCTAGGTGGTAGGGATACAAAACTAAAAACTAACAATCCCTGTCCTCAAGGATATTACATTCTACCAAAAGAAACAATATGTACACATATAAATAAATACAAAGATAAACTCAAAGTAATTTCAAGGGAAGGCATGCTGAAGGTGGGGTGTGATGGATGAAAGAGAGAGATTAGGAAAGGTCTCATATAAGCTTTAACCTTTAAGCTTACCTTGAAAGAAACCTTGGGGCTCTATTAGTTTCTTTGAATGTAATAATTATCCAAATAGCAGTTCTACCTGCAGAATGTTGAACAAAAAACTACTTATAATTTAGCTACCTTTTCACAATTTAGCAAAACTTTGTGATACTCAGTTATTGTCTTTCTTGGTTGAAAAACAGAGAATTTTAAAGAGTAATTAATCAAAGGGCAGTTAGGTGGTGCAAGGGAATAGAGCATGGACCCTGAAAACAGGAGTTCGACCTCAGAACTCACTTAATCCTGATTGCCTCCAAAAAAAAAAAGAGTAATTAATCAAGAAAGCTCAATTTCTTTCTATTTTCTGTTTATGACAAACTCGTCTGGGCTTTTAATTCCTCTTTTCCAGTCAAAATTTGCTTGATATTTTCTTTAATATAAAAAAAAATAACTATCTTGCCCTCTGCTTTGCTCTAACTTACCCCAAGTAAAGCTTCTGTTTTCAAGACAGAACAATTTGACCATGAAAACCTAAGAAAGGTTGGCATGGCCATCATTCTAATTAATTATTTCTTTGTTGCTTTTTTATTTTTATGTTAAACAAAGCATTGCTCCTCTCTGACAAGCCATGAAGAAATGCTGACTATCACTGATAATAAGGTCTCCTACTACACTTAAATTATCAGTGCCAAAACTTTATAAGACTCCTGATTTTGAGATTTGGTTCTCCATGGCAGCATACCTGAATCCCATTCAATCCAATGAGAGCCTGTTGTGCTAGGCTTGGGTCACAGAGTTGTGAATAAATGACATTCTCCTTTACAAAAGTCAGGGCAGCCATTGTGTTCCTTTTCTCCCCCCAACCATGGGGCTTGGTTATCCATGAGCCACAATGACAACCGAGGGGGAAAGGGTGCCATGAGAATGGTAGGTACCAAGAAGTGCTGCTCATGTTGGCTGTATGGGAATATTTTCCTAGCAGCAATGGCTTTTGAGTAACAGAATTAATTTACTGCCTGCCATAGTTTCCTTCTTTCAAGAACTTAGGAAAAATAGATTTTTTTTTGTAAGCTTCTACTGTGGGCTGTAGTATATTACACATTATTCTTGGCAACAGCCTCTCTGGACTGATGTGTGCATTAGCATGAAGAGAAATCAATTCAGCCAGCAGTAATGAAGTCATATTTCTTCTTTCTTCAGCCTACAAGGCTGCCTGACAGTTGTATCTTGTTGAACAACTTCTACAGCTGAAAAATTGATTACATAGCCTGGTGATCTGGTTCACGAATCTTCTTTGAGGATCTCAGTTCTGCTCTCAGTTTCATTTAACAGCTGTTGCTGAACTCATTATAAACCTTCTGTTGCAGAAATGTTGCCCACAAGGCACTCAGTCAGCAGGGGGGCCGAGACTACAAATTGACTGTCCTTTGGCTTCAGTACAGAGCTGAAGTCGTTGGCAAATTTCTCCTGATAGTCTTCCTAGCTTTTTCCTGGGGAGCACCTTTACAAGCTTAAGTCAAGCAACATATGGAGCTAACCCTGCTCCACATCCAGATGCTGTTGTTACTGCTGGCAGAAGAGGCACACCTTTTTCAGAAAGCAAAGCCAGCTCGTTTAAAATGATCTGGGTTTTATACCACTAAAGGCAACAAAACTAATTAGAAATAGATTGTTGGCCATAGTAAGAAGATTTCTGCTTCCAAATCAACACCCAAAGCAATAGAAAAATTGATCCAGTACCTTGGAATCAGCCTTTTCCTCTCAGCATATCTCATTAATTTTCTGCTTCTCTCTTCTATATGTTATCTTTAATTTTGGGCTCACAATCATAGGATCACAGATTTGGGGGTGGAATGGAGAAGTAAAGGTCATCTTGTCTAAATGTCTCCTTTTACAGATGAGAAAACTAAGGCCTAAAGAGGTTGTTACTTTTCCAAGGTCACATAAGAAGTAAGTGATAGAGCCAAGATTTGAAGCCAAGTCTTCTCATTCCAAATACAGCACCCTGTCTACTGCACCATGTTCTCTCCTTGCTTTTATATGTATATGTATGTATATATGGATATGGATATGGATATGTATGTATGTATATGTATCCACACACACACATGCTCTGTGTAGGTTTCAGGGATATATTTGGAAATAAAAGTGATATAAAACTAAATGATACAAACATATACATATGTATACCTAGTCAGCCACCCTTTATATAAAAACATACTAAAGAGGGAAAAAGCAGGGAAATAAAATTAGCCAAGACAATATCTGAGTTTGAAAATACATGTCATGCTTTCATAGTCATTGTCTCTCATCACCACAAAGAAGGAAAGTGGTACTTTCTCCTATCTTTTCTTTATCTTACACCCTACTCAATATTTTATCTGTCACTCTGAAGTACTCACAAACCCAAAATGTAGTCCAGGCATGGAAAGGCACTAGAATTGTTCCTGGTATGTCCTTGGAAACATACCCACACAGCCTAGGTCCCTTAGTGGCTGTCTAACCCTTCCATTTCCCTACTCGATTTCTCCATTTTGACAAGCAGATGATTATTCTGCAGGTATCTTTTCAATTTGTTTCCCATCCCAATCGCATAAAAATCATCTTGGATATAAATAATGAATATATTGGGCAGAAGTAGTATGTCAGGACATCTAGATTCAACTCCTGGTTCTGACCCTTTCTTACAGTATGATTTTTGATAAGTCTCTGTACCTCAATGTTCTCTTTAATAAAAGGGAGATATTAAGATCAACACTATTACTTCAGAAGGCTATATGAAAATCATAGGAAATGTATCTTAATGGATAGAGGATTAGACTCGCTATCAGAAAGACCTAGGTTGAAGTCCAAAACTGAAATAGGCACACATGGAATCTATTGAAATACTCTAAGCTGAAGAAGATAAAGGTGGTTAACTAGAATAATGTTTAAAATTAAAAAGGGAAATGAGTTTCTGTGAAGAAACAAGTATTTTTTTCTTAATATTTATATTTTGCATTTAGGGATCCAGGAAGAGGTGAGGAGAAACAACTGCACTCATGCCATCATCCTTACTGAAAAGAACAATTGACTATGTATGATGTTCTCAAGGAAGAAAAAGTATAGCTGAAACCAAAAGTTCAAATTTTATCCTTCTGAAAAATGGATTTCACTTTAATATTCAAGACTCTAAAACATTTTGCTAAACCTCAGCACAACATACCCTAACTTCTCCTACATAGAAAGCTTTAATACATGCTTTCCAATGAATTGCTCCATTATATTATTACTCATACCACATTTACTATTATAAGAGGCTGAAGGACTTCATAAATAACTCTAAAGCAAGCACAAAATGGAGAATCAGGAAATCCCAACTAAGTCCCTTTAGGGCAAGTTACTTAATTTACTTCCATTTCTCCCAGTCCAGTGCTTCTTGGTTCAAGAATCTTTCATGGCCCCCTATTGCCCCTGGGATAAAATAACAAACATTTAAATTGACATTTAAAGCCATTCACAATCTCTATCTAGCCTACTTTTCCCACTTTATTTCACATTAAGGAATAAATGCATGAATTAAAAGCCATCCATTAAGAACTTTATATATATACATATATATTTATATATATTATATATGTGTGTGCATATGTGTGTGTGTACATATATATGTATATGTATATGTATGGAAAGAAAAGTAAAACATTGCCTGATGGCTCAACATTTTGTCTTCTACTTCTATGCTTTTACACATGTTGTCCCCCATGCCTGGAACAAACTTTCTTTATCTCTGACTTTTAGAATCATTAGCTTCTTTCAAGGACCAAGGCAGGAGTCACTTCCTTGGGGAAACCTTTCCTGAGTCTCCCAGTTGTTAGAGTGCTCTCCATCCTTAAATTATTAACTGTTATTTATATATGTTACATAAATTCGCAGAAGAACATATGGTCCTTAAGGCCAAAAAAAAGTTTTGGTTTTTTTTGTTTGTTTTTATATCCCGGATGCCTAGCACAATGCCTGGAACATAGTAGGGAGGCACTTAATGAATTATTCTTGAAATGGATCAAATTGATACAGTTCTTTTAAAGGCATTAAAATGGGTCTTAAACTCTTTTTCCAGCTACAATCATGGTGGGTGTAGAAGAAAAGAAGAAGCTACCATCCGTTCCAGAATCCCTTTTGAAAAAGTGAAAGGCTTCTGCAATACTGAAAGCCAAATGCCTAAAGAAGAAAATGGCTGTAAAAAAGCTCTGTAAAATATGGAGGAAAGTTGTCTATGAAAAAGCTAAAGCCTACCATAAATCAAATCTGTCAGGTTAGAATGGCACGCAAAGCTGGCAACTACTATGTACCTGCTTAAGCCAAGTTAGCTTTTGTGATCAGAATCAGAGGTATCAATGGTGTTAGCCTAAAAGTATTGCAGCTTCTTCATCTTCGCCAAATCTTCAATGATATTTTTGTTAAGCTTAACAAGGGTTCAATTAACATGCTGAGGATTGTGGAACCATACATTGCATGGGGTTACCCAAACCTGAAGTCTGTGAATGCCTTAATTTACAAACGTGGTTATGGCAAGATCAAGAAACAAAGAATTGTCCTGACAGATAATGCCCTTATTGCAATATCTCCTGGTAAATATGGAATTATCTGCATGGAGGGCTTGATCCATGAGATCCTCATGATTGGCAAGCACTTCACAGCTGCCAACAACTTCCTGTGGCCCTACAAATTATCTTCTCCATGAGGCAGAATGAAGAAAAAGACTACACATTTTGTGGAAGGTGAAGATGCTGGTAACAGGGAAGACCTGATCAACAAGCTTATTAGAAGAATGAACTAAACATCTCTACCATGATTCTTTTTCTAATGGTCTGTTAATAAAAAATGTCTGTGTTAAAAAATATGGGTCTCAAGGAGAAATATTTAAATAATAAATTGAATGAGATTGTTACTTCTTTGACCTCTCTGAACCCTCCTAGGCTTATTTCCCAATCAAACAAAACAGAATTCCAAACTCCTAGGGGTCTAATTTTAGGTATTTATCATGAATGATGTTTAAGATGCCCTTGTTGTGGGTTGATAAGTAAGCTGAAATTCGCAGAAAGAGTAGAACACTAGATTGAGAGCAAAAGGTTGCAAGGTTCACTACCTGAAAGTAGACACACCCTTCTGGACTTCACTCATTTGTTTTCCTTTTTCTCCTTCAGCTAAAAAGGGAGGAAAGTCTAAGAACTAAAATTAAGCCTGTTTTTGTTCTTTTTTTAAAAAAAAAAGGAAATTAAAAGGGGTTGAATTAAATGATAATCTAAGGTCCCCTCCAGTTTTTAACATCCTATAAATCTACAAATAGAAAAACAGTGGCACACAAAAGTCCTGAACCAGTAAAATCTAAGGCTGTAGATCAAATTAATGTTATATTTAAGCAACTAAATGGGCAAGAGTACATTGGAAAAACAAGATGAAGAGGAAAACAAAGATTCTGATTGGCCTGTATGTGAGCCTGTATTACTATTTTTAAAAACTCACTAGCCTCTCCTTAATACAGATGATGGATGGACAGTGAACAATTCTAATTTTTCACAAAGAAGCAACTAAAATGTATTTTGTTTTCTTTTTTCCCTCAGCTCTCATCTGGAACCCGTTAAATTTTGCAGCAGTTTGCCTAGAAATACAGTCTAAAAGTTAGGGGAAAATGATTTCTGGCTTCTTGTTTTAGTTTTCTTGAGAAATGTACCTTAGGGACATCAAAACTTCTTTCCCTAAAGCATCATCCAGATAATAATAATAAGGGAAAAAGTTAAATAGGAAAAATGATGCAAAATACTCCCAATAGTTGGTCCAAAAATGAGGACATGTGAACTCCTTCAGGGCAGAAAGTCTTTGGTCTTTACCTATGTATCCTAAGCACCCAGGACTCTGCCTGAACACACGGTAGGACTGGCAAGCTAATCAATTAATAGATTACAAACTGTGCTGATAGAAAACTGAATCTGAGTCTTTCTTTTAATTTCTAGGTAATGGAAATCTTTGCACTCTAACTGGTTTCTAACTTGATGGTGAGGCATCTTGCTCTTTCAATGAGTGCTACTAGATTGAGGCAAATTTCAAGATGCCTGTAATTGTGTTTCCTTCCTCCAAAATATCCAGCCCTTTCACCACCTGGGGAGTTATCAATTTAATTCAATAAGTATTTATGGAATGCCTATTGCGGGCTAGGTGTTATGCTAGGTACTGGGAACAAAAAGACAAAAATGAAAAGATCCTGCACACAAGTAAATAGAAAGTATATAACCCCTTTCAAAGAAGTTAGTTCCATGATCAGATTACTCCCTGACATGTACTATTACATTCAGTGACACTGGCATCCTGGCTGTTTCATTAACAAGACTCCATTTCTTTGCTCTTGGTTTGTCCTACATGCCTGGAATGCTCTCCCTCCTTTGCTCTGACTACTGACCTTCCTGGCTTCCATTAAGTCCCAACTGAAATCCCATCTTCTACAAGGAGCCTTTCCCAATCTCTCTTAATTCCATTGCTTTACCTCCATTAAGTATTTCTCATTTATCTTGTATATAGCTTGCTTTGTATATGTTTGTTTGAATGTTGTCTCCCCATTAGATGGTAAGCTCCTTGAGAGCAGGAAGTGTCTTTTCACTCCTTACATACCCCTGGCACTTAGCAAAGTGGCTGGTATATAGTAGGTACTTAATAAATATGTATTGATTAAGAATAAAGTCAGACAACTTAAAATTGACCAAGGCAAAATAACCTTTTTCATCATGCTAAAACCACAATAAAGAGGGAAGGCCATTGCCATTACCATAATTGTCTCCTTTTTTTCCATGACTCTATACCAAATACAGCCATATACAGACTCCAAATACAGCCACAGGACTACCCTCACCTTGGAAGGTAAGGTTATCTCTATTTTATGGGCAGAGAAGTTAAGAAATAGTGCCACATTTTTCTGCCTTACTGCTTTGTTCAGTTGTTTTTTAAAAAGGCAAATTACAGTGCCTTATTTGATACAAAAACAAACAAATGATGAATTCAATGGAGAAAAGATGTCGAATTAGTTGTTTGAAAATCATTATAGATTTTCAAACAGTTCTGATGCATATCGATACAGCCTTGGTGCAGCTGACCCCTGGGTCTTTTTTTCCCCCTTAACTGTTTCCTAGCAAGATCATAAGATTTAGAGCTGGCAGGGACCTTAGAGGTCTTCTACTCCACGACGTCTTTAACTTTTTCCACTCTCGACCCCTTCAGTGCTTCTTAAACTGTGGGTTGTGACCCTCAGTTTAAGAAGGGCTGATTTACACATGAAGAAACTGAGGCTCAGAGGTATTGACTTGCCCAAGTTGTCATAGATATTGGGCTTCTAACACTAAATCTAACACTAATTTTTGTTTTTTTGAAGGGGGAGGGTGCTCACCTGAAATTTCTTTGGTTTTAGAGCCTCTAATGAAGAAACTCCCTTAAAGATAGGTAGATAGGTCACTGTATTTGTGATCATGGAATCCGGGTTCAAATCTCTGCTATGATGATTATTATATCTGCTTGCCTTTGGATAACCTCCTTGAGCCTCAATTCCTTCATCTATAAAATAAATGAGTTCGACTAGATGACATCTGAGGTACCTTCAAGCTGTAAATCTATCACCCTATGATTGAAAACCAAACAACAATTCAGTCTTAGAGAGAAGCCAAGGGATTTGCCCAACATCAAATAGACAGTATGTGTTAGAGAGGAGATTTGAACCCAAGTCTTCCTAACTCCAAGTTTGCCACTCTCTTCACTATTCTACACTGCCTCTCCATTGTATCGTGCTGAATACTGCCAGCTTGGTACCTGTATAAACTGAATCGGGTTTTGGTCCTACTTTTATTTCCTTATACTTATTCTCATTGAATGACAATCTCTCTGAAGATGGATTTTTTCCCTCTCATTGGAATTTCATACAAGTATATTTAAATGAAAACAGCTTTAATCAATTTCATTCTATTTGGGAACTTAAAGCTTTCAGTTCTCTTATCCAAATTTGAAGTCATACTATGTGATTCAGTGAATGAAATCAGTGTGTGCTAATCTGAATATAAGGAACTACTACAGAGGAATGGTATTTTTGTAAGCCTTCACAGGGATAAAAAATGTCAGTGATCCATTAATTGTTAGAATTACAAAAATTATTGATATCACAAGTGCTATATTCACGTGATCATGCTTTTAAAGTTATAAAAAGATTTTCACAGAAGCCATAATGGCAAATCACTAGGAGTAAGACAGTGGAATTAGGAACAACTAATAAAACAAAACAAAACAAAACAAAAAAAAGGTGTAGACTTAAAGAAAACATTTCAAAGAATTGGTGGACACACAAAAAGTTCATTGTGATTATAATGGATGCTGGTTTTTCCAGCCAATCTTTCTTATGAGAAAAATCATACATATACATAAATATACATATAAGAAAAATCATACAATTCAGGCACCTCCCAGCTACCATGTTCTCTTTTAAATGTTGTGAAATATGTTTCTTCCATGTAAATCAAATGGAAGAATAGAACACTTGACTATTTTGAAATCCTGGATGATGTCAATCAGTTCTCTCACCATACCTGTCTCTTGGATTTTCCTTATCTCAAACTTCTTCTAATGTTAAAGTCAGCATTATATTTGACTACTTCTCCTCTCCCCTTCCATGACTCCACTGGGGTTGTAAAACTTCTTTTTCAGGATTTCATGGCTGCTGCTGGCAACCTACCCACAGATGAAACTAATTACTTTCCAAGATAGCTGATTTTTCTACCTAGTAAAAAATTATTTCAGCACTCACCAATTTTAAGGATGACAAGAGGTCTAGGGGGCAAGAAAGCCCTTTTAAGCCCTAATTAGATAAGATCTATGTTAGACTATGTACTTTCACAAACTTTCACATTTCATAGGGCTAAATCAAAATGCAATGCCAGATTTATTGTCTGGCATGCTATCAATCAGAATTTACTACTGACTAAAATGTTCCTATTTTTGGAACACAATTCTATCTAATTTGTCTGGTTAAGAGGACATAAAGTATTCTAAAATGACTTTTGGGGCAGCTATGTGGCACAGTAGATAGAGTGCTGGGCCTGAAGTCAGGAAGACTCCTTCCTTTTCATGAGTTCAAATCCTATCTCAGATACTTACTAGCTATATGACCCTGCGTAAGCCACTTAATCCTATTTGCCTCAGTTCTTCATCTGTAAAACTTAGTCAGAGAAGACAATAACAAATCATTCTAGTATCTATGCCAAGAAAACTCCAAATTGGGTCACAAAGAGTTAGACATGACTGAAATGACAACAACAATATACCTTTGAATAACTGAAGGATAATTAAATGATGTTCATTAGAGCTTTGGTGGTTATTATATTATTGTATATGTATATACATATATATATTTGTATTATTGTATATATATTATATATGGTATATAGACTTGGTGGTTATTGTATTCTGATTCTGTAAAAATTAATATTATCCTAAACTGATCATTTTCTTTGATTCAGTGATCTCTTTCCAGTGCATGTATGCCAAATACAAAGAAAGATCCATATACACCAAATAATTGTAGCAACACTTTTGTGGCACACAAAATAGAAAACAAAGTGAGTGTCTATAGTTTGGGGAATGACTGAACAATTTGCCATATATAAATATTCTTTGGCATGTGAATATCGTTTCTCCATAAGAAACAACAAATCCTGAAGGAGGAATTCAGAAATATGGTAAGACTTGAATGAACTGTTACAGAACAAGGAAAGTAAAACAGGAGAATAATATGTATATGACTACAGAGATTGAAATTAAAACATTCTGACCAATCACGATTCCAGGGAACAGGTAATAGAACATCTTTCTCTCCACTTGGTAGAAGAGATAGAGAAATGTGAGTGTAAGATGTCACAGGCTCTGTCATAGTAGGCCATTGTGTTGCACAATTTTGCTTAACTGGTTTTCCTTGTTACAAGAGAGGGTTCTATTTTGGGGGGGGGGAACAGAGGGAGGAAAAGAAAGGAGAAGAACCACAGATTTTGGGAAATAACCATCATAGTATAAGAAAAGAAAGGCATCAATAAAACTTAAAAAAATAGAAGTCAGTATAATGCCCTGATGAACTATATGTTCATTCCCATTTGGACCATTTCACGAACACACATGGACATATCTGTAACTGTTTATCACTACACACACACACACACACACACACACATACACTCACACACAATACAAGGCTGAAACTTGCAGCATTAAGATGGTTTCATTTTTATCTTGCGTGTCACGTTTTCTAATTTGCAAACCCAAACCATATTTATAATATAAAACTCAAGCAAAGTTAAATTTAAATAAAATAACTTATTGGCATTATAGAATTTGTCCAGAAAATGAAGTTAATTGCTTATACTTATATGTACTTTAATAAGTTTTATAGCCAACTTTCTTCCCCCAACCTCTACGAAATATGTAAAACAAGTATCATTATTTCTATTTTTACAGATGAAGGAACTGAAACTTATAGCAATAAAGGGACTTATATAAGTGCTAAGCCTTCCAGTACCAAGAAAATGGTTCTTTCTATTGTATCACTAATGTTTTTTCACACTGTGTGATCACATTGATAACAACAGTAGAAGATGATGTAGTTCTGACTTAAGAAAACCATTTTTTCCCAATAGAGCAAAGTGGTTATAATTTTCAGGTATACAAAAAAGTGTGTTCAATAGAATTAAGTTTCTTAGAGTCCTTGAATAATTACAGATTAAAGAAAACAATTTTTAAAGGCAGCATGAAGAATTAGGGCTAGATATCAAGGAAAACTTCTAGGCAGCAAGGAATGTGAGAGTAAAGCAGATGTGAGATATATGTATATATTTTCCTTCTCTATAGGCCTTTAAAAGAGAATCACAGATTGTAGAGATACCTCAAAGGTTGTCCATCCAGGGTCTAAAATATGAAGAGTAGGATGAAATCTCACCTTCCCCAAACAAGAATGGTTTTTCCTATTCCTCTATGTACTCCAAGTCTACCCATCTTTCAGGTCCTATTCAAATTCTACACCATCTCAAGTTCCACCTTTGCCATAAAATCTACCCTTAGTCTATACTCAATTTTATTTCATCTTCTACTATGCAGCATTGTTTGTTCTCTGTGTTACTATTGTCTCCCCAACTTTATTGTTAATTCTTTGAGCATGGGGACTTTGTCTTCTGTTTCTGATTTCTGTATGTTTCATAGTATTTATCAGTTAGGCAATGGGTATATAGGGAGTATGTAGGGGTTCAAAACAGTTGTCAATTGATGATCTAACTGACCTTCAGATCCCTTCTTGCCCTAGGACTCTAAAAAGGGAGTATAAATGTTTACAACTTGACTATATTTGAACTTTTGAAATGCTTTTAGGGCATTTAGGTGGCACAGATAAACTTGGAGGCATGAAGACCCAAGTTTGAATCATACCTCAGCACCTTACTAGCTGTATGACCCTGGGCAAGTCAGGTAACCTCTTCCAGCCTCAATTGTTTCATCATTCAAAATGAGGATATTATTATTCCCCTAGCTCACAGGATTATTTTGAGGATCAGATGAAATGTATGTGAAATGCTTTGTAAACCTTAAAATGTTAGTTATTTTGACAAGACAACCTATAGTTAGTAACTGAGCTTTGGTTAAAAAAAAAGTTTGGTAATTTTTTCTTCAAAGAAACATAGTCCCCATGTGTCCCATCACTAGGCTTTCTAATTGAATGCACACTTTATTGACACAGTAACTCAATAGTTTTGTGAGTATATCTCTGGCTGTGGGCATATCTCCTCCAATGAATTCTATCTTGCCTGCAGGTACCATACAGAAGAAGTTAAATCAGAATCCTTCTCTGAGCGCAGGATATTATCTGAGACAACAGGATCTCACAAGATAGAGTGGTGGTTAAAAAGAAAAAAAGTCGGTCCAGATCTCTGCTAAGGTGATTTTCCCAGCCCTCTACTTCACTAATCTAGGGTTAGCTGAAATCCAGCCCATTTTAAGCCCTGAGACAAAATACTTATTGATTTTAGGCATTATGATCTCAGATAGGATTATAAGACAATGACAAATGATCACAGAACTTTTTTTTCCCAATTGCTCTTTTCATTAGAGGGAAGGGAAGGTACGCAAAACAGTTTAACTTGAAGTTCTTAAATGCCCCTAAAGTGATTTCCCAGATCCTTTCCATAGGAATGTATCAGGGGGACAGAAGTAAACATAACAACCCAAATGTTTTAGGTCTGATCCTTTTTTTCAGTGTCTCTTGCTTAGTTTAAACTGCCAAGTATTTTCTTGACTTATTGATTCTCCATTATAGAGCATCTGTAACAGTGTTCTCTTTTCCTGGAACAAGGGCTATAGAAATCCCCTATGACCTTTGAGAAGCTAACAGCCAAATTAGGACTGCCAGAATGCTTGAAAAACCTTCAGTGCCTCCATATTGTTTAGACAACAAACTCATTTTTTTCCATTATATTTTTTCATCATCCCTTCCTTGTCTCCTAACTGACCTTGCACCCAGTCTCTTTATTCTCCAATCATCCTGAAAACTGATATATATTTTCTCACAAAGTTCCCTTATTCAAAGGCCTTTAGTGATTCCTATGAAAATTAAAACTTTATCAAATACAAACTTTAAATTGAAATGCAAGGCCTTTTATATTTGAACTCCAATCTAACTTTCTAGTTCTGTTTCATACTACTACTCTTGTGAATCATATGTTCTAGGCAAACTATTACCCACCATTCCCTGACCAAGGACAAATTAAACAAAATATTGCCTTTGCACACACCACCCTCTAGTCCTGTAATGGTACAATGGCCACTCCCTTATCCCTGCCACTTATCTTCCCTCAAATTCCATTGCCATTTTTTCTATGAAACATTTCCTAATTCCCTACATTTAGAAATGAGTCATCCTTCCTTGAGTCTTTTATACCATTCTATTTGACTTCTATGGATTTCTTGTAGGCTAACTTTTGCTGTAGTCATTGATCTACATGCCTTATCCTTATGTAGAAAGTTATAACCTCCAGGAGAGAAAGGACTGAGTAATTTTTCATCTTGTACTCCAAATGTCTAGTATAGTTCATATAGTTGATCCTTAGTAAACTGAATTGGATTCTGTACTTTAGTCCCAAAAAATAAAATTATTTGGGGCCCCCTAAATTTGGGCACAATCTAACAGTTCAATTTTGCAAACATTGAGTGTAACTTGGTGTGCCTGATGTTTGAAACAGGTTTTTGCTACCTAGATCAAAAGCTGTGGGAGTCTTTGTGAAACCACTATTTCCTAACCCCAAAATATAATCCTTAGTTAGATAGTAACTCTAGACAAGCTGCCCAATGAATCTGAAGAGTACGTTAAAGACAAAAAATAAAATTAAGAAGTGATATAATTTTTAAAGTAAAACTTCAACTTATCACTTTTGTACTTTCCTTAGGGGCGTAACTGGGGCTCAGTGCTCATTAATAAAAAAAAAAAGCAATACCATGAATTTGCATAGAGAAGTGAGATTAGTATTCCTGTGAGAGAAAAATCACAGGAATAAGACATAGGGGATCATTTCCCCCTACATGAAATGTTACTCTTGTGGCATCACTAATTAATTAAGTTGGGTTTTAAAAATTCTTAATTAAATACTAGATAGAAAAAAGAAAAGTGAGCATATATTTTATTGCCATTATACAAAATTTGACATTGAAATAAAAACACAAACAGCATTGAACTAAACTACCTCATATTGGAAAGCCAAACATTTCTTCTTAGTACCTAAAATATTCACTAGAACAAAAACATATTCATTTCAATTCCTGGCTTCTAAAAGTAAGGTCTATAACTCCAGCAGATGACCAAATGAATAATTTCTTTGCAGTAGCTCTTAAGAACCTCAACTTAAAGTCAGTAATTTAAAGCAAGGTGGGCTTCTCAGAGAAAATACTTTCATAAGAAGAGAGAAGGTCTTTTTCCTTCTTCCATTTTAACTTCCTTATAGTGATTTCTACTTCTTACAGCTTATGGAAAGATGTAGGGGGAGGGCTATTTCTCCCTATGTCATCCATGAAAGTAGCTAACTGCACTCCCATTAGAAAGCTGGGTGTAATGTGGAGTCTTGGATTCTGGCTATGTCATTTAGAAGTGTGTCTAAGTTTTGTTAAACATTGTTGCTATTCAGTCATTTTTCAATCAAGTCTGACTCTTTCTGACTCAATTTGGGGTTTTCTTGGCAAAGATACTGGAGTGGTTTGCCGTTTCCTTCTACAGCTCACCGAGACAAACAGCATCAAGTGATTTGCCCAGGGTCACACAACTACATGTCTAAGGCCAGATTTGAACTCAGGAAGATGAGTCTTCCTGACTCCATGCTTGGTGCTTTATCCACTGTGCCACCTAGCTGCCCTCATTAAATATTGGTTAGGCTTAAATGAGGTATTGTTCATGAGTGCAATGAGGTGACAAGAGGAACATGAAGAGTAAGAAACCAATATGGTTCTGCCAATGATCATACAGCTAGTATGTGTCAGAGGCAGAACATAAACCCAAGACTTATTCATTCTAAAGTCAGACTCTATCCACGTACCATGTGGATTTAACTTGCTTTTAAAGACCTGCAATAGTAAATGTGTATGAGACTTTCATTATTTACCATCTAGTGAGTTCTTTAAATTATAGGACCTATTTAGAGCAAGTCTGTTTATCTCCTATCTTCTTGGTCATCAGTAAGAAGTCAATAATAATATTCTATACAGTAGGGTTGGCATATCCATGAAGCCAATTGGCATTCTGGGGAGGGCGATCCAGTTTGGGCAGAACTATACTTTTTGCACCCTTTTTTGGGAGATCTGAAAGGAAGCAGCAGTTCCGTAGTACTGTGGTAGACAGAGTACTGAGCTATGTGACTACGTGCAAGTAAGTTTACTTCTCAACCCCTCAGTTTACTCATCTTTAGAAGGGAGATAATAATACTTGCTCTACCAAACTTACAGGGTTGTGTTGAGGAGGGTTGTGTTATGCAAATATGAATTATTATTACATCATCATTATCATTATTGTAAACTAACTAGCATTGGAGAAATTTGTGTAGCTGGCTTCATGGGAAGTATCCCAACTCTGATCCAGAGGGAAAAACAAAGTTCCCTATTGTCAACTAAGTGGGAACTCTGGGAGAGCTCTTTTTCATTGTTTGCCTATCTTGGAATATACTATGAATCTTATCTTCCTCAGAATTATTCCTCTACAGGCCTTCTCAGAAATGGGCATCTCACAATCATCCAACACATTCTCTCAACAAGGCTCTGTACATAGAAGTACTAGAACAGCTTTAAATCTTAAGAATATTAATGGGCATGGCATAGATATATATGGCTACTGAGTCCTTGCCAGCTTCATGTGTCTAGCTTCTGTTTCCTCATCTATCAAATGAAGGAATGGGACTAGATAATCTTAAAGATGTTTTCCAATTCTACAGCTGCAATATCTTAAACTGCACAGGGTTAATAAATATCTGGTGAATTGCTTGAATCAAACAGACTTTTCCTCCAGAATGAATTGGCCTAAAGTTCCAATTGTTTGTGTATTAGATAGATACAGTTGAAGAGATTGTCTCTTCCCACCCCCACCCTCCACAAACACACCCCCACACACACACACACACATACACACACACACACACACAAACACACACATTTTTCTGCTCATTAATTTGGCTTAGAAATGAAAGAGGATATCTTTCCTATTACCACACAGGGTGATGGTTTTAAGTAATCATCAATTACTTTTATAAGGTACTCTGAAAAATATAGAGGCCTATCCAAGGAGTACAGTAAAAAATGATTTCATGACAAATGAGGAGAAGGTCCAGATACACTGTAGGTGTCTTACATTATTGAACCATGTGCCAGGAATTTTCTAGGAGTAGTGGTGGATTAATCTTTATGGAAAAAAGATGAAATTTAAAAGACTAAAAACCATAGGAGGCTGGGAAGTAGGCACCGGAGGGAGTTACATCCTTCTGAACATTCAATCATTTCCGACTTTTTTCTTTCTAAAATTTTAAATAAATTCTCATTATCTATAATGCACACCCTATAAACAACTGACACAAACAGGAGCTGGATAAGCAGCTGATTAGTAAACCTAAATTAGAGAATGTCCATAAAAGTGACCTGGGATCATTTTCTAGTTCTCACAAAAATGTCTTTTCTCTGTAAACATTAGTATTTAGAAACACTTAATAAAATGTCAACTAATATACCAGAAGGGTGATTTGACTGAAAGGAACCTAAGGAACTCTCCAGTCACTGTTCATAGGCTTTTAAACAGGCCAATTGGGAGGAGAGCCAGGGTGTCTTCCCAAGGTATTGCCCCTACAATGTATTCATAAGTGGTGAAGTGACCAGGGAGATGGCATATAAGTCTTGCCTAGGGCTATATAAAAGTTTGTCCTTGGTCTTAGTGTAATCACCAAAGTGGATCCCAAATGTTAATTAATTTTAATTCATTTAGAATGGATATGGTTACCAGTGAGAAGTAAGTTCTGTTCTCTTGAACAGGGAGCAGCTTACTGAGACTGCTTAGTTGTGGGGGAGATTTAAGGAAAAACTATAGATAAATATTGAGATGAAATACACTCCGAAGAGGTGAAGAGGTGACAGTTTACTATTCAGTTATAGATTCTGAATAAGAGGGTAGAGTGAATAAAAATTACATCCCTCAGATTTCTTTGAAGTCTACACTTGAGCTTCCCTTTTACATCAAGGTCAAATAATTAACAGAACTATATTATTTCTTTATTTATCATACATCCATATGGAGAAGGGGCAGCTATCACTGCCAACTGCCACCCACAGGGTAAGCAAGCCAGCCAGACAGCCTAGCAATAAGGCACCTTGAGGGAGAGACAGGAAGGGTCATGTGCATGAGTCAAATCACCACCACCACCTCAAATTCCACCTCCCCTCAGGCTAATGGAGATGGCCCTGGAGCCCAGAAGTCCTAAGAATACCAATTCTCCCCACAAAACCATAGGCCCTGCTTTCAGTCTAGCATACACCGTCCTCATTCAGGATTATCTTCACCTATGTGGAAATGATACCTGCCTTGGTATTATCACATGGGTCCATAGAAAAACTGGAGATTTTTCTATCAGTGGAAATAATATTTTAAAAGGCATACTATCACCTGCTTTACCACTGTATCCTAAGTAACACAAGGCATCTAAAACCTCTTATATATGTTGTCTCCTACATTAGGATGTGACCTAGGATTATCTGGTCTTCTTTTTTGTAACCCCAATACATAGGACAATTTTTAATACATAGTTAGCACTTACTAAATGATTTTTCATTCATTTATTTGTACATTCATAATGGCAGGAAGATACAGAGAAGAAACATTTGTATACAACACACACAGGTTATTTGCAAAGAAAAATAACCAAACAACGCA
The DNA here is from genome assembly GCF_900497805.2 of Vombatus ursinus. Taxonomy (NCBI): domain Eukaryota; kingdom Metazoa; phylum Chordata; class Mammalia; order Diprotodontia; family Vombatidae; genus Vombatus; species Vombatus ursinus. Next base: position 37,325,428 of record NW_020954590.1, on the reverse strand, counting down.
TATTATCTGCACTGAATTTTAGAGGTTTTTAGAATTACTTCTACTCCTGTTTTGCAGATTAGCAAACTGAGACCCAGATAAGTTAAGTGACATGCCTAAAGTTTCACAGCAAGTTAATAATAACTAATAATTAATAATAAAATAATTAGTATTTATGTAGTACTTTAAAGTTTATGAAATGTTTTACAAATAATATTTCATTTTAACTTCACAACATCCCTGGAAGATAGGTGCTATCATTATCCCTGTTTTATACATGAGAATATTGAGGCAGATAGCAATTAAATGACTTGCTCAACTAGAATCTGAAGCTGATTTTGAACTCAGGTCTTCCTGACTTCAGGTGCAGTGCTCTATTCACCAAGCTACCTAGCTGACTTAGTTAGTTGCAAAAATTGGCCTAGAACTTAGGTTTCAGTATTTTCAAATCTTGTTGTTTTATACTACACCAAGCTTCCATTTTTTTCTCTCATATTTCCTTTTCAGAATTAATGACTAATGGCAAAGGCTATTCTGAGCAATAACAATAAAATGTTTAAATGGCTGGAGCAAATGCTAATAATTCAATTCCTACAGTAGGACAAAAAGAGGAGAGTAGAAGAAATGGATGCTTCCCATTTTGTGGTTAAGCTATTAAACTTAATATGAATTCCTTTCATTTTACTTGCACATTACAAATTGGAATGTGAAGACAAATCAGGAGTTTTTTCTAACTATTTCTTGAAACTTTCTGCAGCAGTATCAGAAGAAAGGAAGAACCAAGTGCTCCTTCTCGCCTTTAATTGTTCCAGTGGATTCCAAAAACAATACTTTAAGGAGGCATTCATTCAGTCAGAATTTTAGCTCATTTTCAGGTATTTTGAGTAACAGATCCTATAATAATCAATCAATCAACAAGCATTTATTAAGTCCTAACTGTACCAGGCATACATAAAAAATTTTTTTTCAAAGTCCCTACCCTCAAGAAACTAATATTCCAATGGAGGAGAAACACATACATATATATATAGGAATAGGGGAGGAAGAATTTTAATTTTCTGATTCTAAATTGTGACTTTTCTGAGACTCTTTAGCCCAAGAAACTGGAAGAGGCATTTGAGAAGATAACGCTTGAGACTCCCCAAAGAACTAGAGAGCTATCTTAAATTTGGGCCTATGGGCTTTTGCCAAAAAAAACATTCTGGTTAATTTCCTAGTTATGGTAAATATTTAACATTTGAGGTGGATATAGGGGACTTGACCTTTGACCATAGCCCAAGTCTAGAAAGCCCAGAATGTAACCAGAAGATGTTAAATGAAAAAACTATTTCTGTCCCCTGATCTCTTTGTGAAATGTAAACATCTTCTTTGATGGAATTAAAGGGGGAAATGTAATTGGACAAGCAAAAATTAGACATACTTTTGCAAGTTTTTAGTAGGTAAGTCCTAGAGAGAGAAGAGTTCAGTTCAAGAGAGTTCTTAGCCAGGAGTCAGAAGTGGAGAAAGAAACTGAATTCTGAGAGGGAATAAAGAGCTTAGAGGGGAACAGAGAGCAGGGTTTCTCTCTAGTTCCCTTCAACCACCCATTAGACATGTTACTTAGAAGTAAAATTTCTCGTGGATAAAGCACCAGCCCTGAAGTCAGGAGGACCTGAGTTCAAATCAGGCCTCAGACCAAACATTTGACACTTACTAACTGTGTGACCCTGGGCAAGTCACTTAACCCCAGTTGCCTAAAAAAGAAAGAAAAATGTAAAAAAAAAAAGAAGAAGAAGAAGAAGTAAAACTACTCACTTCATAGGGGACATTACATCTAGCAAGGAATCAGGAACTAAATAAGTACTTCAGTCAAAAAGGGATACAGAAATAGTCACCCAACGAAAGAAGAAGCTTCATGAAATGGCATCCCTTGCAGAAGAGAAGAAAGAGTTACAGAGAGGAACAGACTCTGGGAATGCTGCTGAATAAGGCAGCCAACAGAGATAGTATATCCATGGGGAGCTGAGTGAGGTCTCTATGAAGGCTCCTAGGATTCTGTATTGTCAGGAGTGTGAGTTAGCACATATATTTATTGCATTCCACTTTTATGCCCACTCTTTTAATGGAGGCAGTGTGTATTTGTGAGAGAGTATGCCTCAGGTTTATGAAGAAGATGATATTTTGTGCTTACTGTGCTGTTTTAGTAAATCAGTTTACTAAGAGCCAATTGTATGTACTGCTTGACTATTGACGTGAATGATATCGATGGGGGCTCTTGAACATGGGTTTTAGGATTTCAGACACAAAGAGTAGGTACCTCTATCCTTCCTTGAACCTGTGGAAATAGTAGTCACCCTCAAATGATGCAACTCCAATGCAAGTTGGTAGTGTATACTCAAGGTAGATATATTGTAGAAATATTTTGGGCACAGAAGAGTAGTTCCAAATTCCTGGAGTTCCATGGTCTTGAACCAAACCTCCTGGAGAGAAGGAGTTCCTGAACATGCCAATTTCCTGAGCCAAGCAGGAACTGGAGCCAAGGAGCAATAGGGAACAGAGCCATGATTTGTAAGAGTGAACCTAGGCTTTGCCCTTCACTCATAAGTTCTAAATTTTTCATACTGTATTCTTTTCCCTTTTAAGAGGTTTCCAACCAAGTCAGTACTATAAGTCTAGAAAAATATATAGATACCTGGGATGATGAGGTTCACTGGAAGGAAGAGTTTCTTGACTTTCAAGAAAATTTAAATGCTTTCTATTAACAGGAAATTCTTCACACAAGATATTCTTATCATTATGGAGCTCACTGCATATGTCTCTATAACTGTGGGGGCCCATCAGAGAAGGAAGGAGGATTTCTTTGGACTCTTTAATGGCTCAGAAGCTGACCAAGTCAATTTCCAACAACCACTAATCTCCTATACTCTGCCCTTATAAGGTATCTTTCTGTTTCACATTTTTGGTTTGGTTAAATAAAGCCCTTATCATACTCTGTCTTATCAGCTTGAATACTTGCATAGGGGTTTAAGACACCTTTGTATAGATTCAAGATAAATTTTGGTGTCTCTAGGAGAAAACAAGAAAAAGGGAATATAAACCCAAAACTGAATTGGCCAAGCAAAACATGTGAGAGAATGGATCAAGAGGAGTGGAAAGCCTCCAAGATTGAAGCAAAGCAGTAGTAAACTTAGAGATTCAGTTCTGAGCAATAGGTTACATGCACATGTACCATAACATGCTCTCTATAAGTCTGTAAGCTCTATAAGAGAAGCAATCATGCCTTATTTTTCTGTCTCTCCAGCATTTAGCATAGTGGTTTGTACACAGTAGAAGCTTAAGAAATGTTCCCTGATTCAATCAAGGTAGGGGCTGGGAGGTGGAAGAGAATTTCTTTCAATTATGCAAAGAATGTTGTTTTTCAACTTAATACATTTCCTTCACTCAGAAAACATTTAAGCCTCTTGCTGATATAAACATTTTTTTTATCAAACTGGATCATTCAAGATTTTTCTCATTCCATTTGACTCCTTTTAAAATATCTTAAAGAATTAAATTGTCATCATTCAGTCTTTTCAGTCATGTCCAACTCGTTTTGATCCCATTTGGGGTTTTCTTGGCAAAGATACTGGAGTGGTTTGATATTTCCTTCTCCAGCTCATTTTACCGATGATGAAACTGAGGCAAACAGGGTTAAGTGACTTGCCCAGGGTCATACAGATAGTAAGTGCTTGAGGTTGGATTTAAACTGAGGTCTTCCTGACTCCCAGCCTAGTGCTCTATCCACTTTGCCACCTAACTGCCCACAAAATTAAATGACTCCCAAATAATTAATATACCCACTGTTGGGTTCATCCTTGTTCTAAAGTCAAGAAAAGCAAAATAACAATTCCATAAACAGTTCAACTAACTCAAATTACGTATTACAGAAGTAAAGATTTATTACAGAAGTAAAGATAGCAGCAACTATGAAAATTTTCATCCACACAGTTGTAAATACAAGTCTTACCTGCAACAATACAATTAGAGAGATCACCTACTCCAGTGCAACTGGGAACATAATGCTGTCAAAATGCACATATCCCTTTTCAAGCCTGCAAAGTTTGGGGGACCCTAGGCTTCCACAAAACATTGAACGCAAAACTTGCTCTTAACCTCATGACCTTCTCAACTATCTGGAATAGAAACTTACTAATGAATAGTGTCCCTATCCTTGACTCCAGCCAGAAGAACAAGTCCTGCATAAGCAGACAATGATGAATTATGTGAGTAGATTGGGGAAAATATTTTTTTTCTCTTGCTAATTGAGCAGGAGACATACACACCCACCTTTGAATGACCATCAAATCTGGTATAGAAATTGGAATATGGAAGGTGTCATTTTGCTTTTAACCCTTCAGAAAGACCTGCAAAAAGGCTAGAGGACAGTGGCAAGGGTTGAAAAGCTTATTTACTGGGCTTTTATATGCAATGCTTGATGAGACTGAAATTAATGAAGATACAAGGAAAGATTATGGAAGTAGCATGGCATATAGAAAGAGACATGAAATAGAGGTTCTGAGTTAAAATCCTATTTCTCTCATTGTGTAACTTTTAAAAGTCATGACTGGTCCTTAGTTTTTTTATGTGTAAAATTAGGGGGATGGACTGGAAACTTTCTGAGGCTTCTTTCAACTTTAAATCTATAATTATGTTGCCTTTCTACTCTAAACCTTTGATACTGGTAAGACAGACAGCGATTCTCTCCTTTTTGCCCTATGAAATTGTAAACTAAGGCAACTCTTTCCTTCTTATTTCTACTGCTTGCTGCCAGATGATACTATATCATATAGCACCATCCCAACAATCATCTCCTCTGTCATTCTCTGTCCCTGTGCCACTTGAATGACTCATGATTTCTAGACCAGGCATCTGGTATTGGAAATCAGTTATGAGGGAATCAAGTGTATTCTTTTACCCGTAAATGTGAGAATTATTGTTCAGAACTATATTCTCCATCTAGACAAGTAATCTTTCATGTTTTTTTTGTATTGAGCTAGATATTTGCTGAATATGTGCTTCCAAGTTTTCATTAAATAACTATATTCCTTCTCTTTTGTAAATTTGTATGTCTTTATGAAGTGAAATTTGACCCCCTGTGATGCTCAACATCTTGAGAGTTCCTGACTGGAAAGACAATCCTTTTCTAGAACAGTTTCATCAGCATGGCTCTCACTCTCGCCTGGTCCTAAAAAAGCCACATTCATCCCACAGGGTTCTAAACAGATATGTACCTCCTCATTTAGAAGCAAAAATTTTGACTTGTGTTATAATAGAGCTAGGGTTCTCTTCTGGTTTAGGCTCAGTATAAAGTCTCTTAAAATTTTCCCAGTGACAAGAAAAGCTCCAAATATATCTGGAAATAAACTACACACTTGGCCAACTTATCTAGGGTTTTTTCCTCCATTTTTGCAGGATTGATAAAATTTAGAAAGAATTCCATTAAAGATACTTCATGACTTGAATGGGTCATCCAGGGCCTCCTGGCATCTGAAACAATTCCTTATCACATTCCCAGAGCCTCTTCCCCCTTTCCCTCCCTACTGAAAACACCTAGAATTCAGTGACATGTCCCAGGAATAGCCAGTGCCTTCACATGAAAATTTACATGAAAATGTTCAAAATAAAATGACATTGTATGGGTTTTAATTCAACATATTATGTAATCTGATTGTCCCCTTTCCTTTCCATAAGCACATGTGGGGCTATTTCACCTGCAACTTTACAATACAGCTCTAATTTCAAGGGAAAAAACAAAACAAAACAGAGATTGCTGTGGTGTCAAGAGACTCACCTGGCTCCCCCAAACTCTTTTTTGGGGGAGTTTCAAAGATAACCAGCTCTACAGGTGGTAGTATAATATGCCTGCCTAGAATACCAGTCAAAGATTCCAGCTGTCTCTGCTTTTATCTGTTGCCCACAGGCAAGCAGTAGTGGGAAAAGACAGGTGCCTTCATTAGGCTACTGACAACAGCTGCTTCTTCCTTGAACTTCACTGCTAAACTGCTTGCTTTTGCTGATTACTTTAAATCTACAAAATACTTTGGATTTTATGGGATTGATACCAACAAAAGAAATAATACTTTAATAAGGCTTTTTAAGTCATGTGTCTCATTTTGTTTCAGCAAAGATGAGCACCCTACCCATGAAGCACAGCAACACCCCCTCTGAAGGTGGAAAAGAGATAAACCCTTAAATCCTACCCCCCAAAGAGAACTATTTTTTTCATCTCTACATGAATCTCCAGAGAATGTTCCTCTCTGAATTCAAAGCAGCCCAAATTCTGACTAGACTAGATATTTCAGCTCAACAGCAATATATACAAAATAAATTACTTAATTGTTATACATAAACTCCAATTTCTCTTTCTTGCATCAAAGCTATTTTAACCTATACTTCTAACATAGATATTATCTAGCAGGTGGTATAGGTAATTGCATTTTCCACATAATAAATAAGTGATGTTAATCACAAATACTTTAAAAGTATGAGTATAAATCTCCAACAGCCTAAGTGCATTTCAGAGCCAGGGGTTTTGGTTAGGTCATTCATTATATAGAACTTCATTTTAAATTGTAAAGTCATAACATATAATACAAAGCAAAAGAAAATGAAGAAAATTTGTATGTTTGCTAAAATGTCCCATAACACACACACACACACACACACACACACGCACACACTCATATTGATAGTACACGTCATGAGGCAGATACTTGTTACTTTTTTTTTTAAACAGAGAAAGGGATATAAAACTTGTTAAGAATGGACTGAAAAACATGAATTTTAAGAGGGTTTAAAATACCAGAAATTTAGATCCAATGAATGAATCTAAAGTGTTACATTTATCAAATGGATGGGAAGGATGTATATTTTCTCCCTGAGGAGAGCATCTCTATTGTCAAGAGGTAAAACATTATTATAATGAGCTTAATCATTATTATATAATACTATATATTTGCATTTTGAATAGTTTCCAAAAATGATTTGTCATTCTGAATTCTATTTAGTTCTCTGTTTCTGAATAGGGAAAGGGAAGAAGTGAAGGCAAAGTCAACTGTCCTTGTATGAAACCATCACTGCTGATATACCGTCATCAATTTGGTCAGACATTTTTTAGATGTCATCCAATAGTAGTAATGGATATTATATTCAACTTCCACAGAGCCTAAGATAGACCTCACATATAATGGGAGATCAACCATCTTAAAACAATTTCCATATACATACATACCTATGTATGTGTGTGTGTGTGTGTGTGTGTGTGTGTGTATATACATATATATGCATGTGTGTGTATTTTTCCCCCTTAAAAACCACCAATGTCTCCCCATTGCCAACAGGGTAAGTCCCTTCTTCCAATTTCTTGTAGCACTTTTAATTGGATTTCCCTTTTTTGATTTATCATATTTATATATAAGGGGTGAGGTTGAAACCAACCAGATGTCTTAGCTCTGATACCTTACTTAGGTGAGAACGTTTCAATTAATTCATCAAAAGATATTAGCCTCAACGTGAAAGGTCTTTGAAAGCCATTGGATCAGGTGAAATTACCCTCTGTCTATTCAAATCTTTTGAGACCTAGCATACATACAAATTCATCTTTCTACTGCAGCTCTAAACTCCTGATTTGACCTCCCACTGAATACCAGCACAAAGGGATCACTGAGTCTGAAGGTGTCAAACTCATAGAAATGGGGCTGCTAAATCAAAGTATCCTTGCTGCCAAATATTGGCTTATTTTTAAAAATGTAATGTTATGCGTGTTTTGTTATATTTTTATTTAGCTAAATATTTCCCAATTACATTTTAACTTATTTTTTGTTGTACCTAGGAGTGTTTCCTGGGCAGAGTGTTTGATACCACTGGGCTAAAGGGTTAAACACCAAAAGGTTAAAGCCTTTCTGGATTCCATGTGGATGATAATTGGTTCACAACAACTATTGTACCTTAAAAATGACTCATACTAGGTCCCAAATCTGTTAAGCTCAGAGGTAGGAGCATGTGCTTACCTAAGTTGGATGGATACTAAGTTATGAGCTGAATTCCAGCCTTAAGCTACAATTTCTAATCACTCTTAAACTGACTCTTGATTCTAAAAAATAAGAGAAGTTGTTAAAAGATCTGTTTTAGAAAAAAAAGGCTCTTAGGGAATTCTTGGATGTGGAATCTGCTATTACCCAAATTCATGTAGATAGCTGAAGCAAAAATGCACAGACAAAGCCTACATCTCAAAAAAAAAAAAATGAAATGGAATATAGAGTAATTATCCCCAAGAAGAGTTTACTGTAGACAGGTAATATAGATTATTTGGGCAAAAAAAGCCCTTTTTGCTCAAGAGCAGGAAGTCTGGGTTAAACTGTCTTTGTGATTTCTCCTACCTCCATTTCCAGTGCACATAGAAATCAGTTTTTGATATAGCTGTTTTCAAACTTTCCATTGGATCTGTCACCTCTAAAGTATTTTAAGAAAAGTTATGGTGTAGTGGGAGATGCCACAGAACTGGGAATCAAGAGACCTGGGTCCAGCTCCAACTTTGCCTCAAATTAACAAGTTGCAGGGCGGAGCCAAGATGGCAGAGGGAAAGCAATGACTGTCTTGAGCTCTCTCCCAAAGCCCTCCAAATACCTATAAAAATGGCTCTAAACAAATCCTAAACCAGCAGAACCCACAAAAAGACAGAGTGAAACAAATTTCCAGCCAAAGACAGCCTGGATGGTTGATCAGAGGGGTATATTGCGCCGGGCGGGGAGAGGAGTGCAGTTCGATGTGGGCACACAGACCACAGCTGTGGCAGTTTCCAGACTTCTCAACCCCTGAATGCCAAAGACAACTTAGAAGGTCAGTGGGAAAAGTTTGTGACTGTGGTGAGAGAGGAGCTAGGTCTCAGCTGCAAGTCTGGAGCGAGCAGCTTTTTCCTGAGCTTCCCTCCCACAGACTGAGGGGTAATCTAGTGGCTGATCAGAGGGGGATTGCAGGGATCTCTTGGCCAGTGCTGAGGCAGGAATCTCTTGCTTTACTGTGCTTGGATCTGGGTCACAGGTCTGAGGGGCAGTCCTGGGGTGAGGAGGAATGCTGGTGTGGTGGAGCTTGTTGTGATGGTGGAGAGAAAACACCTCGCCCCTTATCATACCACCTTGGAAGAACTGAAAATTTACAGGTCCCTAGAAGTACCTCTGAAAACAGCTGTACAACCCCCTGAAGCTTGGGACAGTACACTCTTCACTTTGGAAGCAGACTTTCACCTTAACAAAGAGTTCAAAACTCTAGTAATTGGCCAGAATCATGAGTAAGCAGCACAAAAAGAGTCAGACTATATTATCTTACTTTGGTGACAAAGATCAAAACATACAACCAGAAGAAGACAACAAAACAAAAGCTCCTACATCCAAAGCCTCCAAGAAAAATATGAATCAGTCCCAGGCCTTGGAAGAGCTCAAAGGGATCTTGAGAAGCAAGTAAGAGAAGTAGAGGAAAAGTTTGGAAGAGAAATAAGAGAGATGCAAGAAAATCATGAAAAACAAATCAATAGCTTGCTAAAGGAGACCCAAAAAAATACTGAAGAAAATAACACCTTAAAAAATAGCCTAACCCAAATGGCAAAAGAGGTCCAAAAAGTCAATGAGGAGAAGAATGCCCTAAAAAGCAAAATTGGCCAAATGGAAAAGGAAGTCCAAAAGATTACTGAAGAAAATACTTCCTTAAAAATTACAATAGAGCAATTGGAAGCTAGTGACTTTAGGAGAAATCAAGACACCGTAAAACAATCCAAAAGAATGAAAAATTAGAAAACAATGTGAAATATCTCATTGGAAAAACAACTGACCTGGAAAATAGATCCAGGAGAGAGAATTTAAAAATTATTGGACTATCTGAAAGCCATGATCAAAAAAAGAGTCTAGACATCATCTTTCAAGAAATGATCAAGGAAAACTGCCCTGATATTTTAGAACCAGAGGACGAAATAGAAATGGAAAAAATCCACTGATCACCTCCTGAAAGAGATCCCCAAAGGAAAACTCATAGGAATATTGCAGCAAAATTCTAGAGTTCCCAGGGCAAGGAGAAAATATTACAAGCAGCCAGAAAGAAACAATTCAAGTATTGTGGAAACACAATCAGGATAACACAAGATTTAGCTGCTTCTACATTAAGGGCCCACAGGACATGGAATATAATATTCCACAGGGCAAAGGAGATAGGATTACAATCAAGAATCACCTACCCAGCAAAACTGAGTATAACTCTTCAGAGGAAAAAATGATCATTCAGTGAAATAGAGGACTTTCAAGCATTCTTGATGAAAAGACCAGAGCTGAATAGAAAATTTGATTTTCAAATACAAGACTCAAGTGGAACATGAAGAAGTAAACAGGAAAGAGAAAATCATAAGAGACTTATTAAGGTTGAACTGTTTACATTCCTGCATGGAAAGATGATATTTGTAACTCATGAGACCTTTGTCAGTATTAGGATAGTTGGAGGGGAAAAATTATATGTACATATATATAGATATAGATAGATAGAGGGCACAGGGTGAGTTGAAAATGAAGGGTCGTATCAGGAGAATAAAATTAAGGGGTGAGAGAGGAATATACTAGGAGAAGGAGAAGGGAGAGGTAGAACGGGGTAAATTATCCCACAAAAAAAAAAACAGAAAAGAAAAGGCTCTTACAGTGGAGGGGAAACAGGGTGAAGGTGAGAGGGAATAAGTGAATCCTATTCTCATAGGATTTGACTTAAGGAGGGAATAACATACACACTCAATTGGGTGTGGAAATCTGTCTTACCCTACAGGAAAATGGGGGTGGGGAAGGGGACAAGAGAGTAGGGCAATGATAGAGAGCAGAGCAGACTGGGAAAGGGAGTAATCAGAAGCAAATACCTCTGAGGAGGGTCAGGGTCCAAAGAAAGAATAGAATAAATGGGTGGGTGGGATAGGATTAAGGGAAATAGAGTTAGTTTTTCACAGCATGTCTACTATGAAAGTGTTTTGCATAACTGCACATATATAACCTATATTTAGTTGCTTGCCTTATCAATGAGGATGGGTGGGGAGGGAGGAAGGGAGAAAATTTTAAACCCAAAATTTTAAAAACTCATGTTTAAAAAAAAATGCTTTCACATGCAACTGGGAAATAAGAAATACAGGAAATGGGGTATAGAAATCCATCCTGCCCTACAGGAAAATTGAAGGGGAAGGGGATAAGAGAAGAGGGGGGGAGAGATAGAAGGGATGGCAGACTAGGGGAAGGGGTATTCAGAATGCATGCCATCTTGGGATGGGGGAGGGGCAAAATGGGGTGAAAATTCAGAATTCAAAATCTTGTGGAAGTAAATGTTGAAAACAAAAAAAAAAAATAAAAATTACCATTAAAAAAAAAGTTGTACAACTAGTAAGTAGTAGTGCCAGGTCTGCGGCAAATCATTTATCCTCTCTTGGTTTCAGTTTCCTCATTTATGAAATGAGGAGATGAAAACACTCTGGAATTCCTTCCAACTCAATTTTTCTGATTTATATTTCTCCTAGCTCCCATTAAGTTGATTTCTAGTGTGACCTATGGCTCAAACCCCTCTGTAAGCACTCTGAGCTTACACAGACTGAGTCTAATTGTTGGGGCTACCTCCAAAATATAATTTATCTCCTTGTCTCGTTAGGCACCCATTCAGACAAAAGCTCTAAAAATAGCTTCTGTTTCTCCCCAGATATGTATCAAAGGGTCCTCTAGATATGGTAACTACATACTAGTTAATTGTTGATGAAAAGATCATATGAAAAGAGAATGATGCCTTGTAATGTTCTGTGTATTAAATCAAAACAAAGAGATTAAAAGCAATGAGAAATTCATGCTAGGCCTGTGAAAGCCAAAATGTCAATTATCTCCTCCATACCCCAGCCAGTCCAGTCATCTCAATGACACTATTGTCACAACCTAAAAACCTTATCTTGGTGAATAAGAGTTCTCTACAAAAATTATGGTACTTTAAAGAAAGCTTTCAGGTAAAGGCTCTAGAAAGAATTAATTTATAATTATGACAGCTGGTACACATTTACCAAATGGCTCTCTGAAAAACTGTATGAATGACACATTTTAAAGGTTTAATCTGCATTATTTAATTTGCAACATTATCATTTCTTAATCTAGACAATCAACAAAACAATAAACCAAGTCCTGATTTGTGGCATTTGGATTTCTAAAGTATAAATGTTTATACCGAAAATTTCACATTTGGTTCTCAAGAGCCAGTTTGAGCTGACTCTAGAAACACCACTGAAAGACAACAAATCTTGTGCAGTAAAGATAACTCAAAATATTTAAACCTCTATGCAAATTTCTTCCCTAAACAAACTAAGGTATAGTAGAAATTATTTGTGAAGGTTTTGCCTAAAACCTAGCCATCAAGGTTCTGATACACCAAACTATTAGCATCAATGTAATTGTTCTTGACAACCCTCCCTTGAATGCATTTATCTAAAGGGTATCATGCAAAGAGTACAAGGCTTAGATTAAAAGGGGCTAGTCAGGATGCTGCCACTTATTGTCTGGGTGACTTTGGGCAATCCCCAGAATCACAGGATCACAGAGTTAAAAGGGACCTTCAAAAGGCATCTAGCTCAATCACTTTCTTGAAAAAGAATCTCTTCAAAAGCAAACTAGATGAATGGTCATCTATCTTTCACTTAAAGACTTCCAGTGAGGGGAATACCCTTGACTCAGTCTTCTCCATTTTGGGGTTATTCTCATTATTAAGAAATTTGTAAGGACAAATGCATTGTCTCAATGTAATTCTTTCTGAAAATCACATTCATTTCCTCATTTAACTTATATTTATACATTATCACATAGTTTGCAAAACACATTCCTCACAATAACCTTGGAAGATTGTAGCATAAAATATGATTATATTCATTTTTCAGATAAAGAAACTTTATCTCAGAAAGGTTATGTAACTTATTGAGTCACCTCCCCAAATAAATAGCAGATGAAAGACTTTAGGGTGATGGCCCAAATCTAAGTCAAGAGCTTCCTTCTATGATGGCATATAGTCTATCAACCTCATTTTCTATCTGAAAAGAGAGGGATAAAAAGATTTGTCCTGCCTAGCTCACAGATCACTCAAATGGGGGATTCATCTACAAAGCACTTTACAACTCTTATGTACAACATAATATTCTGTTATTGTTAGTTTTGCTAGAGTTCAAGTACATCATGATGTTGAGAACCTAGCACAATTAATCAGATTTCAAGGGAAGGGATAATGGTGTGAATTTGGAAAGAATCAACTTCAGCCCAATTCCTAATGAATCACAGGAGTATGGGATTTAGATCTGGAAGGAATTTTGGAGATTTTTTTAAAATTTTTTTTGTTCCAGACCTCTGATGGCATCTGTGTGAGAAACACCAGATGGAAAATCCCCTCTATCCCTCCCTTCCCACCCCCACTCCACTCCTGCAGGTCAGAAGCTGATCTGTAACTTAATTGTCTTAAAAGCTGCCTGGAACTCTCAGAAATTGTCTTGTCCCTAGCCATACTGTTAGGATGTGTCAGTCAACAAGTATTTATTAAGTATCTAGTATGAGTCAGGCCCTAGTATACAAAGGTGAGAGCAAAAAAAAAAATAGTCTCTGCTCTCAAGGAGCTCACAGTCTAATGGGGGGAGAAAATGTGGAAGCAATGTGGACACAAACAAGCTATATACAAGATAAACCGGAGATCAGCAACAGAAGGAAGGCACTGGCATTAAAGGAAATCAGGAAAGATTTTTTTGTAGAAGGTGGGATTTTAGTTGGAATTGAAGGAAGATGGGGTGGGCAAGAGGTAGAGATAGGGAAGGCAATAATTCCAGGCATTGGGAATAGACAGGGAAGATGCATGAAGTCAGTGGATGAAGTGTCTTTTTAAAGGAATATAAAGGAATTTGGTGTCACTTCATCACTTCATTACAGAATACATTGAAAGAAGCAAGGTGTAAAAAGACTGGAAACATAGAATGGGACCAGGTTATAGGGGCTTTGAACATCAGACATAGGATTTTACTATATTTAATCCTGTAAGTAATAAGGAACCATTAGAGTTTAGCGAATTGGTGGCAGGGGTGGTATAGTCAGACCAGTACTTTAAGGAAGTCAATTTGACAGCTGAATGGAGGATGGACTGGAATGGGAAGAGATATGAGGCAGAGAAACTATCCAGCAGGCTACTGCAATTGTCTAGGCATGAAGTAATGTTGGCCTGGATTAAGGTGGGGACAGTTTCTGAGGAGAGAAAGAGGGTTTTATGAGAGATACTCTGAAGGTAGAATTGGCGTGACTATGCAACAGATTGGATGTGAGGGGTGTGTGTGACAGGTGAATTTTGTGAATCCTGGGTGACTAGGGAGATTGCAGTGCCTTAGACAGTAATTGTGGTTCATCCTTCATTTTTCAAGAAGACCAATGACATCACAGTGTGACATCTTCACCTACAATGAATTGGATTTAAATGAGGCAGAGTTGCACAGAGTCATCAGCCTCACTCTCTCTTTCAGAGTCATCAAAGTCCAATGGCAAGACAAAAGTCAAGATGACTGCCAATGTCTAGATGCAGTGGATAACATTGGCACCCTCAGCATCTGACCAAGCTCTAAGTGCTCCATAGCACCTGACTTCATGGCCATTGGAACAAATTGTTCTCCTCAATCTATTCTGCTGGGGAAGGGCTCTACAGTGCCCTTGACAATAATAGGAAAGTTAACAAGAAAGGCAGGCCTTTCCCCCAGAAGGGTAAAGATTACATATCAGAGGCAGACCTCAAACCTAAGTCCTCCTGACTCCAAGGCTGGATAAAGATCCAAGGTGCCTCATTTTAAAATCTCCCCTCATTTTATAGATGATGAAAGACAGGTCCAGAGAGTTTCAGTAACTTGTGCACAGTCACACGAGGAGAAAATGTTAGAGGATGTGAGGAGTGATGTTACATACTGAGCTAGATATTAGGGTTGCAGTTCTTCCAATCTAACCCTCTGAGAGAATTCATTTATTAAGCAATAATTTAGGCATTTTCACTCCCTTTTTTATGAAATAAGGGTTTTACAGGCCAACAATTTTTAAACAAAGATAAACCTACCACATTCCCCTTTAACGATTACAAGAAACTTAACCTTGCATCGATGCCATAGATTTGTAAAGGAACTTGCAAGACTCTCTAACCTTTTCAGCTCATCCCAGCTAAACCATTTCAGGCTGATAAGAATCTGTGCTCTCTTTAAAAATAACCAAAGGATATTTCACAGAAATTCATTCCAACATTCAAGGACTACTACTGTCAAAAATCAAAAATCAAACTTCTTCCCTATGTAGAACTCACTAAATTTAACATGTCCTGTTTTTGATTCTTATTCCATGATCCTAGAAGAACATTGATTTAGAACCCTCTTTGTTGGATAGTTTTTGATATATCTATAGTTATAACTAATTATAGCTATAGATATAAATATACACAGACATATATATATATATAATATACACATATACATATATGCATATATATTTATATCTGTGTATCTATCTATCTATCTATCTGTGTGCTTGTGTGTATGTCCACCCACATACTCACATAGAGTTGCTGCCCAACTGTCTGTTCTCCTTATGTCTGCAGAATGTCTGAAAGCCATCAACAAAACAGTGTCTAAAACCCATGTGTGCCACTGGGGCTTGAATCAGTAGATACTTAATTGAATAGTAGAGCTTCTTGAGGTTTGACCATAAAGCTCTATAACTGCATAAAAATCATGTTACAAGACATAAGCAAAAAAATAAAACCATGTTGGACTACTACCAGCAATGCATTTAGATTGATCCTTTCTGCAGGCAAGATTCAGCTAAAAAAATTAGCTGGTAAATTGTGTTTTGCCAAAACCTCACAAGTTCTAGAATGATCAAGGCTCAGGCATTAGTGTTGGCTAGCTTATTTAGGAGACCCCAAGTGCACCCCAGTAATAACCATACTCTATTTATTTGGAAAAGATGGCAAGCCTCAGTTTTTGCCACATGGAAAAAAATGCTACTATGAATAAATAGCTATTTTATTTTATTCCTTTACCTTACACAGCCTAGCACTACATTTCTAACTCAAGACCACATGCTACTGACTTTTATCAGTTTGTTTTTCTTTATGACCAACATGATGTATGTCCAGGATTCAACTTCTTTTGGATTAAAAAAAATTGACTATACTAATGATGGCTTTGGAAATGTTTGTCTGCAGTGCTGTCACAGATTATTGGCATGGTAAGAGTCTTACTAAATCTTTCATGAACAAATTACTACGTCCACACACACACTCACACAAAGATAATACACTCTTCCCCTTTCTACTATATCTACCAGATATATAGGAGCAGTAGCAAAATTTTGTCCAAAGACTACATATGCCATAAGGACATAAGTTTAAGAATAGTTAAGGAGCTAATTATTTAGGAACACCAGAATTAGTACTGGAGACCACTGTGTAGAAAAAGCAGCATCTTAAGACCTCAAAACTTAGATAGTTGTAGCCAATATATTGGAGACATTTCAGGAAGTACTGGCCAAAAAGATTGCTTAGATTCCTTTTTTGTGAGGAAGTTGACTATGAAGATTAGATTTAAAAAATACTTCTAGAGGCTAAGACCCTAAACCTCATCCATTTAAGCAAAAAGCCTTTGTATCTCTTTCCAACCTCTCCACGAGCTGTAGCATAAAGCTAAGTGCATATGTGGCAAAAATTCTGGCATGTTCTACTCTTTGATTGGTCATAGTTACTAGTTATATCACTTATTTCTTAACTTTTAAACTTTTTTTCCAATAATGCTACCATTTCCCCAAACATGACCTATTTTGTGACTTTTTAAATAATAAGTCTAAAAGCAGAGTAATAAATCACCATATTAGAGAAAAAAATTCAAACTCAAATAAGCAGTGATAGTTTTCCATAAACAACTCTAACAACAAGTATGTATTGCAAAGGCATATTACTTCATCTTTCCATTTACTATAAAGTATTACAGAGTGGTGTACTACCTTGGAAAAAGTCACAGATATTCTCCAAGGCTACAACACATTTCTGTGGTCACCATATTATTGTAGGATCACAGGATTAGAAGATTTAGAGTTTGAAGGGAAGTTTAGAAATCATCTAGTTTAATCCCATCATTTTACAGATGAGGAAATAGTGGCCAGAAAGAACAGACCCTTCTGCTAGACAGGAAGAAATTGAAAAGGCACTAAAGTATTTTAGTATTATTTAATATACACTGATGAGTTCCTTCAAATCAAATAAGTGCAACACAATTATCCCAAGTCCAGCTCTCACTTAGTGATATTTCATCAGATGGGCAATGGAAACCTAAAGATGAAGATTTCTAATGTTGTAGGTCTTATTTTTAACTTTTCTGGTGTACATTTAATATAATTATTTTTCCCTGATACATGTTTTCACTAAGGTAAAGTCAAATTTCTTTCAGGAAATGAATTAAGTTCTACTACTATAATTAACATAGCTGATTTTTCACTGGGTAAATAAAACATGTATATATTGTAAGTGCTAAGTCTTAATCTTTTATGGAGGGGAGGAAGGTGTTATTAAAATTATGCTGTTAAAAATAGAAATGTTAGAGCAGAGAGGATGTATGACTGAGATCAGAATCAGGCTCGAAGCATAAACAAAGGACCTGCCATTCAAGTAGTTCATGTTAAATGCTATGGTTTGAAAGGGAAGTTTTTCTGATGATAAAATGCATAAGGCATGTGTAAATTTTTTTAAAAATTGTTATAGATTGCCTTTTGTCTCCATAAGGAGTTATTGAAACTGAACACAGTTGCAGTAAATCTGGTTTCCAAATATTTCAATACTGTGTTTTTAAATAAATGAAAATTAAAAGATTCCCAAAAAAAGGTTTCATCTAAACTAAAGCTTAAGATGACAAAATGTACATGCTTGACATCAAAAGTCTTTCTTCAGTTTTAACAGAAATTCATCTATAACCCTATCTATTCTCAAATTTTGAAAGGATTTGACCACTGTGGTATTAGAATCAGTGTCATAGCACCTCTTCTTCCAAGAAAAATATGTAGATATAAATAAGCAAGTTATAAGATATTATTAAATTATCAGTATCTGGAAACTATAGCAGTTACACACTGAAAACAAATAGATGAATCATTAGCTTTTATTAAATTTAAAACAACACCACAAATAATAGGTTAACAAAATAGTACATTTGTTTATGTGCTTCTCAAAGTAATATATTCAGAAATAAGGTTAGCTTTCCAAGAACATTCTCGAAATGTGTATGCACATTTGTGTCATCCTCGATATACATACCAGATTCTTGTGACATACATAATGGGCGTCTGGTACAAGTGCAGAACACCTATGATGACATTCTCCTTGTGAAGAATCTAAGAAGTGTACTTCAAAGAAAGTTGTGATGTCATGTAAAGGTGGTACACTGTAGAGAATGGAGCATGTATAGACACTAATATAATTGGTTCAGGTTAGCCAACCATAAGATGAAGAAGAAGTGCTTTGATTGGCTTCAGGTTCATTCAAACAAGGTCTATCAGCTGGCCTCCTCCACTTGACTTCAGCACTTCTGAGGTATCTTGATAACTATTGAAACAAATGGAGCCTTCAATCTTATAAATTCAAAAGGTTCAAGGTTCAGAAGGTGACTGAACAAATTACAGAGTTCATGTTTACAACGGTGAGGTACAATGCCTATGAGATAGGAAGAAAGTGAATTTTTTTTCATTTGAGTCCATTTCAGAGTATGCAGTTAGTACAAGATCAATGTCATAAGAAGTAACCTTTGGGAGTGATCTTCAAAATCTGGACCACAGTTCAATGATAGCTGAGGCAAGGATTCATCCAGAAGAGATACTCCTCTGGATGTGCACTTGATGGGACTGATATTATGTAGGAACTTAGATAAAATTAGCCTTCTTTTTGTAGAGACCAGATTGGTATAGGGGAGAGTATTCCTCCTAGTTATTGGGCAAGGGGAGTGTTTGTCCTTTGTTCTTGCTACATCTTAGAAGTAACTACCTTTTTTTGTGAAAGTTACCCAATGTTAAATGGTTTAATGAAATTTGGATGCAGGTAACTGGTCTCCTAATGATGAGGAAAGACAGCAAGTAGGAGCTTGAACTAATGGAAGTGGTGATGAGACACCCCCTCAAACTCCTCAGAGTACCTCAAAATCCCAAGAGGAAGATGTAGTGAGTTTGGCTTTAAGAGAGTGTAGCTATTCCATTCATACTACATATAGACCTTTTTCACATATTGATGTGACCACTCACTGGGCAAGAATAAAAAAAATTAAAATTAAGTTGGTCAGCTTGAAAATTCAATCATGAAAGGAAAACATTTGTGTGTGTGTGTGTGTTTGAGAAAGGCATTAAAATTTATGTAAGTTTAATTTATATATAGGCAAATAAATGTGAAATTTGATAGTTTCCAAGTGAGTGACTGGTAGCAAAATTTAATTGTGACTACCAAAATTGAGATCAACCGGGAGAGAGATCAAAGCTTTTTTCTCTATTGTTATTAATTGGAACCATCACCAATTAAGTATTTTTAGATCCAAAGAGCCTTGAAATACATATTGAAATATAATACCTTGATTTCCTCTGCATTGACTTATTCTGGTTTCATTTGCAGGTAGAGTGGGTTTGGGAGAAAACCAAAATGACTTGGGACAACTTGATTCCAAAACAACAGTGAAACCACAAGTTGCAAAGGATGTTCATTTGCCATTATTTATTGCACTGAAATACCAACCTAAGCAAAAAGCACTGTGGGCCACATCCTCAGCAGTGAAAACGTTTTTAATGAACCTTCAGTGAAGCTTTACATTTTGGAGGCATGCAATGGAATGGATTTTTTTTTACATTGTACTTGGAATAATCTTATAGGGCAGAGTTTAACAAATTTAACATATTCAAGCAGATTTTTAGACCATATGATCTTATCAGATCACATCTGCTATTGAATTTATGTCACAAAAGCCAAAGCAATTGGAATGATCACTTTTGAATACCCTCCCCGCCACCCCCAGGAAAAGGTAGATCAGCATAACTTCCTCTGTGTCTTTGCATAGGCTATTATGGAAGGCCTTTCCTCCTCACCTCCCCCTCTTGGAATTCCCACTTCTGTTGAAAACTTAGCTTAAATAATACCTCTTCCTCAAGACCTTTCTTGAACCTCTCAGTTCCTACTGCCTCCGCCTCCTCCTTGCCTAGAACTATGTTGTATTTTCTTCATACAGATTTTGCATTTATCTGTTTTTCTTCTTTTTTTTTCATCCAATCACATTAGCTTCTTCAGGGCAGGAACTATTTCATTTTTATTCTTTTATTATTTTTCCTTTATTTATTATAACTGTTCCTTTCATGATATCTAGGAGTTAGTAAGAGCTTAACCAATGTTGGTTGAATTGAATTGAATGATACTTCAAATTTACATATCATTTGAAGACTTATAGAGTACTCTCCTGTTTGACTTATGAGGTAATACAGTTGAAATGAGATTGGTTAAATGACTTTTCCAAGGTTATGAAGTTAGAAAGTGTCAGAACTGGGACATAAAAACAGGTCAGGATTCTTTTCATATTCATCATTCTTTCCAATTATATCACATTGCTTGTTTCTCACAAAGCATAAAGGAGAGTTTGAGTAACTGAACTATGCAACTTGAATTTTCTTGATAGGACCATCTCTGGGAAATTTAATCATCACTTCAAAATAGAATTATATTCAAAACTTCAAAGTAAAAACAAAGCAAATGTCATCAGTAGATCTAATGGGTCACGGAGGCTTTGTCAAACTAAAAGTGATCTCCTTCTATGTTATTTTCATCATAGCAATATATTTCCCTTGGAAGAGAACAAACCACCTGTCAACACCTGCTTTATTTTTTTTTTAAAGAATGGAAGGGGAAGCTAAGTTGCTCAGTAGATAGAGAACTGGGCTTAGCATTAAGAAGACTCAGGTTCATCAGATCAAAACTGGCCTCAGACACTTACAAGCATGTGACCCTGGACTAAGTCACTTAGCCCTGTTTGCCTCAGTTTCTCATCTATAAAATGAGCTGGAGAAGGAAATGGCAAACCACTCCAGTATCTTTGCCAAGAAAATCTCAAATGGGGTCACAAAGAGTAGGACATGACTGAAACGACTGAACAACAACAACACCAAAGGGAGGCAAAGTGCACTTGCAACAAGGTCAACAGCTGCCACTGTTACTTTCATCTTTAGCATCTAGGATGATGATGATGACATGATTACAGCCAAACACTTGGTTCAACTTGCGATGATATAAAGTTTACACCACACATATAATGTACCAAACATACATCTCAACAATTTTTCTGAAGGCTGTCACAGAGTAGAAGTTTAGAAAGCAGTGTGATTAGTGTGATATGAACATCTCAAAAATTAAAAATGTGCCAAAGACAAGGGGTGGGATAAAATTAACCATTGTGTGCAAAATAATGTAACATAAAAATATCAAATGGAATAATGGAATGTCATCTAATGGCCTCTGCTTTCATAAGATACTTTAAGGACTAACTAAAGGCAAGAACTAAAGGGGTGTGTGTGTGTGTGTGTGTGTGTGTGTGTGTGTGTGTGTGTGTGTGCGCGCGCGCGCTTGTATGTGCCTTACTAGAAGCAAGAGAGGCCATGTTACAATGAAGAAAGAACCAGTCTCAGAACCAGGAAGACTTGGATTTAAATCCCACCTACAACACATAGAAGCTAGGCAAGTAATTTAATCTCTCACTAGTATAATAATAAAAGCATCTACATATGACTTTAAGGTTTGCAAACCACTTTACAAATATCTTATTTTATCCTCTCAATAACTCTGGGAGGTAGGAGCCATAATTACCTATAATTTGCAATGGAGGAAAGTGAGGCAGACAGAGTTCTGAGCAACTTACCCTGGACCACACAGCCGGTAAGTGTCTAAGAGAGGATTTGAACTTGGGTCTTCCTTATTCCTAATCCTGAACTCTATGTGCAGCACCACAAAGTAGCCTCTGGTAATTCTTAATGTCTGTAAATTGCCAGAAGGCCTCAGCTTGGATTGGTAAAGGAGCATTTCCTTATCGCAATGTTCTCTACACCAATGAAATTGCCTTCTCTATCCCTATCCCTCCTAGAAGCACAGGGCTGAAGTACCATTTAAAGTGTTAGAACTAATGAAAGGTCCAGGAAGAAACCACATTTTAGTGAGCTGCATTTTAGTTATTTGTGTTTTCTCCTTTCTCAAAGTATCATATTTTTACTCATATGTTTGCCCACTAAAATGTACTCCCCTTCATGGCAAGTACTGTTTTTCATTCTTGTTTTTATGTTTAATTATTTTGAATTTTGCTAGAATTAGTAGTCACATTTTATAGACATCTGAAAAAGATCTTTTGTTTTTAATCAGTAGAGCCCTGCTCTCTCCCAAAAGAAAAGGGTCTATTATCCATAAAAATTTATATTTTATACTTCCTACTTCCATCTTGAAACAGGCATCTCATTTAATCTCCAACTTAGGTTAATAATGATAGTTGCATAAATTATATGGAGTTTCTACAATTGTCCACAACTCAAAAAGATACTATCCACCAAGTTTCTTCCAAATTATTTTTGTTGTTCTTACTAAGCAAATATAAATGACATTTCTAAAAAGATAGTTCTCCACTGTATAATTATTTATTTTTATTTTCAGTTTCAAATTCTCCTCCTCCCTCCACTCTCTTCCTACCCTTTGAGATGGCAAGAAGTCATGTAAAATATTTTCATATTAGCTATATTGCAGAAAAAAAGCAGGGAAAATAAAGTAAGTGAAAAATTATATGCTTCAATCTATACTTAGAGTTCATCAGTTCTCTCTGTGGAGGTGGATAACATTTTTCATCATGAGGCCTTTGGAATTATAATGGATCATTGTATTGATCAGAGTTGCTAAGTCTTTCACAGTTGATTATCTTTACAATATTGTTGTTACTGTGTATAATGTTCTCCTAGTTCTGCTCACTTCATCTTATATCAGCTCATATAAGTCCAGGTTTTGCTGAAATCATCTCCTCTGTCATTTCTTGTAGCATAATAGTGCTCCATCACAACCATATACCACACCTTATTCAGCCATTCCTCAATTAATGGATATCCCCACAATTTTCAATTCTTCATTACCACAATAAGAGCTGTTATAAATATTTTTGTATACATGGATCCTTTTCCTTTTTCCCTGACTGCATTGGGATGCAATCCTAGTATCAATGTTGGTGGGTCATAGGATATGTTGTTTTTGCTATTGTTTGGTTATTTTAGTCATGTCCAACTCTTCATGACCCCATTTATCATACATGCATTTTGAGCTTACCTTGGTATGAGGTATGAGATATTCATCTACACCTAGTTTCTGTCAGATTGATTTCTAGTTTTCCCAGAAGTTTTTGTGAAAAAATAAATTCTTGCCCCAGTGGCTTGGATCTTTGAGCTAATCAAACATTAGGTTACTATGGTCACTACTTCTTTATATTGTGTATCTGATCTTTCCACTGAATCCTATATTCTTGTCAAAGATACTGAAGTGATTTGCCATTTCTTTCTCCAACTTATTTTATAGATGAGGAACTGAGGCAAACAGGGTTAAGTGACTTGTCCAGGGTCACACAGCTAGTAAGTGTCTGAGGCTGGATTTAAACTGAGGAAGATGAGTCTTCTAGACTCTAAGCTTGGCACCCTACTGGGCCACCTAGCTGCCCTAGGGTATACAAAAGGTATACATAGTTTTATATCCCATCATTCCAAATTGTTCTCCAGAATGTTTGGACCAGTTCGCCTGCACTAAAAGTGCATCTTTTTCCAAATCCCCTCATGCATTTGTCATCTTCCTTTTTTTTTTTTTGTTATCTTGGCCAAGCTAATAAGTATGAAGTGGTATCTCAGAGTTGTTTTAATTTGTATTTCTCTAATTGTTAGTGATTTAGAGCATTTTATGTAAGTATTGAAAGTTTTGATTTCTTCCTCTGACAACTGTCTGCTTTTATCCTTTGATTATTTATCAATTGGGTAATGGCTCCTTGTATAGATTTGGCTCAGTTCCCTATGTATTTGAAAAATAAAACCTTGGTTATCAGAGAAAATTACTGTTTTTTTCTGTTTCCCACTTTTCTTCTAATTTCAGCTGCAATCATTTGCTTATCCAAAAACTTTTCACATTTTTTATGTAATCAAAATTTTCTATTTTGTTTCTTGTGATTCTATCTCTTCTTTGGCCATAATCTCTTCCTTTAGCCATAGATTTGACAGCTAATTTTTTCATGCTTCCCTCATTTGCTTATGATATTTCATCCTTTTTAGTTTGAGCTTATCTTGGCAGGTAGCATGAGATATTCATCTATACCGAGTTTCTGCCAGGCTACTTTCTAGTTTTCCCAGCAGTTTTTGTCAAATAGTGGGTTCTTGCCCCAGTAGCTTGGCTTTTTGGATTTATCAAGCACTAGGTTCCTGTGGTCATTTACTTCTGTATATTGTGTGCTTAATAAATTCCATTGATGAAACACTCTATTTCTTACCCAGTACCAGATTGTTTTGATGAGTACTGCTTTGTAGTTTAGTTTGATATCTGGTATGATTATTATGTATATTATTGTTATTAATATTATTATATTACTGCATGATTATTATTACTAGCCCTGAAACCCTTTCATGGAAGATATAGGAGACTATGGGCAATCGAGTGATACACACATTATCAGAAAGGATCAATATTAAGCTTGATTTTACTTGAGTTTTTTCCCCTTTGTTGTAAGGAAATGTTTAGTGGTTAGGGCTGGTAGTGTGTGTCAGGATATATCCACAAATAACTATGATGTAAAACCAAAGCACCTCAATAAAACTTTTGTTAAAAGTGAAAGAGATTTCCTTGTATAGGTTATAATTTTGTGCATTTCAGAAAAGAAGAAGTAAACTGTCTAATGTAATTCTAAAGTATGTATGGTAGAATGGGATGATTCACTAAGACACATAGCAGAGTCCTAGTGTGTTAAGCCTTGCCATAGAAATCAAGAGTTTGACTCTCAACTCCCCTACTTACTTCCCAAGTAGTTTCAGACAATGTATCATACTATAAATGATTGACTAAATATCTGTATTAATAAAATGGGACTAGTTGAGCAGGAAAAAAAAATTCTGGTTGTCCAATAATTTCACATGAACACTGAAAGGGAAAAGATAGACAAGATGGATCATCAGAGATTGCCTAATCTGAAAGACAAAGATTGTTTTTGGTAGCTTCTTCTCTATTGTTCAGCTTCACTGACTAGAGCCTACCAGTGTTTTTATAATTATAATTACAATTATTTTATTATTATTAAATAGTGGTTCACATTTATGTAGCCTTTTAAGATTTGCAAAGCACTTTACTTAAATTATGTTGATCGGTCCTTACAACAAACCTGTGAGGAGAGCTCTGTTATTAACCCCATTTTGCAGGTGAGAAAACTAAGAGATGAAGAGAGATTAATTGCCCAGTGTAGCACCTTTTTAGAAGCTCTATCAGCACATACTTAGTCAGTATTTCAGTCAAGAACATAGAAAACAGCTTGTTTCTGAACATGCATGATGGAGGACCACTCTCCATCCCACCCCACCCCACCCCCAATTTCAAAGCATGCATTGGATATCCTGATTGCTTCCTGTTGGCGATGATGGTAATGATGAAGATGATGATGATGATGATGTGTGTGTGTGCTCATGCATGCACATGCCATTCTATCTGGGGAGATTACAGTCTAGCTATGTCAAAGTCTGCTTCTCAAATAGAAATTCTAGTTTGATTTGGCTGAAAATTCACTTCTCCAGATTGTTGTAAAGTTAGTGTTGACAAAGATGAATTAACAATATGAAGTAGTGTTGTTACCAATCCCAAGAAAAAAATAAAATATTATTCAAGTGATGATGCAACAATTCAATACTATCCTGAGACCTTTTGTCTCATACTGAAAAAAAACCCACTTAAAGAACATTGAGGGCATATTCCATGAAGTAAAACAGCATTAGGGTGCACTAAAAGTGGCCATGTCATGACTTAGAAGGCCATTTCATTCCCACCATGCTATGAACTTCATTAGACTGTACTGCTCCCCCTCATTCCCCCTAATTTATGCAGTATATACTCATTTGCCCATGATGCCTATCTCTCTGGAACATGGGGACAAGGGTGGTAGTGGGACAGGACATTAGGATAAAAACTAGTTTATTCTATGAGAATTGAACTTGCAGAGTTCCCTTGTCAATAATAACCAAATTATATACTTCTGTATACAAAACTTTCAAACAGCAGGATATGACAATTCTGTGGCCTAGACTTTACCTGTGCCAATAGATCTAGTCTTAGAATGCTCATTTCAGTCAAAATTTCAACATAAAAAAGTATGAAGTTTTCTTTATTTAGGCAATGCTTCATATAGTTGGCATAAAAATTGATTTTTTTCACTTTCCATCTAGATGCTGGTACCATATGCAAATGAGCTGTTTGAACTGACCAATTTTATACTCAGTTGGCCAACATAATAGTCACTCCAGTCCCATGTATAGACATAACTTTTGTTGTCAAATCAAGGTCATTATGGTGGTCATTATGATAAGATTAATTAATAGCAGAGCATTTAAGGACTCTGTCATGGCAATACTTAAGTACTTAGAGCAAAATAGGATTATTCAATCTTAACATGCATTTCTATATCTCAACTTAAGTTTTACATCTAAATAGCAACTGATTGTTGAGGTCACTACATATCATTTGAGGGGAATAATGAGGGAAAGATGGAGAAAACCAGGAATCCAAGAATTCCACTGAACTTCAAGCTAAACTCAATCTCTTAGATTCAGTTCCCTAGACTCACTGCATCCTATGAGCATATTCCCAGGAGTGCCTCAGATTCAAATCTAGCTTCTAGGCATAGACAACAAAAAAAACACATCTTTGATTAACTATGTTCCTGGTTGTCTTATGAAATGACAGAAATGCTATGTTGGGAGATAAAGGAACTGCTCAATTATCTATGAGTAAATTATTCACTTTGTAAATTGGCCATGACAGAGGCAGCTAGGTGGTGCAGTGGATAGAGCACCTGCCCTGAAGTCAGAAGGACCTGACCTCAGACCAAACACTTGACACTTACTAGTTGTGTGACCTTGGGCAAGTCACTTAACCCCAATTGCCTAAAAAAAAATAAAAAAAGATAAATTAGCCATGACAGCCCAGAGGCTTCCTTCTTCACTAGCACCAATCAGTCAGCCAATCAATCAACAGGCAAATATTAAACTTAACTTTATCCCAGATCTTTTGCTATGCTTTGAAGATAGAAAGACAGAAATGAAAACAGTCTCTGCCCACAAAAAGCTTACATTCTATTGAGTGGATACAACATAGTCACATAAAAATAAGACAAACAAAATAAATAGTGATTTCAGGTTTGAGGGAGAGGAGACTAACAACTGAGGGAATAAAAAACTCTTCTTGAAGGCAGTGGTACTTCAAATGAGCCCTGAAGAGAACTTGGAGTTCCCAGATGCTGAAGTGTGGAGGGCATGGTTTCTAGAAGTGGGATGCATTAGGAAAATCCAGTGAGCCAATTTAGCTGAAAATAAGAATGCATGAGCAGAAGTAATGTACAATAACTTGGGAATATAGACTGCAATCAGACCATGAAGGGCTTTAAATGGTCAACAG
This sequence comes from Vombatus ursinus, assembly GCF_900497805.2. Taxonomy (NCBI): domain Eukaryota; kingdom Metazoa; phylum Chordata; class Mammalia; order Diprotodontia; family Vombatidae; genus Vombatus; species Vombatus ursinus. The sequence continues at coordinate 37,297,675 of NW_020954590.1, read as the reverse complement.
AGAATTTGTATTTTACCCTAGATGTTGAAGCTACCATGTAGCTTCTTGAGTAGAAGACTCACAGTCACTTTGGGTTATCTTTAGCCCCTTAAAAAGGGATGTCAAGTTGGAAGCTGTAAGGAGGACAGCTTGGAGAGGAGACAGGCTGGATCCAAGGAGACCAAATAGGCAATCATTGTGATAGTTCATAATAGAGGTAATAAATGCCTGAACTAAAGTGTTTGAGGCAGGAGTGGAAAGAAGGAAATGTATTTGAGTAACAGATAACTATGATGCCAGTTAAAAGGGCTGAAAAAAATTTTAAAATGGATTGGTATGAAAGCTGGTTGGTCCCATGCTTTATTTGGCCTTATAGCTGAGATTAGAGCAAAAACAAGGGGTCAAGAAGTTACAGAAAATTGGCCTGGGAAAGTGAGTACAAGCATGATCTTTATGACTATTTAGCACAAGTAGGCAAAATCAAAAGCATACATGCAGCCATATAGACATGTACACACACTGACAGAGATGTGGACACACAAAAGGCCAGAGTAATTCACATGAAGGAGATATGTATTGTGGCAAAGATCTAAGTGGGAGTACATGCTCCCATAGAGGGGGACTGAGCAGGAAAGTTTTATTCTTAAAGATGGGCTCTGTTGAAAACAGGTAATCTATGACAGATCTGGGAGGGTGAATTCTTGATCAGACCCAGATATGGTGGGGAAATTATCTGAGTGGCTTATTGATACCAGATTCACAGGATGGAGTGGGGGGAGTTTCCTGATTTAGACCAGAAATTGAATTTGAAGTCTGAATTTGTAATTAGGGATTCCTGAAATGGATATATTGGCACATGGTTTCAGCAGTTGGCAGGGAATCTTTTCCAATTAAGGGCTATAATCATTTACATGTTTGACACAGGGTCAAATGAATTAAGACAGTGGAAAATTACAGGCTATCTGTCATTGCTTATATGTTTAAGGTCATTAGGACCACTTAGCCTAAGTGACTCCATATTGGAGTCCTATCATGTATAGCTGCAATATCAGGCAATAGATTTCAAAAATCACAATTATCGCACCTGGTACTAGTCATTTCACTTCTATAGACCTCAGATGCATAGCCTGCAAAATAAGGACATTGAACTCAATGAATGCTAAGGACTTGGAGAGACCAGAAGAGAGAGATGACTTACAGGTACCAGGGCAAGGCTCATAAAGGACATAGCAACATAGTTGAGTTTTGAAGGAAAATAAGGATTTCTATCAGAGAGACTTCTAGTTATGGAAGATGAGGCAAAAAGTCAAAGTAAAATAAGAGAATAAGAAATGGTCTTAAGTTGGTAGACATGTAACATTTTAGAAATGTAACCTTGGGATGGTTGGCTAGAGTCATATCATGGAAGGCTTTATGCATCTATATACTCCTCTATAGGATCTAGCATTGTGTTTTGCACATGAAAGCTACCAAAATACTTATGGATTGACATCATATCTCTACCCCTGAATTATAAATGTGCCATCTTATTTTCTTCCTTTAATTTTTTTTCCCTAAGTCTACCTCTTTCTGGACATCCAAGATACTAAACTATATTTTTACTTTGCAAATGAGAAGAATATTGGGAAGGGAAGTACATGAAGGCGAGCCCAGAGAGTCTTCCTTCCTCTAACTATTACTGCCCAATAATCTACTTGTCTTAAATTCATTGTACTTTGCTACAAAATCCAACATTCCATGCATCATGGGCAAAATGTCATAAAAATTATGAATGTGTTGAAAGATCCATAAGGCTTTAACAAGTAAATTTATCGCCTTACATCCTAAGCAAAGATGTCAAAGAATAAAAATAAGAAATAATAGTTATATTTTTCAACTATATCCTTACCCAGACATCTAGCATGCACATGTAAATTTTCACTTTTATTAATGGATGATGTTAAGAAGGAAAGCTGAAAAATCCCCCTCTGACCAAAAGAAAAATAGTCTGAAAGCTACATTGTCTTTGTGGCAGTTTATATGAAGAGAAAAGTCAGCTAGAAAACAGCCCATAATGAAAATGTACACTGTACTTTGATTAGTTTTGAAGTTGACAGTATGAGAGATAGGTATATTTAGTAAAACTCAACTTTCTGGAAAAAAGGAAGACATTTCATTTAAATCTGTAATCATTCATCTACAACAAGAAATACAGACAAAGATTCATGTGCTCATGAAGTTTTAAGTTTTAAATTATTTTAATAAATTCTGAAAGAAGAAAGTAATATAATTTGGTAACATTAATGTTGAAAAGGCAAAATCATATAAGAATTAAGATGACTATTCCATAGACTCCCTGGCCACCCTCTCCAGTTCTGGGTGCACCTTGGCTCCCCTTGGCTCATTAGCTGAGGTGAGGAGGTTGGAATACTCCTTGTTCTCCAGTACCACATCCAGACTGTCCCCCACCTTCACTGAGTAACTTCTCTTCCACTGATGTTCATGTAATTCATATCTACCACCCAATCAAAATCCTGGTTACTGTTGTCTACAGACTTCCAGATCACTCCTATTCCTTCTTCATTGAGTTCAGTACATAGCTCACATTTTTTCTCTCCTCCCCAACTCTTGCTGTCATACTAGGAGACTTCAACATACATATTGACTCACTGTCAAACACTCTAACTGCCCGGTTTCTTAGTGTACTCACTTCCCATGACCTAATCCTTTATCCCCCCTCAGTCACACACAAAGATAGTCACATCTTTATACTTACAACACCTACAAATGTATTGTCTTCACACTCAAGAATTTTAAAATCCCCTTATCCTGCCATAATCTATGGGCTTCTCACCTCTTTCTTCTTCACTTACAAAATCCTACTCTTTGTTCACATAGTGGCCTCTAATCCCTTAACACCTCAATTCTCTATGAAGCCATCTCCCTTGTACTAGCCATTCTCCTTTTTTCCCCTTCTTGACCTTCTTGATGAACCAATTCAACTCTACACAGTTCTTTACTGAATCTCTAGCCCTCTTATCATTTTACTGATTGCATCCTGCCAAGCCTCAGCCTTGGATCACTTCCTGTATCTGCCTCCTTTGCTCTTAGACGTGTTCTGCTGAACAGAGGTCGATAAAATCATGCAATTGTTCTGTCTGGGTCTACTACAAAGTTATATTTCACAACCTCAAATGGGGCCTCCCTGCTGCTTGGCAATCCATCCATACCTGCCTTACCCAACTCACTATCCCACTCTCCACAACAGCTCTTACCTAACCTTTTCATCCCTCTTCAAATTGTCCCATGGCTGTCTTCCTACTACTGTCTCAGCTAAGAACCTTGCATCATATTTAACAGAAAAAAAATTGACACCATTTGCCGTGAGCTCCCTCTTCTCCCCTATATCTCATATAGGAGAGATAACATATATGCCTTCTGCTACTTGCTCTTCCTCTACCCTGTTTCACTTGATGAAATGGCCTTACTCCTTACCAAGGCTAACTAACCTCTCTACCTGTTCAAGTGATCCCATTCCATCCCATCTTCTCCAACAGAATGCCCCCGGGTCACACCCACTATATCAATCATTTTCTATTGCTCTCTGTCTACTGCTTTATTCTTTACTGCCTACAATCATGTCTCCACAAACATGTGCCCATTTCTCCCTCATCTTGAAAAAAAATCTTCACTCAATCCTTCCATCCCTGCTCTCATTCTATATCTCTTCTGCCCTTTGGGGTTAAATTGAAAAAGTCATCTACAATAGGTGCCTCCACTTTCTCCCCTTGTACTCTCTTCTCAACCCATTATAATCTGGCTTCTGATCTTATCACTCCACTAAAACTGCTCTCTCTGAAGTCACCAGTGATCTTTTAGTTGCCAAATCCCATGGCATCTCCTTAATCTTCATTTTCCGCAGTCCCTCTGCAGTCTTTGACTCTGTTTAGTAGTCTTGATACCCTCTTCTATCTATGGTTTCCAGAACAACACTCTCTCCTGGTTCTTCTCTGACCTATCTAAATATTCCTTTTCAGTTCCCTTTTCTGGATCCTCATGCACACCATACCTTCTAACCACAGGTGTCCCAGTGGGTTCTGTCCTGGGCGCTGCTTTCCCTCTATTCTGCTTCACTTGTAATCTTACTGGCTCCCATGGATTTAATGACTATCTCTACCCTGATGATTCTCAAATCTACCTTTTCTGCCCTAACCTCTCTGCTGACCTTGAATCTCATATTTCCAATTACCTTTCACACATCTCAAACTGGATTTCCAGTAGATATCTTAACATAAACATTTCCAAAATAAAACTTATCCTTCCCTTGAAGCTTTCCTGCTTCCAAACTTCCCCAGTAGAAGGTACCACCATCCTCACAGTCTTTCAGGCTTACAATGTAGGAATCACTTTTCACTCCTCACTGTCTCTCATCCTGCCAACCATCACCATATCCAAGCTGTTTCCAAGTCCTGTCAATATCACCTCAGCAACAACTTTTGAATGCACCTGCTTTTCTCCTCTGACACTGCTACCACTCTGCTACAGGACTTTATCACCTCATACCTGGACGATTGAAGTAGCTTCCTGGTTGGTCTGCCTGCCTCAAATCTCTCTCTATTCAAATACCTCATCTATTCAGTCATTAAAGTGATTTTTCTAAAGTATAGGTCTGACCATGTCACCTCCCTACTAAATAAATTCCAATGCCTCCCTTTTGCCCCCAGGATCAAATACAAAATCCTCTATTTGGTGTTCAAGTCCTTGATAACATAGTCACTCTTACATTCCCAGTTTTCTTATACCTTACTCACCAACATATACCCTTCAATCCAGTGACACTGGACTCCTGGCTGTTCCATTAATAAGACACTCCATCTCTCAGCTGTGGGCATTTTCTGCGGCTGTCCCCCATGTCTGGTATGTTCTCCCTTCTCATCTTGGCTTCCTGGTTTCTTTTAAGTCCCAAATAAAAATCCCATCTTCTACAGGAAGCCTCTTACAACCCTCCTTAACTCTACCACCTCCCCTATCTTAACTATTTCCTATTTATCCTGCGTGTAGCTTGTTTGTATATATTTGCTTTTTTGTGTCCATGAGATCTTGAGGGCAAAAGACGGTTCAACATTTTAAGTAAAGTATTTTGTTATTCAAATATTACTGGAGAATTCATCTTCAAAATCAAAGTTCTAATAGCCAAAATAGTGCCATCTAAAATTAGAAAAAAAACAATAATGGATTGTTTTAATCAATCTACAAATATTTATTAAGTACCTGTTACATGATTAATGCATACTCTCTGAGTGATCTTATCATCTCTCATGGTTTTAATAATGATCTCAATGTTGATAATTCACAAATCTATGTACTTTAGCCCCTGTCTGCCCACTGAGTTTTAGTTTTATGTTACAAACTGCCCATTGGGCATTTTAAATAGAATATCCCCTGGACTTTTTCTCCCCTAGGCTTTTAAAAGCAGGATTTTTTTTTATCATTCTTCCAAAACCCAGTTCTTTAGTAGATTTCCCTATTTATGTCAAATGCACTATCATTCTTCAATTCCCTCAGGTTCACAACTTTAGCATTATAACCTCAACTTTTCATTCCCCTCACTTTACTGGAGAGGTACTAGCAGCCAGAGGTATCAGGAAAAATCTTATACGAGAGGTGTATTTGAGCTGAGCATTTACATTTATGCACGCACATACACTATACAATATATGTTAATGGAAAAACAAACAAAAAACCTCTTTGCTTTCAAAGAACCCCCATTTAAAGAGGGCAAATTTGACTGTGTCCAAGTTAGTGAAACTGAATTTTCCAAGTAGATGGGTAACATCAGCTCTCTTGCAGTTTATAATGTCATAATGTCTATACTTCGGTTTCCTGCACAAGTTACTAATGTTCATATAAAAGTAAATAAAACAGAAACAAAACAAAACAGTGCCTCATTGGATATCTCATAAGAAACTGTGTTGTTCTTCCTATTAATTTTGGTGAGTTTTTTTTAAGTGTATGTAAGAAAAGAGGCTCAGACCTTTTTCTCCACATACCACACACTACTACCACATAAGTTTGAGAACCATTGCTCTAATTTACATGATGCCATAACATTGAACCAAGTTAGTAAAAAAAAAATTAGTCAAATCAAGCTTTTGATACTAATAATAAGGTGCCAGATTAATAGAGAGGATATCATAAAGGTCATCTAGTACAAAATCCTCATTTTTCAAATGAGAAAACTAAAGCTCTGAAAACTGAAATGATTTTCCTAGGGTCACAAAGGGAGTAATTTACATGGAAAAATTTAATTAACATGCTATGACTTCATATCTTTTAATTATGTTGTTCTATCTCCTTATCTCTGGTGACTAGAGCAGTTTTTATCACAATGTAACTTATTAATTTGTTGAATTGACTTTAATTGAATGGCAATAACTAAAGTCATATTTGATATTTACACAGAGCTTTATAAAGCTTTTTATATCTATTATCTCATTTGGCTACATATCTCATTTGATTTAATAGAGATGGCATGTAAGATAATTGGCTGAAATTTACAGACTTTTAAACCTCAAAATTGCTAGCTTATTCTCTCCCATTTTCTACTTTAACATTATTCTAAAGACAAAAGGGTGCTTTTAGAAAGTGCATTTTTCTCATATTTAAATTAATTTAAGTCTTGAGTTTTCATGCTCACAGATAGGGCTCTTAAATGATAAAGGTACTGGATTTTTTAATTTTTTTCTAAATTTCATTATTAATTTATGAAATAGAACATTTCCATAATATAGTTTAATTTAAAAAAAAGATGATTATACATGAAACTGCAAATCTACTATGTACAACTTGCTATTCCTTTTAAGTATATAATAAAGTTATCATTTAAATTTCTTTTTTTTCTCCACCTACCCTCCTCACACCCTGTTTTAGAGATGGCCACCCTTTGACAGAAATATATATGTTAAATCATTCTACACATACTTCTATTTATCAGTTCTGTCTCTGGATGCATATAGTTTCTTCCTTCTATTTTAGATATCTCTAATTGTTAGGAAACTTTTTTTTTGCTTCTACATTATCTTCTCTGCAACTTCTACCCATTGATTCTGGTTTGACCCTTTAAGGTGAAATGCACTAAGTCTAATCCCTGTATATCACATGACAGTATTTCAAAATACTTTAAGATAGCTATTATGTCTCCCTTAAGTCTTTTCCTCTCCAAGATATTCATTTTCAATGAATCTTAATATGAACCTTCACCATCCAGTTGTACTGGGACTGTTCTACAGTTTATCATTATCCTTCCTAAAATGTGACAACCAGAAATGAGAATATTGTTCCCAAAACAGTCTGAGCAGGGAAGAGTTTAGTGTGACTTCTTACTCTGGACACTATGCTTCTCTTAGTTTTAGATGATTATTCTTTCTATAGCCCCAAGCACTGTGAGGTCAGAATTAGTGACTTCAATAAGAATAAATAGTCATGTGGCATTTGTAGTATATTTAAACATAATTGAGTACCAATGTTGAATGTTACAGTGAAGAATATAAAGTGATCTTTTAAATTCTGCCAGTAAGAAAATAATTTGCATTACATTTTGAAGGCTATATATGTGATACTGTCTATGACTAAGAGAATCAACTACAAATTACACTGTTCTTATATCAGAGTCTTCAAAGGACAAATCAAGCATCTACATTTCCGATAATTAAGTATTCTTTCAAAGCTTAATGGGTGGCATTTCAGCATTTGTCTTCAGTTGGGTTACTAAATTAATAGTTGATTGAATTACTGTATAAAGTACATTTTATAGCAGTGTGGCTAGAACAATGAAAAAGTTTCATCAATCTAATGACAGAGGTGTTACATATTAGTATTAAAACTTTAAATGTTTACAGATTTAAGTGCTATGTCGAGTAAAACTAAGGATGAATAGAGTCTGGAGAGGGCAACCTCAACCTAATCAAGAGAGTTTTGAAAAAAAATAGCACAAATTTATAGGTATACCTTTATAGGGAACATAAAATAATATACTTTTGCTTCTTCAAAAAGCTTGAGTTGAACTTTTCAAACATTTTCCTGGTAACATTAAGGCAAAATATTACAAAGTCAGAAAATTAAAAACATTTTCATAGGGTCTCATAATTATAGTTTATTCTGTTCTGATCTAGGTTGATCTAGACATCACACAAAGCCAGAGATCCAGGACACTAAGGTCAATTGCACTAACAAAACAAAACAAAACACACTCAAAACCTCCTCTCTCTTTCTCTAGTGAGGAAAAGCCTACCGATGGAAATTTGCAATTTAGAATCTCAAAGAGTTGCTCAAGGGCATTGTCCAATATTTCCTGGACACCTTCCTCACTCCAAGGCTATCACTTTATGTGCTACTCTATGATGTCTTGTTATTCACACACACACACACACACATACACACACACACACACACTCTCTCTCTCTCTCTCTCTGTCTCTGTCTCTCTCTCTCTCTCTCTCTCTCTCTCCCTGTGATTTCATCTGAATGGGAACTCTTGGTATGGAAACTTCTCCCAGATCAACAACCTGCCTGTAACTTAGTCTCACAGAGTAGCCTGGGCATAGGGAGGTGACTGGACCATAGTCACACAAGTTGTGTCAGAGGTAGTTCCTTAACCTACTTGGTTTAAAGTTTTCCTGAATTCAAGATTTGATCTCTATCTACTATGCAACATTGTCTCTACATAAATAAAACATCTGAAAGTAAAATGCAGTCACTTCAATAATTAGTGTTTTATAATCTTTACAATAAAGAAAAAATGCTATGAAAGCCCAAACCATGATGAGTAAAAGGATATGAGTGAATAAACTACTGATAAAAAGGCTTCTTATATCCATGTTATATGTTGCTTGGGGCAGCTAGATGGTGCGGTGGATAGAGTGCTGGGCCTGAAGTCAGGAAGACTCATCTTTGTGAGTTCAAATCTGGTCTCAGACACTTATTAGCTGTGTGGCAAATTACTTAACCTTGTTTGCCTCAGTTTCCTCAACTCTAAAATGAACTGGAGAAGGAAATGGCAAACCACTACAGTATCTTTGCCAAGAAAACCCCAAATGGGGTCATGAAGAGTCAAACACACCTGAAATGACTGAACAACAATATGTTGCTTAGGAGCCCTTTGTAGAATCCATGGCTTATAGACACATCATACTGAGGTACTATAGTAATCTGAAATGATTCCTGGGCAAGGGTTGCCCTTGGTCTAATAGAATGGCTATTGAGTATTGATCTTCTTTTGGTCATATTCCTATTATTGTCCATGTCCAAGACCAAGGATCCTGCATAATAGTAGGTAGGATAATGAAAGCAACTAGATGGTTCCTCTTGATATCAGAAATGCCTAGGGGCAGCTAGGTGGTACAGTGGATAGAGCACCAGCCCTGGAGTCAGGAGGACCTGAATTCAAATCCGGCCTCAAACACATGATACTTCCTAGCTATGTGACTCTGGGCAAGTCACTTAACCTCAGTTGCCTTGCTTAAAAAAAAATGCCTATAATAGTTGGGATCACAGGAGATTGTTTTTCAGAAAGTCTAAGAGTCCCCCTTTCATTTCCTTGGTTGGTTTGTCTTTTGGGAATGAATGAGTTTATAAACTCTTTTTTACTAAAATAAGAGGAACTGAAATATACATACACACATATATAAATATATATATATGCATAATTACCCAGTTTCTTCCTAGTAGCAGCAGAAAGTATACATCAATGTAATATGAAATGTACCAGGTCTAAAGGAGATTCTCAAGGTGACTCTAGAACTGAGTGAGAAGACCTAGGTTCCAGTCTTAGTCCCAAACCCATCCTTCTGGGTATAACATTTACATGATTCTGTAGATTTACATAAGTTCCATGAAGACAGAAGTTTATTTTGTCACTATATTCTCAGCACCTAGCATAGTGCCTTGCATATAATAGATACTCAAACAAAGCTTGTAGAATTGCATTGGATTCCTATATGTATTACTTCAGCAAGTCACTTATTCTCTCAAAGTCCCAAATTGCTCACCTGTAAAATGAAGGGTTTGTAGATGTTCTCTAAAGACACTTTTGGCCCTGTCAATGATTCCAGGTTTCTTATCTATACCTATATAGTACCATTGACTCTGAATAACAGGCTAAGCTGCTGAAAGTCATGTAAAGATTCAGCAGGACTGACATAAGCATTAATAACCTATAATTTTACTAAGCTTTTCTTGATAAGGCATAGTTTAGAAAATATTCCAAAATGCAAATACATTAACTATAGAAATGTGTATATTAGTTTTTAATAATTATAATATTAAAATAGACTGTATTATAACTATATTTGTTGTGCTGCCATGCATAGTCTTTAATCTTTAGAAATCTTGAACTACAAACTATAACCAAAGTGTTTTATGATTTGAGAGAAAGAGAATAAGAAGAGAAGAAAGAGTGTGATATAGGGAAACACAGAGTGGGAGATAGAGGAGAGAGAAGAGAAAAAACGGCATATATCATAGCATAGCAGGTAGCATTAATAATGGTCTAAAGATCTGTATGACCCCGACTTCCACTGTCAATAAACAAATTCATAAGGCCATAAAACAATATTGTGTTGACCTTTAAACAGCACTATGCTACTTGAAATTTCATTTTCTTTTTTTATCCTAAATCCCTTGAAAGGTAAGTGAGAACTAAATGCTCATCCTCTCTACCTTATTGAAATTTAGAACATTTACAATATCACACTTTAAATCTTTTTATTTGAAACAGAGAAATAATTTGCTTTTGGATATTTACTTGTGGAACCACTATTTTTTTTTCAAATGTGGCATGTATACTTGAAAGAACCTATGAATCTTAAAAAAGGAAAGCTAGAGAATCAATGAAGTTCTTCTTCAAGGGTCAGTCTTACCCAATAACATCAACATGTCCAGAACAGAAATCTGAGGTCAGTGAACTTTGCTAGCAATATACTTAATTTCTTAAGGATATTCATGCTCAAATATTGCTCTCTTTCAAGCAAAAGGATACAGTAGTTGCATTCAGATATGTTCCTAAGATCAAAATCTTGGCATAATTTATTTTTCTTAAAAGTACTAAAGTTTCTATATTTGCTGGTTGGAGTCCCCAAAGTCTACAACATCAGGACATATGTAGCCATTTTTATTTTCCATTTATTCCCCATAAACTTTCTTTGGTATTTTCCTTCGGGCAGACATTCCTTTTTACCTGTGTCAAGTTTATTTTACAATCCATATTACTATGCATCTATCTATTTGGACACAGTTGGCACTATTGTCTGTTTCCATAGCATTCTTGATGTCTCTAGGTCAGTCTCAGAATTCCCCAGACCCAAATGCCAAACTGAGAACTCTAAAGTTGGATATTTATCCCAGAGACAAGGTAATCTTTCTTACTTGTCTGGGAAGTTTGTTCTTAAACACAATTCCATAAGTTCCACTCAACCCTTACAAAATCTTCAGCTTATTTCTTCATTGAGTCATACTGTCAGTCTCATGTCCTGCACCCTGCTGAGGACTAGAGGACAATTCAAGAGTCAGGAGTCAGAAACCCAAGGCTGAACACAAGATTCGCCACCAGGAGATGACAAAATATTTAAATTCCCAAGAAGATTCATTAGCTCAATACTCAGACACCATAATTGTGTTGTCTGAGGACATGTTTTCTATTACATAAGGTGAATGGTAATTCTTAGATTGCTTTTGGTTCCATTTCCACAATTGTTTCTCTCTTTTAAAAATTGATTCAGATGTTTGGATAGAAAACTTGAGATTTGTCTAGTTCATTCCCCTTTTTTTTTTTTTTTGATTGGCCTAAGATGAGAACAAACTCTTCCAACTATCATAGGTACATTAAACAAAATAGCAGGGAACCATTGATTTCCTTTCACCTTTGGATCCCATTCAAATGCCAAATAAGGCTAAAATCTTTCATGAGAGAAATAATATAAAACAAAAATAAGCAAAAGAACCTAGAAACCAGAATGATTAAACTGAGCAATTTCTCAGTGTTTCAAAAAGGTCTCACAATTGCACCTCTTATTCCATTAAAAATGAATTTTTCTAAGTTAAAAAATACTAAATGTTTTCAATGTGTCTGGGAAGTTAAGCACAGGTATTGACCATTCCATGGGGAGATTCTCTCCCTATGTTCAATTATTTTGGGGATTGTGGCAAAAGGGAGTGAGCTGTTGCAATTCTTGGGTTGCTTTTAGAAACATTGGGAGGTAGGCAGAATATTGGCTTGTGTGGTTTGGAGGTCAGCCTGGGTGATCTAAGTAAGGCAGCCTAGAAGAAGAGGAATGGTTTGTGATGAGACTATGCACTAGGTGTACATTTGTGGCAGAATATATGGTGAGTAAAAAGAGGTGGTGGTTCTATCAAGGGCTCAGTTTAGGATTGGTATCACAGATGAACACAGAGTAAAGTAAGTACAAACTTTGGAAGCCCATATCATGGAAAGACTTTCAAAGAGTTCCTTTTCCTAGATAGGCGATATGGTACCTATATGGGTGAAGGGCTTGTCCCCACATAGTATATACCAGTACAGATGGAATAATGAAAATAATGAGGAACTAGAATACTGCTGAATTCACCTACAGAGTTCTATTTTTGAAGGAGAGAACATAGAGTGAGGGCAAGTAACAAAATGGGTTCAAAGTTTCATTGTGATTTTTCAAAATAATGAGTGAACATATTTCAATGATCCATAATTTCATCAATATCAATATTTCCTTCACCAGTGAAGAATATGACCACCCCAATCACCCTTTTTTTATAGATAGCATCTTAAGTGTCTACACTTTGCGGTAGTAGAATCTAAAATAGTTATGAACGTAGAAGACAATTACTAATAGAATGAGTCCATCCTATAGGGATAGTGGCTATGGTTGTTCAAATTGCACTATAGTAATTACTATATGCCATATAGAAATTTCCTTTCCCCTAAAGAGTGGTAAATATGGGTATAGGAGAGGGTAACATAATTAATATGCCTACTTATTACTCATATCAAAAGAAAATAATCTTCTTTTGATTAAAGAGATTACATATAACAAATAGAATAAAAATCTAGGCAGGTTAGATATATTTTGAATTTGCTCATGGTAAAAATCATTTTTTCTAGTTCAATTTTTAAAGAGTGTTATCAATTTGCATTGTCTGCTAAAAGCTTCTTTCCTCTAGCAAAAGACAATTTGGAAGTCATCATGACCTTATCATATTCAGAAGAGGGCTTAGTAATAAGGTACAAAAATTGCATAAAAGCATCATTTAAACTGTCTGAATTGTAGCCCTATGTTAGAAAATATTTTGTGACAACTAACTTCCTTCCTTTTTATCATGGCAATCACTGACACATTACCATGCTATCCTAGAGGAAGAGATTCAAGTCAGCCAAGCATATAAAAATTATCTTCTTTTAAGTTCTGTGGCTTCAAATGAGCCACTTAGCAAACTGTCATTTGTTGGCTCTTAGGAAAAGCAATTCAGAGCTGGAAGGAACTAGGAAGGCTGTCCAGTCCAAACCTCTGCTTTGGATGTCCATTAAAAATATCACAGTTTTAAAAAATAAAGTAGTCCTGCTGTATGAATTTAATTTCACTGAAATTCAAAATAGAATGACTAGCAAGTTAGAACTTTTGGAAAACAGCAGTGGGCTTTGTTTGATCTTAAGGAGATAATGGTTTGAAAGGTTAATTTTCCATTCTACTTTCATTATTCCATTAGAAATCATTATATATTTCTAAATGCTCTAATCACTAGCATTTGTGTATCTCAAAATGCTTTGCAAATATTTCATTTTATTTTCACAACAACTGGGGGGTAGGTACTATTATTATCCACATTTTACAGGAGGAAATTAAGACAATCAAAGGTTGTGTCTTTTCTAGTCTTGCTCAACTAATAGGGCAAGATTTAAACTCAGGTTTTCCTGGTTTCAAGTCCAGTGGTCTATCCACTGTGCCACCTAGTTGCCTCTTAAAGAAAAGTAGACTCAAAGTAGAATTCATCATAACTATCTACACAGTCAGTTCACTTAAAATATCTGTATGCACATATCAACCACTCAGCATTGCATAAGTATTCATTATAAGGATGGCTAAAAGAAAAATCACAGTCAATAATTATATCATAACATACTCTAATGGCTTAGACTCATGGAGAAATTATGACCATTGACTTGCTAAGTACCCTATTTTTTTTAATTACCTATTATAAATCATTGCACACAATATACCCAGGGTTCTTTGGAACTTTTCTATATCTCCTACACACATAATCAGAAAGGAAATTTTATGTATATCATGAATAGATTCTGTAGCATTTTTAATTCACATGGAAACTTAGAGTTTGAAGAAATTTATTCTGACCCATACCTGAACAAAATTTCACTTTACAGCATACCCAGGAAGTGGTTCTCTATCCTTAACTTTAAAAGCTAATGAAGGGGAACCCGCCCAGAGTAGCCAATTCTCCTTTTGCATAAGTCTAATTGTTAGTAATTTTTTTTTTTTTTAGGCAATTGGGGCTAAGTGACTTGCCCAGGGTCACAGAGCTAGTAAGTGTCAAGCGGTTGGTCTAAGGCCAGATTTGAACTCAGGTCCTCCTGATTTCAGGGCTGGTGCTCTACCCACTGTGCCACCTAGCTGTCCCACCTAGCTGCCCTTGTTAGTAAATTTTTCCTGATATCAATCCTATCTTTGCCTCTTTGAAATGTGCATCCATTTATCCTAATTCTCTCCTCTAGTGCCAATCTCAATCTATCCCTCTTTAACACCTGAAGGCATTTCTAATACTTCTTGAAGATAGGGAAAAGGATTAGCTTACTTCTTAAGATTCCCTCTAGTCCAATCATTTTCCAATGAGCCAATTACTCATATTGGTACTACAACCATTTGAGATTATCAGATTTTAGGACATGAAACAGGATTTTACCAGTAAATTCACCAAGGCTAGATTTTTAGTTTCTATACTTGTATATAACCTTCCATTCCATTCAGCATTGCACTAAAGCCCTCCAGTAGAATATAAACTGCTTAAAGACAGAGGTTGTTTCATTTTTTTAAATCTCCAGATTTTCAGTGATTAAAAATTGTCAATATTTCAAAAATTATTGAATTGAAGTAAATTCTAAGTGGCCAGGCTAACTGAGTCATACTGTTGCTGGGTAAATCCTTAAAACTTTGATAGCAGTGCTAACTTTAAGAATGCACCATTTTGGGGATTATGTTCTCCCACAGCCCCAAGGTATTTTCAGATCAGACTGAAAGGAGGAAATAATTCACTCCCTTTACATATTCAATAAGGAATTTACTCTGCTTAGCAGGGGCTTCAACTGTGCTTTGCTCAGAAAAACCAGTCACTTCATTAAATTGCCAAATTGTTGTCCAAGTATATCTGAGGAAACTGAGTCACACTTCATTCTAAATAAAGAGGTATGCTTCAGGGCAAATCCTTCTAGTTTTATGAAGCCATGTTTTTATCAAGAAAAAAAGAAAGAACAAAAAACTTGAAAACCAGTATAAAGTGGCTTTATGTCAGACCGGAGCTCCAGCCCAAAGGCATAACTCTTTGAGGGCTCTGGACTCACAACTGTCTCTCATACTCTTTTGAGCAGGGCCAATTTTTCTGAAGTGTTTGGATGCCTCTGCCAGAGCTGACTTTTCATCTGTGATCACATGAACAGACCAGGCTCTCCCACCAAAAAAGACAAGAGACGTGGAGCAGAAAAGGAGCAATTTCCAACTCACTCATTCATTGACTTCCAGTGGCTTTTATTTTGGAAAGAGTCAAAATAAAAGCAATTTCCAGACTCCAGGAAGATAGACAAGCAAAGATTTCAAATGCAACTATATTAAATGGAATCCTCATCTTTCTACCTAAAGTTAAACAGTATGCAACTGTCACTATATTTTTGCTGATCTTTTCTTACTTATTTGTATTTGATGCCTTTACACATGGGGTGGAGACATCAGACAATGACATCCTAGTTCCTAGTATACAATATTTTCTGCTTGCTGTCAATTTGTGTGGAGGTGTGGTGAACCTGTTTCTGGAAATGCATGATGGAAAGGCCTTTTCCCTTCTGGCTTCAGAGCACACACAACTGCATTGGTACAGAAAACCCTTTAATTGGCAACTGAGCCAGAATTGCGTGCATACGAAAGGACTAAACAGAAGAACCATCTCTCTCTTCCCTAGTGTCTAACAAGATAAGCACTACTTGTGTTGCCCTGGGGGAGAACCCCTCCTGAACTGGGCAACACGCTCTCATCATAGCCCCTTTATTTATCCTCTACTGTGTTTCTTTTTTCCTGACCTCAAGCAAATGAGTATCCACCAATGTGAGTGTCCAAGTGCCAATGAGAGAGAGAGATCCATCAAAGACACAAGAGGTCTCACAAGCAACCATTTTCCTAGAGTGGCTGCAGCAGCTACATCCAGTAAGGATTAGGTCCTTCAGAATTATCTGGCTGACACAACCCAGCAAGGAGCCAGCCCAATTAAGCAAGGGAACAACTTAGCCACAAATTCTGCCATCCCCAGAAGTGAACTTAACAGGAACTCTCTAAAGGGAGAAAAGGGCTACCACCCTTGGATAGGGGTGGGGGTGTATCGTAGCACACACTTTGAATCTACCAATACCAGGAACAGTGCAGATATATAGAGAGGAAAATATACCATAGTTTGGGGGGATGATTTTATACTTCCATCCTTGCTGCATCTTTTTTTTTTTTTTACTTTTAGGCAGTTGGGGTTAAGTGACTTGCCCAAAGTCACACAGCTAGTAAGTGTCAAGTGTTTGGTCTGAGGCTGGATTTGAACTCAGGTCCTCCTGACTTCAGGGGCAGTGCTCTATCCACTGCACCACCTAGCTGCCCCCCTTGCTGAACCTTCTAAGTAAATATCTGTTTATGAAAACTAATTGATATTAACTAATTGGTAATCAGGATATTTTAACTTATTGATTGATATTTGGGTAAATACATCAGATTGGGGTGGAGTGGGGGGAGCATGAGTGATAGTACTACAAATCAAAACTCCTTGGGGTCATCCTTAGAACCCAAAGGAGAGTAGAAGCTAGCCACTAGGGATGGAAGGGCATTGGATAGAGTGCTGAGCCTGGAGTCAGGAAGACTTATCTTCATGAAATCAAATCTGGCCTCATACACTAACTAGCTGTGTGATCCTGGCCAAGTCACTTAAGCCTGAGTTCAAATATGGCCCCAGACACAATTTTCAAATCTTCAAAATGAGCTGGAGAAGGAAATGGCAAACCATTCACGTATCTTTGCCAAGAAAACCTCAAATGGAGTCACAAACAGTTGGACACGACTACTGAAAATGGCTGAACAACCACAACAGGGTTTGGAACCCACTGGCTAATCAAAGTGCAAGATTGGAGGGTGAGTCCAGAGTCTGTCCTACACATATAAGTAACTCTCGCTTTCAAAAGCAAAGCAGCTAATACATTCTTGGCTTGTCTATATAAAAATCTCATCTCTCAAAATATCAAGGCAAAATCAGAGAATTGCTATTTTGGAGCTGATTCTCATCAATTAGGAAGAACTGATTGCTAGTGTAGAACTGATTGATGAAGTGACCGTGTCACATTAGAACAAGTGAGAGAAAGGCAGCTAGGTGGCATAATGGATAGAGCTCTGGGACTAGAGTCAGGAAAACCTGAGTTCAAATATGGCCCCAGACTAGTTCTGTGACCTTGAGTGAATCACTTAACCTCTTCTCAGTTTCCTCATCTGAAAACTGAGGATAATAACAGTCTTTACCTCCCAGGGTTGTGACGATAAGATGAGATATTTCCAAAGAGCTTAGCACATACCTGGTACATAGTAAATGCTATATAAAAGCAAACTATAATTATTAGAGAAAGAAAAGCATGTTGACCATCATCTGAAATGCACCAGAGATTTCAAAGAGTCAAGAGCAGGGGTGGGGAACCTGCCACCTCTAGGCCACATGTGTTCTGTGAAGTTTGGATTCAGTCAAAGGGCTGCATTTGAGGACCTAGAGGGCCACATGTGGCCTCAGGGCTATAGGTTTCCCACCCCTGGTCAAAAGAAAGATCAAGTAGGAGCCCAAGTAGGACCTTTTATATAAAAAGAGGGATGGAAAGATCCCAAGAATGAAAACTGAAGACACAAACAGAAACAATTATGTATCAGGGATGGAGGTGGAACTGGAACCCAGGTCTTCTTGATGCTGAGGACGGCATTCAACCTACTTTACTACATGCATTCTACAGTCTAGTTTGTGATAAAGCATCTCAAAATTTGCATTAAATTGAGAAAATAAATTTCTACCAATTAGTTTAAAACTTTTCATAAAGATGAAATTATAGACAATTGAGACAAAAAAGTACAAAGAGAGGCAGCAAATGGAGAATGTGCTATAATAAAAAATTGTGATATGAAGAGGTGCTTTATATGAATGGAGTAGTATTCCATATATAAAGTCAACTTCATTTTAATTCAATAAACATTTATTTCTTTTATTTTAGTTACCTATGGGCCAGGTACTGTGTTAAGCACTGGACATAAAAATAAGAAAAAAAAGACAGCCCCTGTCCTCAAGGAGCTCACAATATCATGGAGGAGAGGGGAGAGAACACACAAAAGGAAGCTGGAAGGAGGAGTCTGTGGGGAAGGGCTCAGAGTAACCATCAAGTTCAAACCAAGCAGAACTGCAGATGGAAAGTGGAGAATGAACTGGAAAGTCCAGATCCCTGCCTAGTGATCTACCCTGCAACCCTCCAGTTACAAGGGAGAGGGGATTGAGGGAGTTAAGAAGGTATTGAGTATCCAAATTGAGTTAAACAGAATGATGAGATTTGCCATGATTGGCTTATCCTGGGAAGGGCATCTTATTCTATGTGCAAACCAGGCAGAACTGAAGTCTAAATGTGATTTTTCCTTACCTGGATCATACCATCATATCCTCCCTTTGTATTTCCTTTTCCATCGAAATTAAGCTCCAGAAGGAGGATAATGTTTCTTTTGTAGTTAACATAGCACTTAGAGCAGTACTAGGCATATGCTAAGTGCTTGCTAAATGGGAATCAAATGCAAGTCTTAATACCCACTAGAAAGTATAAGAATTGATGAGCAAACAATGAATACAAATCAAAGAATTATTAAGAATAAATGGCATGAAGAAAACAAAGTGAGATGAGATGAAATGAGAAGAAAGGTGAAAATTGGAAGGTGCATTAATACAATTGGCTAATTTGTTAATATGTCCAGGAAGGCTAGAAGTCTTGATAGGAGGATAAAGGCACTGGCTTCTGTCAACAGCCCTCAGTTTCCTTTGAAGTCAGAGGCTACCTACCTATAAACAGTAGAATAAGAACAGGCACAGCCCAGGCCTCTAAGATGGTGTCCTTAAAATAATCATTATACTATGACTGGTGATCTGAGGGTATTTACAGGATGGATATTTAGAAAGTCAAGTAAGACCTCTGTGGCAAAGGAATGAGGTTCTGTTGAGTCTGATTACTTAAGTGATTTTTCTTTTGTTTCTATATTAGTGTTCCTCTGTGCCAAGTGAACCTGCAAAAAACCCTGGGCTATAAGCTGCCTGATGTCTTAAGCATAGAATATATCAAAGGGCTGGGTGATAATGACTCAATCACAAAATCATCTTTGGCATTGCCTTCAAATCCATTCCCTATTCTCTTGGTCTTGCCTTTGTTGGCAAAGATGCTATCTTCATATCATATTAGTTCAAATATTGGTCACTCTTGAAGCCTTCCCCTTTAAAACACAATCTCTTTTAAAATAACATATGTGTACATATTTATGTATAAGTACATATACATACACACATAGTGGAAAAAATACCATGAATCAAATGCTGCATTTGTATTTTACTTAAGCCAGAATTGGAGGGAAAGTTCAGCTATAATCAGGCCAATACAGCAGTTAATTACATAATACTAAATTTTAGCCTAATAAATAACTAAATGGTAAACCTTATAAAATATGTTTGAGCTGCTAGAACAAGTTTGAGCTGAGATATGAAAAAAAATACTGTCAAATGCATTTTCTGGGGAAGAATAGGAAAAGAAACCTAGAAAGCAGTAAAGCAAAAAAAAAAAGATGAAGAGATAAGAGTGAATGATAAATTAGACATGAATTTCCTCTGTAACACTGCAGTAAATGAAACTACATGCTATTTTAAGACAGTACAGAATGAGACACTGCATCATGGAACAAAAAGTCAACAGTCTTGAATGACTACTGCATTTGTGGTACTACAGGGCACATGTCGAGTTCCCATTAATAGAAAGATCCAGGGGAAAATGGTCAAGTTCAGGGAAGAACAATAAAAATTATTAAAATAATGAACAGAACAACATTTGAGGAAATGTTAGAAATAGTTTACTAATATTGGATTGTAAGTATTAAGAAAACACAATGAGCAAAATATCCTATTTACAAAATACATGAAAAAACCTTCACATATGAGAAGAAATTTATTGCAAGCATCATTTCTGTCATTCTACAAGTATTTATGAAGTACTTACTATTTGCCAAGAACTATGCTAAGTTCCAGGAATATGAAGAAAAAACTAAAATAAAATAAAATATGCAAAAACAATCTCTGCTTTCAAGTAACTTGCATTCTAATGGGAGACAGTTGTTGTTCAGTCACATTCAGTTAAGTCTGACTCTTTTGTGACCCCATAGACCAAAGCACACTAGGCCCTTCTATACTCCACTATCTCTCAAAGTTTATCCAAGTTAATGTTCATTATTTCCATGATACTGTGTACCCATCTTATCCTCTGTCATCCCCTTTTGCTTTTGACTTCAATCTTTCACAATATTAGGATCTTTTCCAATGACTCCCATCTTTGTGGCCAAAGTAATTATGCTTCAGCTTTGGTATTTGACCTTCTGGTGAATATCCTGAATTAATTTCTTTAAGCACTGACTGATTTGATCTCCTTGCTGTCCAAGGGACTGCCAAAAGTCTTCTTCAGCACCACATTTCTAAAGCATAAATTCTGCAGTGCTCAGCTTTCCTTATAGTCTAACTCTCACAGCCTACATTGCTACTATGAAAAAAAACAAAACAAAATATAGCTTTGACTATACAGACCTTTGTCCACAAGGTGATTTCTCTGTTTTTTAGTATGCTATCCAGATTTGCCATAGTTTTCTTTCCAAAGAGCAAGCATCTTTTAATTTCATGGCTGCGGTTGCCATCTGCAGTGATCTTTGAGCCCAAGAATATAGAATCTGACACTGCTTCCATTTCTTCTCCCTCTATTTGTGAAAAAGTGATGGGACCAGTTGCCAAGATCTCCATTTTGTTTTGTTTTTGCTTTCTGTTTTTTTGTTTTTATGTTAAGCTTCAAGCCAGCTTTTATACTCTCTTGTTTCACCTCATCAAGAGGCTTCTTCTCTACTTTCTGTCATCAAACTGGTATAATCTGTATATCTGAGATTGTTGATATTTCTCCCAGCAACCTTAATTCTAGCTTTTGATTCATCCAGCCTGGCATTTTGCATGATATACTCTGCACATAAGTTAAATAAATAAGGTGACAGTATATAGCTTTGTCATATTCCTTTTCCAATCTTAAACCAACCAGCTGATTCATGTTTCATTGTAACTGTTTCTTCTTGACACATATACAGGTTCCTCAGGAGAAAACAAGATATCTTGTACTCCCATCTCTTTGAGGACTTGCCATATTTTGTTCAAACCACCAAACAATTATGCTCATTTCACACACCTGCAAGGTTATGCTTAAGATTCTGTAAGTGAGGCTTCACCAATATGTGAACTGAGAATGGGAGCGAGGCATGCACATAACTAGAAATGTTCATTCATACATACATACATACATACACACATACATACACACATATTCTCTCTGTATATATACACAAACACATGTATATCTGTATGTGTCTATGTATATGTGTATTTGTGTGCATGTGGGTGTGTATTTGTGTGCGTGTGTGTTTTACACAGAAGGTAATATGAGAAGGGAAGGTATTAAGAGTCAGGGAGATCAAGAATATCCTACAGAGAGTGAGACTTGAACTGAATCATATAGAAAGCAAGGGACTCTAAAACATAGAGGTAAGGGGGCAAAGCATTCCAGGTGTGGAGGACATTGCCAAGGTAAGGAAAAAGGGAGACAGAGTATCATGTTTGAGAGACAGAGGAAGAGCAAGTAAGCCAATGAAGCTGTATCATAATGTTTGGAGGAGAGTAAAGTGCAAGGGTACTGGAAAAGTAAGAAGGGGCAGGTCATGGAGAAGATTAAATGTGAAACAGAGGTTCAGCTTGCCTCTTGACTACTTTTAATTAATAATCAGATTTGACAGTTTAATAAAGGAACATATTTACCTGGGTATTTCATTGACCCATAGGATGGCAGAATATATTTGTTTCTGTAAGCAATTGAATAATTACTACTTTAATCTGACTTGTTTGACTGTATTTTGTTACTCAGAAGAAAAGATTATTTGGACTACAATTCCAACCAGGAACTCTCTTCCCTAAACTGTAAATGATATAGAAAATCATCAGATATTTACCATGATTAGACTGACTGGTGCTTTAACTGACTCATTAGGAAATTCCAAAACAGCATCATCAGAAAAATGTGAAATCTCTTAAGATGATGATTTTGAAGACCAACATTCATTAAATTCCATGAAAATCCCAATTACTAATTACTATTTTTAAAACATTAGACTCTTTTTTATTTTTTCTGTATCTATGGTTAAAACTGTCTTCTTGCATAGGCATGAATGTTATAGAAAATAAATTAATTTGTGCTGATTTCACTATAACCGGTACCATTTTTTAAAAAATCATGTACTTTCAAGGGTGCTGCCACAGGGTAACCTTTCACTGATTTGTTTTTATTTCTCAAAACTATATATTAAACAAGATGATTATTTACCACATTATTTAAATCATGTTGTATTTTATGATATTGAACTTGGCTAGAATGAAATTTCAAGATAGTATGTAGATCACTATAAATTATTATCTTCCACTCATAGCTGCAGCTAATGTTAGCACAACAAGGATGGCAGAACAGTTGATGGCAAGGCAGTTGAGTTATATGTGCAACAGATATGAGCTGTGGGCAATAGCCATGAATATTACATAAAGACCTTACCTAGTTTGGGGTTGCTAGAAGCCAACATAATTTAAAAAAAAAAGAAAGGAAAAGCTAATGTCTGATACTCGATACTATTGGTGTAGAACATTGTGGTATTAGAAGAAACAGAAGAGAGACAGGTAGGACTTCATTTAGCAAGTCAGCATATCTACAGAGTTTAAATATCACTGGAAGCCTTTCCCTGTGTGTCATGTGTTCCCCAATTTTGTGTGATTTATAAACAAGGAAACTGAGGCAAATAACAGTTAGGATATTTGGGTGACATATATGTAGTTTGTGGATGTGAAAAAGGAAAGACAGGATAATCAATGGTGGCAGCAGTTCTAGATTTAAGATGTATTAGAGGTTGTACTAACTTCAAACTCTATGATATTATTCTATTCTATATAAGTTTGGGGTCTCTAATATCTGCTGCTTAGAGGTTTCACATGTCTATTCAGATGTGCTTCTGACAAGTGTCTGTCTACACAAATACTGGATATTTAGAAATGTGGGGTCAAAATACTTCATATTGATACAATAGGTATGACCACCAATAGGGGTACTGTGTTTTGATGAATGCCACAAAATATAAAAATCAGGAATATGAGGGTAGTGTAAAGAACTTTACCAAATATACTTCTGAAATCTTTCTCACATCCTTCCCTAGCTCTCTATTCCCACTGTGATTGTTGTTGTTCAGTCATTTCAGTCACGTCTGACTCTTTGTGACCCCATTTGGGGTTTTCTTAGCAAAAATACTGGAGTGATTTGCTATCTCCTTCTCCAGTTAATTTTACAGATGAGACACTGAGGCAAACAGAGCTGAGTGACTTGCCCAGGGTCACACAGTTAATAAATATTTGAGATTGGATTAGAATTCAGGTCTTTCTAACTCCAGAGCCAGCACTCCATCCATTTCACCACCTAGCTGCCCTGAACAAGAATGCATGGTGCAGACTCTCAGACTCTTAAGAAGTTCTGAAGAGAAGGGAGCTCCCTGAGGGCTAGAGTAGTCAAGGAAGAGTTCATGGAGGAGAAGGACCAAGCAAGAATTTGAAGGATTCATGTATTTGCTTCCTTTGAGCATATACATAGTGCCGGTGTAGCAGGTTGGGTGAGGAATATCTAGGGACCAAGGGAAGCTGACCTGAGATAAACATTTCAAATGCATACTCAGAGTGGATTACCTGGCCCTCCTTGAATCAAGTCTGCACTTGTATTGTTGTTGAGTCATTTCAGTCATGTTGGACTCTTCACGACCCCCATTTGAGGTTTTCTTGGCAAAGATACAAGAGAGGTTTATAATGGCAGGTAGGTGGTGCAATGGCTGGCCCTGGAGTCAGTAGACCTGAGTTCAAATCTGGCCTCAGACACATAATACTCACTAGCTGTGGGACTTTGGGCAAGTCACTTAACCCCAATTGCCTCACCAAAAAAAAAAAAAAAAGTTTGCCATTTCCTTCTCCAGCTCATTTTACAGATGAAGAAACTGAGGCAAACAGGGTTAAGTGATTTACTCAGGTTCACACAACTAGTAAGTGTTTGAGGTTGGATTTGAACTCACAAAGATGAGTCTACCTGACTCCAGACCCTGCACTGTATCTATTGAACCACCTAGCTGCCAACTATCATCATCCCCATAAAAGTTCTCATTACTTCCCTGTCTGGAAGTAATAACTTTCTAATAGTTCTTCAAAACGCCACTCTATCTTCTTCAGTTAGTTTTCTTCATATCACTGCAACATTCATCTTTCTGATGAATCAATGAAGTCATGCCACTCCTCTGTTCAGAAATCTTCAGCGGCTCCCTATGCCTTACTGGGCAGCAAGGTGGCACAGTGGATAAAGTACCAGCCCTGGAATCAGGAGTACCTCAGTTCAAATCTGGCACTTACTAACTGTGTGACCCTGGGCAAGTCACTTAACCATATTTGCCTCAGTTCCTCATCTGCAAAATGAGCTAGAGAAGTAAATTGAAAATTACTCTAATATCCTTGCCAAGGCAATCCCAAATGGGGTCACAAAGACTCAGACAAAACTGAAAAATGCTTGAAACATTGCCTGACAAATAAAATTCAAACTTCTTTGTCTAATACTCAAGGTCTTCCACAAATTGATATCATATTAACTTCCTGGCTTTATTCTTGAGTTACTCTTTTCAATCTGAGAAGGGTGCCAACAAAGTCGGACTGCTCTGTCACCAGTACAATGCTTACACCTTTTCAACTCCCTGTCTTTGTGAACATTGTTCCCTGTACCTAGAACATTCTTCCTCCCTATCTTCACTTACTGAATTTCTCCCCATCCCTTAAAATCCACTGAAGTCCTCACTCCTTCATGAAGCCTTCCCGAATTTTTCAAGTTAGTAAGGACCTCACATAATTCTTTGTTGTACACCCTCCTAATGTATTTAATTTATAATACTGCTTATAATCATTGTGGATTTTTCCCTTCTTATTCTCCTACTAAATTTTAACCTAAATGAGGACAAGGGACCATGTCTTATCTTAACTCTTTACCTTCCCAAGTTTCTAGCAACAGGTTCTATAGACAGTATCTTCCTAATGAATGCTTGTTGAATTGAATAGAATATAAAATGTCTCCCCAACTGGACTAATTCCTACTAGTTCTGCAATACAAACCATTCTTTTGTGTTAAAAGTTTTCCAAAACTTTTAAAAGTCATTCTTTTGTGTCAAAAGTTTTCCAAAATAGGGGCAGCTAGATGGCTCAGCGGATAGAGCACCAGCCCTGGTTTCAGGAAGACCTGAGTTCAAATCTGACCTCAGACACTTGACATTTCCTAGCTGTGTGACCCTGGGCAAGTCACTTCATCCCATTGCCTTACCAAAAAAACTAGAAAGAAGTTTTCCAAAATAACTGGAAAATCAAGCAAAATTTCTGGATTTTAAATGTTAGCAGAACCTTTAACATCTCTTCCTGATGGACATAGGGAAATTGGGATAGAGGATCATAGAAGAAATTTTAGGGCAAAGCAAGGAGATTGCCTTTTTCCAATAGGGAATTACACACGATGAGTATTTTAATACATATATAACTTAACATTTAACATTGGGTAGATTATCATTAGAATGAGACTGCTATTTATATAGAATAGAAGATCAGGTTTCCAAAGAACATAATTTAGGAAATGCTCTGCTAACACATCTTCAGAAAGCCTTTGTTAAGATGTGTCCTTTGGGAAAATTCAATAAACAATTATTTCAACCAAAATATTCTATTTTCAGTGATTATTCATTGGTTAAAAACACTTTTTTCATTTGATATTATGGTAACATGTTAAGGTAAAAATACCCATTAACACATTAGTAGGGATTATGAATGCAAAGAGTATTTCTTTTTTGGTTTTGTCTTCCCCCACCCTAGCATGGTTCTTGGCACAGAGAAGGCAATTAATATGTGCTTACTGATTGACTGGTTTGTTGGATTAGCTAGGTGACACCTAAGTAGGGAATAAGTCAGAGAACAGTTGTTTCATTTTTGTTTATTTGTTTTTTTTCTTTCATTTGAGAAGGGCTGAGAGGAAAAGGAATAGTTCTACATTGCAACTCCAGGCCATAAGGGGAGTTATTTTGACTTAAAGCTAGGTGAATGTGAGCTAATAGAGAAGAGGTGGGGGGAGGGGTGCTACCTAAAAAGTTTGAGAAAGACCAGAGGACAAATAACCTTTTTTTCATCATTCAAGGATACAATAAAATTTCATAATCTAAATTCAGAGTAATGAAGATTCAAGCAGGGGTACAAATTTTGGTGACCTTTTGAAAAATATTTCAAAGAAATGAATATATCTTTAAAAATTATACATACAGACAAGTATAGAAATTAAAAGCCACCCTTAACCCTTCTTTATAGGGTTTTGAAATTCTTGGGAGAATAGAATTAATCAATCAAAAAGAGTTTCTCTAATGTCTACCAGTTTTATAGCAATAATAACTTAACTCGTAACATTTTATATAGTGATTTATGTATCATAACCCTATACAATGGGTAATGAGAGTTTCCTAACTCCCATTTTAAAGATAAATAAAATTTCAAGAAATTAAATGATTGTCCATGGTAACTCAGTTAGTAAGTGGTAAAGCTAGGTCTCACACCCAGTTTTTTGTTTGTTTGTTTGTTTGTTTAACTCCAAGCTGAGAAACTGTGATAACATATGTAAAATGTTTTTCTTTTCTTTTTAGAGGCAATCAGGGTTAAGTGACTTGTCTAGGGTCACAAACAAGTAAGTGTCTGAGGCTGGATTTGAACTCAGATCTTCCTGACTCCAGGGCCAATGTTCTATCCACTATGCCACCTAACTGCCTGCTTAAAGTGTTTTGTTTTGTTTTTTTAACCTCAAAGCACCATCTAAAATGTGAGTTGTAGAATAGAGATCAGAAAATCAAATGAATTCAATATCTAAAGTCAAAGCAACAATATAGATGTGCAAGGAGATTTGGTAAGTAGTCATTAAAGTCCCTTACAGCTTCAACTTATGATACCAGGATCCTATGTTATCTACTCATTGAAATTACCTACTTCACAACTAATGGATTTTCTTGAAAAAATTCTCAACCACAGGGATTGTTATTATTCCTTTATTTTCTATAGAAATTCTAGGATACCCATAGTATCCAGTGTCTTCACTACCCTAAGAACTTCCCAGAAAACACCGTAGAGTGATTTTCATGGCTTCCTTGTTGATCATGCATCTAAGAATTCTCAGGTATTGAATTTTCTTCAGGATTTCCATTTCTTAGAAGAGAAATGTATTTAAAATTAATATACTAATGCAAGAGTAATAACTGTTCTTCCAACCAGTTTTACTGCTGTCCAGGTTATTCCACAAGGAGAACAAAATACTTCATTTCTCAGCTACAGGCATTTTCTCTGGCTGTTCCCTATGCCTAGAAAGTTCTCTCTCTTCTCTCCACCTCCTGACCTTCTAGTGTTCTTTAAATCCCAATTAAAGTTCATCTTCTACAGAAGTCTTCCCCAACTCCTCTTAATTCCAGTACCTTCCCTCTGTAAATTACTTCCTACTCATCCTTATAAAGCCTGCTTTGTATATATTTGTTTACATGTTATCCACCCCCCCCATTAGATTGTGTGTAATGTTACTCCTTGAGCACAGGGATTGTCTTTTGCCTTTTTTTTTTAATTCCCAGTGCTTAGCACAGTGCCTGGCCCATAGTTGGTGCTTAATAAATGTTAATTGATTGATTTCACAACAGGATAATCATTAGCAACCCACAGCTATATTAAACTAGGAAATGCCAAACATAGAGAATATAATCAGTGCTAGAACTGTACAGAAAGAGATTGGGTTCATTGTGAGAATTAGGGAAGGTCAAGGTTTAGAAAGTTGGTAATCTTTAGGTTCATGTCTCAACATGATACAACTCAATGAAGATTTGAAATGTGGCATCCAACATCTCTCTTCCCTTGCCTTTCTTCCCTTCCCTTGTCATTCTCCCTACATCTAGAAGACAAAGTGAAGCGTATGATAAATAAAGCCTTTGTCCAAAACCTTAATTATTTTGCTTAATAATATAGTATCCTACTTGAAACTACCTGGTTAATGAAATTAATTTTCTACTTAGTTACATGAATGAATGAATGAATGAATGAACGAATGAATGAATGAAAAAATTATTAAGTATTTACTATATTCTAACCATTGTACTAAGATTTGGCACCAAAATACAAAAGCAAATAGTACCTGTGGCAGTGGTGGCCAGATTTGGGCATTTTATAAAAAATAGTGTCATAAAACACAATGACTTAACTCTTATCTTCAGTACAGTTTAAAAAATTCAAAGACTCATGAAAAACTAATAAAATCACTGCTGTCTATAATATAAAAATTCTTATTATTGATACTTAAACTTAATTACAGTTATTTCTCTGAAGGAGTCAATGAGTATTTATTAAGCTCAGTGCCAGGCTATGCTAATAAGCAATGGGGATTAAAAGGAAATGTAAAAGACAGTCCTGACTCTCAAGGACTTCACACTCTAATGGGGGAGTCAACATGCAAACAATTATATATAAACAAGTTACACAAAGAAGATAAATAGGAAACAATCAACAGAGGGAAGGAGCTTAAATTCAGAGATTGGGAAAGACTTCCTGTAAAAGATGGGATTTCAGCTAAGACTTTAAGGAAGCCATCGAAGACAGGAGGTGGAACTAGGAAAAGAAGAGCATTGCAGGCATAGGAGACAGACAATGAAAATATCTGGAGCCAGAGAGGGACTGTCTTGTCTGAGGAGTAGCAAAGTGATCAGTGTCACTGGATTGTATATGGGAGTGATGGTGTAAGGTGTAAGAAGGTTAGAAAGATCGATCCAGGCTATGTTATGAAGGGTTTTGAACAACAGACAATTTCCTATCTTATCCTGGAGGTGATAGGGAGTCACTGA
The DNA here is from genome assembly GCF_900497805.2 of Vombatus ursinus. Taxonomy (NCBI): domain Eukaryota; kingdom Metazoa; phylum Chordata; class Mammalia; order Diprotodontia; family Vombatidae; genus Vombatus; species Vombatus ursinus. The sequence continues at coordinate 37,268,115 of NW_020954590.1, read as the reverse complement.
AGTTTATCAAGTAAAGGGGGTGACCTGTTTCAACTTGAGCTTTAGCAAAATCACTGGCAGTGTCTGAGTGGAAGATAGAATGGACTGGGGAGAAGCTCATGGCAAGCCAACCCACCAGCAGAGTACTGCAAGAGTCCAAGTGTGAGGAGATGAGAGCATGCACCAAGAGGTGGCAGTATCAGAAGAGAAAAGGAGGAATATTCAAGAGATATTACAAAGGTGAACTTGACAGGCCTTGGCAACAGAGTGTATATGAGGGGTGGGAGATAGCGAGTAATTGAGGATGACACCTAGGTTGTGAATTTGTGTGATTAAAAGAATGGTGTTGCCCTCTATGGTAATGGAGAAGATAGGAGTTAGGGAAAGGTATAGGAGGAAAGAGAATAAGTTTAGTGTTGAACATGTTAAGTTTAAGATGGCTACAGCACATTTATTTCAAGATGTCTTTAGGCAGTCTGGAGATGCAAAACTGGAGGTCAGCAGAGAGGTTAGGAATAGATAAGTAGGTACGAAAATTGTTAGCATAGAAATGATCATTGAACAAGTGAAATTAGCAATTGAAATAGTATAAAAGGAAAATCAAAGAGGGCAGGACAGACCCTGGACTTGTGGGATACCCACAGTTAAAGAAGATATCAGATCAAATGAAAAAGGAAAATTTGCTCATTTCAAGACTAAAATGAAGGCACATCAGAAAAATCTTATGGACATGCCACTTCAGAATCAGAAAAAATAAAAGTCAGTATCATTTCATGTGCAATGAAATAAGAAGACAAAAGAGTAGAGATGGAAATTAGTTGACTGGTGATAAAAAGTACCCCCCTCGAAATCCTCCTCCCAAATGGCTATTCTGGTTTATTTATTTCTTTTAACATATTACCTGGAAATAAAGTTCACATAATTGAAGTCAACCTTTTGAAGTTTTTTCTCATTTTATTGTAAACTTCATAATTTGAAAACAAGCGTTTCCATATTCAAAGAACAAGAAAGAGGTGCATAATGAGAACTTCTGAGACATGACATAACATGATTTGTTTTACTTGATAATACATATTTGTTTAAAGGAAATTTGGCTAGAAAGTAGACATATATTCAGGAAAAAAAGCAGAAGGCATAAATAAGGTCAATTTATTCCAGAACCAATGTTAATGGATCTCATAGTATGTGGGGTTGGGGTAGTGTAAGTATAAAGTGTAAGAAGACCAGAAAGTGTGGGATGAGAGCAAAGGTGGTGAAGGCCTTTGAACACAAAACAGAGCATTTTATAATTGATCCTGTAAGTGATAAAGTAAGGTCTATTTTGGAACAAAATAATCAATATTTGGTTGTTCCCAAATATTATTAATTTAAAAGTTTGAAAACAGAAAACAATTATATACACATATGAGTAAGTATGTGGTATGTAAGTAAGAGTAAATATTGTGTAATGGCGTGGGGGAAGAGATCAACTTTAGATTTGGGAAGGAATGGATTCAAGTCCTATCTCTGACACACACTAGCTATGTGACCATGGGCTAGTAGTCTCTTAATCTCTCATTTTTCCCAGACAACTTTTAAGACTCTAAATTACAGAAGAGATATAGATCAGTATTTGTAGAGAGGATTTGGAAGCTAGGAGTTTCACATACTGACGAAATCCCAAGTCTCCCCTACTGTAATGAACATGGAAGAAGGAGGGGAGGGGAAGTGAAAAAGTTAATGTAAATGTCTCAAGCGAATAAATCTAGACATGATCATTCTTTATAGTGACACCTAAGTAGGCATATTAGAAACAAACACATTTGATACTAGTGGATAATCATATCAAGTCTTTTCTTCTGATGACTTGAAATGTGCTATAAAATATACTTTTAAAATGAGCTGTCCTAGAAATTATGGTAGACTTTCTTTTATGTTCTAAACAAGTTCCTAGATAGAAATTTAAGTAAAACTGAAGGAAGTTACAGAAAATTATTACACTTGCAAGGCTATTCATATATAGGCAGTTTTTTTTTTGTTTATTTTACCTGATTATTCTTACAGTTCTTTTGTTATTTCTTCTGTGTTGGTTGGATCACAATACCAATGATGTAGCTTCATTGGCTCTATCTCCTCTGGATCAATATTCTATGACCTCAGGTGAACTATTCCCTTACTATCCTTAGTAATGAAAGTGATTAAGCAAGAGAGTATTATTGATAGTTCAGGTGAAAAACTATATATAGATAACTAGAAACTGGTCTACATAAGAGGTGGTGGAGGGTGAAGGAACAAGCATTTTTATAATGCTTACTATGTGGCAGGCACTGTGCTAAGCACCTTTTACAAATGCTATCTCATTTGATCCTCACAACAACCCTGGGAAGTAGGTGCTATTATTATCCCAATTAAAAATTGAGGAAACTGAGGCAAACAAAGATTAAGTGACTTGCCAAGGTCACAGAGCAAGTAAGAATCTGAGATTGGATTTTAACTCAGGTACTCCTGACTCCAGACCCAGCACCAGCATTGGTCTCAGAAGATCAAGTGAGTTCAGGCAGATAAGCACAAATCTCTCACAGACACAAGAAAAACAACTTTGAGTAAGAGCTAGACTGACATGGGTCAGTAGCTTTTTATATGAAGGGCAGGATTATAAATTGTATATAACTGATAATTATACAAACTTTAGTTGGGGAAGGGAGGCTGCAGCTGTTCAAGGTATCTGAGTATGAAGTCTGAAACTTTTTACATATTGGTATCTCCACCCTGCCCCCCTTAGATTACATCAATATCTTTTTTTTCTTTTTTTTTTTTTTAAAGAAAGACAGAAGTATAAAGGCCTGAGTCCTAGTCTTTGTTCTGTCACTAACGAAATAGTTGCCTTTTCTGGAGTAAATCATTTCTCTTCTTGAGGCCTCAATTTCTTTGTGTATAAATTTTAATAGATGGAAGAGATTACATTTAAGGTCCCTTTTGGCTGTAAGGTACTAAGTTAAGATTCTAATTTAAGCTAACTTTTAGATGATTTTTCTGTCTGAAATTTTATAATAAAGCACTTACAGTGTATCATTTATAATGGAGAGGTAATATTTTGCTTCCAACATGCTAAATTGTAAAGAACATAATCACATTGTGATTCTGCCTCACAGGGAAAAGCAGTGTGGCCACTTAGCTGTTTTCTGTGTTAGGAAGTCCTGGGTTCCTATCTCTCCTCTGAAACATAAGAGTCATGTCACCCTGAGTGGCAGTCACCGAATCTCCTAGTGACTCTGGTATCTCTTTAAGACTATAAATTGAAGGATCTACATTGCTAGAGAAAGTGTCCTTCCTTGGACTGCCCTTGATAAAAAATAATTATAGGTCTGGACCAAATATGTATATAGCAAGAGCTACATATCATGTAAATAAGGAAGATGATCTTACCTAAATTTATCTGAAAACCTGTGTGAAAGGAAAAAGGGGAGCTAGGGGAGTCTTCAAGCATGCTTAACAAAATAGCTGGGTTTTTCCTCATTTGGTACTTAGAAGGGAAAAATTAAAACCTGTTTCTGCACAGATTTTCAATACTACCCATTAAAGAGGTTGATTTAAAGGTGAGATTAGTATGGTTCTGAAAATATTTGGCTTTGCTGCCTGTTTTGCCCAGATGTAAAAATAGACAGCTAAAATGTAAAATCGATTCTAATAGCAAACAGATCATTGCAACATCTCTGCCTAGGATATTAGGGGAAACCTGAATGTTTGATTTAGTGGCACTTCGGGAGTAGGTGGAACCAAAATCTCTACAATAACCTTGAAAATCTGTTCTTGCTCCACTCCCCGTACAAGTTAAGCCTTTAAAATAAGGATGCACAATGCACCCCCCAAAAAACCCCCAATAATAACAATATATGAACACAACGATTAGCGTGAATGTTTAATTTTGTAGTTAGTCACTTCATTACCCTCAAATGCTGATCGAAGGTGAGCAGTTGCAGACAGATCTACCAGTCCCTTTAGTAGCGCACCTACGGGGTTCAGGTTAGGTCCAGACACTTATTCAGCGCCACTCTTTCAGGATCTCCCAGTGTTCAACTATGTTACCCCACCCCCTTCGGCTCACCCCCAAAGAAATGCTCGTAGGAGTGCCTTCCAGTGACTCAGCTGAGAATGCTGCCCCCCGCCCCCTTCAGCCCAGTCCCGCCCCTGGCAGCGGAGATAAAGGAAGCATTGCTGAAGGCTCTTTGCCCTATCAGGGGCAGTAGTGGACGAGTGTTGTGTGGAGGATTGGAAAGCGGAGGTGGGTGGAGAAGGAACAAGCAGAGAAACATCTGTGCATAAGCACCGGGTTGTACATACCCTGGGAAAGCCAGAAGAGGCTCAAGGAGAGGGAAGTGGGTGGCTCTTTTGAAATTGCTATCAGTTTTCCAAGCTTTCATCTCAGTTGTAAGGCCAGGGTCTCAGAGCTGTCCAGAGGATACTCCTGCCGCCGCCCCCTGGCAGTGTATCTACGCCCTTCTGCAGCCCAGAAACCGAGGCAAAGGGAAACCGCAGGCTGAGGAGCATCAGCTAGTCAGGCACCCCACCTACCAAGCGTGCAAATCCGTAGGTACTTTCCACAAAGGTCGCTCTGAGAGCCACAGAGCGCAGATTCACTCAGTGTCTGCTCTAACTCCTAGGACAAGTTCACTGCCCTATTTGCCAGAGCTTGGGGAAAGGGGAAAAGGAGATGGTTGAGAGCTTTTCTCCCAGGCAGGCTCTTTCCTCAGAGGCACTTAAACAAGCCAGAGGTCATTATCCCAGAATCTCTTTCCTTGCTTCATGCAAAGTTTCTTTAACTGTGTTTCCAAACGCAATGCAGACTAGAGAGAAAGATAATCAATACTATGATCAATAGACAGAAATTCTGGATCACTTAGGCCCTCAAAACAAGATCGTATGGATTGAAGACCCTTATGCCCATGTTAATTAACATCCCTTTACCTGAAAAGGCGAAAACTTTGAGAGAAGAGAACAGTGACAGATTCTGTGTCAAAGCAAGGGGCTTTTCCTGCGAGGTGGTAGCTCAAATAATTAATTCCACCTTGTTGCAAAGTGCCCAGAGCAAATATTGCGTCCTCTTACTGAACAATATAAAACATACTCCAACAGTCACAGAAAAAAAAAGAGAGAGGAAAAAGAGACTGATTAGGGAGAAGTGTGAGGAAAATTAAGGTAGAAGCAGTTTTTAGTAAATTTACTCTCCTTTCCTCAAGAAATTATCTCCTAATCCTCTTCCCCCTATACATATACCCATAACCCCCCCCCCCCCCCCGCACACACCCAAGAAACCTGAGTCAGAATTTTTTTCTAGCAATGTGATGCGGGTCAGTTTGTGTGTGTGTGTGTGTGTGTGTGTGTGTGTGTGTGTGTATGTTTGTAACAAAACAGAAGAAAGTAAAAAAGCAAGGTCTTAATTCCTTGGATTCTGAAAACTTCAACCTTTCCCTCTCCACTACCTCCACACATTCTACAGAAAAAACAAAAAGATGAAAAAAAAGTTTGTCAAAGCCCATATCATACTCATCATCATCATCTCAAAGTAATTAGTGAAACTATTCAGAAGAAAAGAGATCTAAGCAAAGCTTTGTTGTCTGTCAATCAGACTGATATGAAATCTGAAGAAACTGACCAGCACTGAAAATAAATGGTCTTAGTGCAAAGAAGGAACTGGTGACTCCTGAAGAATTCCAGGAGGTTCCTGGGATCCTGCTTTCTAGGAGCTTTCCCAGGTTGTCAGGAAAATGCTTACTACCCTCCAACACTCAGGGCAATTGAAGTTTATAATTCTTGAAGTAGTGGGATGAACCTCAATCACTGCTCTTTTATTCCACTACTCACCCAAATTCCTGAAACAAACACAAACAAAACTTGAAAAGAACTGATGTGATCTTGATGCATTTGTCTCTGGCAGAACAATGACATTCAGAAAGTCTACTATCTTCCCATTAGAAAATATTTGTTATTTAAAATGCAATAGCTTCTTAAAGTTTTTTACCTGCCTCACTAGCCCAATCGATTTCTATATCAGAATTTTAGTTTGGAGGAGAAAACACATCTCTATCAACCATTAGTTGACTGACTGGAGGGGTTACAATTCAATACAACACCATTACTGCATCATAGAAGACAGAAACTCTCCCCAGAACAGGAGACTCTGATTTTTTTTCAAAGATGAAGCATGATTTCCTTTAAGAGGTGGTACCATCTATATCGGAATAGTTAAAGATTTGGTACTGCTGCATTTACAAAGCTTCCCTTAGAGAAAATGCGAGGTTTAGAGTACAACTCCGTATCTCCTTTATACCCAACATAGCACACACACATTCCACTTTCTGTTCTCTGTGGGGCTCAGGTTTTTTCAATTTTTTGTAGGGAACTTGGGTAAGTAAGAGGGTAGACCACATGCATGTTATTATTGATGTTATCCCTGGGCAAATAGAAGCCTTTAGAAAAGGATGAAAATCTACAAGGCAATATTGTCACTTTTGTCTTTAACCCTACTGGATTTCCATCCTGTGTGCTAGAAGCCAGTATTCCATGATATAAAATCTACGTGTTATTGACTCTAAAAGATCCTAGGCACAAAATATCAAACTTGGCCGTTCAAAATCCTCAACCAGAAAGTTTAAGAGAAAGTAAAGTGGAACCCGGATTCTGCCAGTTCGGAAGGTAGAAAGTCCCAGCTGCAGAACATCTGGGCTGGGGACATGTTAATAATGACAGTTGCTTCCCCAAATCCAACCCTTGCGAAATAAAGTTCTCAGAACGACCCACAATCTCTTATCTGCAAGACCACCGGTGGTGGTCAAGAATATATGAATGTCACCCCCCCCCCCCCAAGAAGTACACACTTCTTCCTAGTCCCCATCCCGCAAACAATGCTCAAGGATTTACTTACCAACTGCCAGGCAGACAGGGAGCAGAAGCCTGAAGATCAGTCCACAGACCACTTCTGAGGCCATCGCTTCGGGGGCACTTCTGACAGGAACCCGGGAACCAGGCGGCGACAACAGTAAGAACACAAAGCTAAGCTAAGTCACTGCCCCGAGGACAGTCCCATGACAGTCTAGGTGGTCCTGCCTGATACTGATCTCATTTGGTCAAACATCCTCTCTCTCTCTCTCTCTCTCTCTCTCTCTCTCTCTCTCTCTCTCTCTCTCTC
>NW_020954590.1:37212018-37260961 GCF_900497805.2 Vombatus ursinus | reverse complement strand
CTCTCTCTCTCTCTCTCTCTCTCTCTCTCTCTCTCTCTCTCTCTCTCGCCAGCCTTTTCCTCTTTTCTTCTCTCTCTCTCTCCCTCTCTCAGACTTTCTGCAGCAGACACCTCAGTAAACGCCCCACATTGAAAGGGTAGTCCATGAATTAAATTAAAATCCCAAGTCAGTGTTCCTCAAGGTGTCCTTTGGAGTCTGGGGTTGGATAGTGATGGGCTGTTTGGTTGATGTGAGTTTGCCTGGGTGATGTTTTCGTTTGTTTTGTTTTGTTTTCCCGAGCGGGTGAGGTAGGGGTACTAAAAAGTCAGTGCTTTCCTCTTTTCCTTCTTCTTTGGAATTGTTCACAAAAGGGAAGGACGTTTTTGATGGGAAGTTACCCTCGGAAACCTCACGCTTTCCTCGCCTGCCCTTGCCTCCTTCCTCGGTCCCCCCCCCACCCACCCCCGAGCAGGTTTCGTTGCCCAGCACGCAGCCCCGCTACCCAAGCTGGTCGGGAGTCTCTGGAGCTGGAACGCGGGGCTGCCCAGCCGTTTTCTAGAAATCCCTTGCTCCAGACCCGTCACGCCGAGGAGCTCAGGAGCGCACTGTAGACCTAAGTTGCAACGCCGTCAGCCTCTACCGAGAAAGACCCAGACCTCGGTAGCCAACAGCGCAAAACCATTCCCAGACACTATAGGCTTTGCATTATTGGTTGATTTACTTTGTTGTTGTTTTGAATCTGTAGTCCAAAGGGCTCTCAAGATTGCGGGCAAAAATAGTTTATTTACATAGCTAACAGCGCCTGGCTTTTGCTTGATTTGTCCGCTTTCGTTCCCTTTCAAGAAAAAAAAAAGAGAAAAGAAAAAAAAATACGATCCAAATTACCAGTCCGTTGACTCCTCCTAGTCTTCTGTTTCTCCTACCACTGCTAATGCTGCTGTTGCAGCTGTCCGCTGCCCCTCGAAGCTAACACACGACTGCAATTGTGCTCTTTGCCCCGACACTTCTCCACCTTGAATGAAACTTTCCAAGACCCTACTCTGTGATGGGCAGGCATACTAGCCAATCAGACCGATCCGCCCAGAAGACGCAGGGATTGGGGAGCTGAGTCTTGGCCCTGGAAGCCATCCTATGTAATTGAGTGGTGAGAGAATGAGAAAATACTCTTCACCTTTCTTTTCAGAGCAGAATGTGGAGCTGGCTGCGTATACTAGGACTTCCTTGGGAAGCTGTCTTGGTCTTCTCTGTCTCCGGCTAACTGGATTCTCTTCCTGCCCAAGCCTCCTGCTCTCTATACAGCTATAACAGATGTTCTCTGCACTCCACCCACCCACTTATTATGCATTATGCCCACTTTGTCCAGTTGGCCAAGTTCAGAACCGATCAAGAACCTGAGAGCCAGCTGATAAGGGAATATACTGTTTAAGGAGCAAGGATTTATGGTTAAGTCCCTGAAATAACATGAAAATCTTCAAGGACTTTATTGTGCAGACATACATTTCTCCTTTTCATTTTTACCTGCCTCACTAACCCAATCAATCCATGACTTTTCAATAGAAAAGGAATTGTTTTCCCTTCATTAGACCTTAAAGATATCTAACCTCATAGTAGGTTCAGTATGTTTCACTACTTGGCCTGATGGAAGGAAATCCTCTATTTCACCAGAGTGTGTGTGTGTGTGTGTGTGTGTGTGTGTGTGTGTGTGTTTCTGTGTGTCTGTGTGTGAAGTTAAGATGTTTCCTAACCTTATCTTCTTCACAATATATTGTTTGCTATAGTTAAGGGGTTAATTCCATGGAGACTGGGCCACTATCTTCAACATCACCTTTGTGAAAGAAAGAGTAGATTTAAATGTTATCAGTAATAGAATCTCTCATAAGTCTTTCATTTTCCTATTCTATTTTGTGTGTTTATCTTCTGAGTGTCAATAGATTTGTCAACCTAGAAAGAAATCTTCAACCACAGGTATAATAAGGGAAGACAAAAACAAAATGGGCCTTAGCTCATTGTTGAGGTTGTTGCAGTGATTTAGTGATTAACAATAGTTTTATTAATAATAAAAATAATATTAATAACTCTTAATTCTCTTGATTTTACATCTTTTTTCAAATAAGGTTATTTTGTGAAGTACTTTGCAAACCTTAAAATCTACATAAACGTCAAATATGCTAATGATTATTCAGCATACATTTAGAGCCATTTGAACTAGATCACACAGGTCTAGCAGAACGTGAGTTCCTTGAGGACAGAGATTGTTTCGTTTTTGTCTCTGTATCCCCAGCACCTATCACAGTGTTTTGCATGTAGTAATCACTTAGCAAATGTTTGGCTAAATTGAATTAGTACAGTGGAAATAGCATTGACTTTGGAGTCAGAGAGCCTTGTTTTAGTTAATAACAAGAATTTATTAAATACCTACTATGTTCTTGTGCTAAGCACTTGGGATACAAATAAAGGCAAAAATGCAGACTCTGATCTCAAGGAGTTTACATTCTAGTTGCAGAGACATCACTCAGACAACTACATCCAAAGATGATATATATTGGATAAATTGGAAATAATCAGCAGAATGAAATCACTAGCATCATGGGGGATTCAGAGCAGCTCCTAGCAGAAGGTAAGATTTTATCTGGAATTTGAAGGAATGTAGAAAAATTAGGAAGCAGACATGAGGAAAGAGAGTGTTTCAGGCATGAGAGACAGCAAGTGAAAATGCCTGGAGTTGGGAGATAGGGTGTCTAATGAAAGGAACAACAAGGATGCCAGTGTTACTGGATTGCAGATTATTGAGATTATTATAGGGTGGTATTATGAGCAAAAAAGATTAGAAAGAAGGAAGAGGCTAGGTTATGTAGAGATTTAAAAAGCAAAAAAAAAAAAGATTTTATGTTTTGTCTTGGAGACCATAGGGAACCACTGTAGTTGATTGAATGGGGGAGAGGGACATGGTCAGATTTACTCTTAGTAAAATCAGTTTGACAGGTGAGTGGAAAATGGACTAGAATGAAGAGAGATCTGAGGCAGGGAGACCAACTAGAAGGCTTTTGAAATAGCACAGGCATGACATGGTAGGAACTTGCCCAACGTGGTTTGCTGGTTACTACCTTCGTGACCTTGAGGGAAGTTGGGATTTAATGAAATTGGGTTCTGGAATTACTTTCTTCTATACTGTGTTTCATGAATAAAGGGAAATGTTAGAAGGCTGAAAGGGCTCTTTGAAGAAACTCAGCGACTATTACCTTTGTAAATGGGGTTCTATGGATATCACGTAGCTATATTTTCTATCTGTATTCAACTACTGTTACTATTGTTCAGTCATTTCAGTCATGTTTGACTCTTTGTGACTCCATCTGGGTTTGTTTTTTGGTTGTTGTTTTTTTTGTCAAAGATACAGAAGTGGTTTGCCATTTCCTTCTCTGGCTTACTTTACAGATGAGGAAACTGAGGCAAACAGGGTTAAATGATTTGCCCAGGGTCACACAACTGGTATGTATCTGAGGCTGGGTTTTAACTCAGGTTTTCCTGACTCCAGGCTCAGGGCTTTATTCCCTGCTCCACCTAGTTGCCCCCTAATCAACTACTAGTCTTATATAAATCTGTAGTTCAGACCCACACCGAAAGGGATTTTGCATTTTGTTATAAGTGAGCACTGTGATATACTGCCAAAGCATAGCATAGTGAAAAGAACACTAGATTTGGAATCGAGCACTTTAGTTTGAACCCTGGCTGTTATTTACTACTTGAGTGATTTTGGTCAAGTAACAATATTTCAGTGCTTCATTTTCTTCATTTGTAAAATTAAAAGATAGGATTAGATGATCTCAAAGATTCCTTCCAGCTCCTAATCCTTGAGTAATGGGGGCCATCTCAAGAGGTATGCTCAGAGTTGCCTTTTCTGCTTCTAGTCTACCATGTGGGAGCTTTGAGGCTTTCTTCCAGCCACAAATAACATATGGATAAAAGACTTATACTTCAAGATGACTACGAGTCCTTTTATTAGCTACATATCCAGAAACGCTAATGACGAAGTAGATGCTTAAAAGGGAATAAACCCACCCTCAGCTCTCTCTTTCTTTCTGGCTTTTGATCTTATGTTTCTAGCTACTTTCTTTTAAAGTAATGTATTTTGAATTATCAACAATCACCTCCATAAGCTTTTGAGTTTTAAATTTTTCTCCCCCTCCCTCCCTACCTCCTTCCCCAAGATGGCACAAAATCTGATATAGGTCTAGCTACTTTCTAAGAAGGGTGTTGGGGAAGGGATGGCTTGCCCTATGCCATGCCCCACCTTCCATGACACCATGTATACATGGCCTCTAAAGAACATAACTTTTCCAGATAAGCCTGAGCCTGGGTGTAATCTATTTCCTTTTAATTGATCTTTGGTGAACAAGGCTCTATCCTTAGATGAATATGCCCAGGGTTGGAGATGAACTTGTGAGTTTGAGATGTCTGGAGATACTGGGTTCCATTGAGTTAGAGCTAAATGATGTTAAGGAGATAATTCACTAGTAATCACTCCAACATTCCTGGAGAGGACAGTCACTGATAAGAACACTGACCCAAAGTCTAACCATTTTACCAGCAAATGTGATCTACAAGTTATTTGAATAAGGCAGAACTAAGGTCAAATATAAAACACCTAATCAGTAATCCCACAAACTGCTTTATGTTCTAATGATGTTTAGGTATCAACCTCCCAACAGATTGTAATGCTAGTTAGAAACTGGTACTTGATCCCATTTTAACTTCATTTTCATCAAATATAAACAAGTAAGGGTTCTGTGTGAGCATTCCTTTTGTGTGTAGGAAATAAATATTATGTCTGATTCATACTGTATATTGAATACCTTTTTAACCCTTCCTTTTGAAAAAAACCCTATGCACTAGCCTAAGTTTGAAATAATTTTTCTCTGGGGCAATTTAGCAAAGATTTAACAAATGAAGAGTATAAGAAAAGGGAGGCCAACTCTCTGCATTAGAGGCCAGGTTGCCACAATACTAAACCTAGCATGCCTTAGTCTCAGATGAGGAGTTTAGTGTAGTAGACAGTGTTATATTTGGAGTCAGGAATCAGAAATCCCATCTTTTATACTTACTGTGTGACCCTGTGTAAATCAGCTAACTTCTCTGGGCCCTGGTTTCCTCATCTGTAAAATGAGGAGGCTAGATTTAATGACCTCTAAGGATCCTTCCAGCTCTGTTATAAGTGGCCTCATTATGCCAGTCCCAAGGAGGCCCCAAAGCAGTTCATTATTTTTAGACTATGATTCTCCTATAAAAGAACTTTAGCTACTTGGAAGAATCTGAAATCTCATTGGTTTAGACTTTGAATCAGTGTTTGTTGAAGTGAATCTGGTCTGTTTTCTTGGCAGAATTGAGAAGTCAACTTTCACTCTTTAATAGCTTTACTATATTTCTGGACATGAAACTGAAGCATTTGTTCTATTCCAGGGTTTAATCTGACCTTGATATTATTCTATCTGCCCATACTATGATTTCTCTTCCCCTTACGAGATGATATTCATGACTTCTTGTATCTCTCTCAAAACTCATAAAGTGATAGGCAGCTGTGTGGTAGTGAGCTTCTCTAAAATGAGCTAGACTAGTTCCTGGGTGACAGACATACAATCCATCCTTGAGTGCATCCTGGAAGACTTTCAAGTTTGATCAGATATTCCACTGTCAGAACTTTCAGAAACTTAGAGTTTTCTCCATACCATGAGTCATATAGAGAAGTAAGACCTTAACAGAGAACCATAGTAACTGAAATTATTTCAGTGTACCTCCATGGGGGTCAGAATAGAAAAAGAAGTCTCAGTTAGCTGTGGAGTTGATAAATGAATCATTTGTTTTCTTTTCTTAAAAATCACAATTCTAGACTAAATTAGGATGCCATCAGTTGACTTTCTGGAATACCTTCAGATAGCCAAGTTCACTAAAAAAGGTTTTCTGACTGATTCTACAAAGCTGTATTGCGATCTAGCCAGTCTTCTCTTACAATTCTCAGCAGAAACTATACTATTGTATCACTATATATGGACATGATAAAAAATTTTCCCATGCAGTGATGGCTATCAACTGCCTCAGTAAATGCCTGCATATCATCTATGTCTGAATTTCAAGGAATATTCCTAAGATTTAAAAAAAATTAAAAGAAATAACTTATTTCAGTGTTAGCCATTGTTATGGGATTGAATTTGAATGTTGGCATCAAGGATACATTACCCCTGTTTTTTAAAGGAATTTTATTCATATCTTTCTTGTTACTCTATTGATCAATGGTCTCATTACCAGGAAAGAGTTTGTATGCTACCAGCCTACAAAAACACTGACCATACTTTTCAGTTTTCCTTAAATTGGTGAAGTATTCTTTTGAATGAATGAATGAATGAAAAAAAACAAGCATTTACTAAATGTTTTCTTTGTGCAAAGTACTATATTAAGCACAGGGGATAGAAATAAAATTTTATAAGATAGTCTCTGCTCTCAGGGATCTTGCATTCTAATGGGGAATAACACATATGGAAGGTTTCAGTTATAAATTAGATGGAAAGATCCCATGGTCCTTTAGATGCAGTGGTAAAACAGATGATGATGGCTCTTCCTGAATGCCACTTTCGCTAAAAATATGATCACTTTTTGATATTGAGCCATTTGACAGTGGCAAGTACTTTGGTGTCAAGAACTTTCTTTTTTGGGTCTTCAGTATTTGTGACTGTAGTACCTAAGGGAGCAGCATTGAGGCTGTAGCTCCACAGGGCTTGTTTCTCAGAATAATGGCTGAGGACACTGTCCTGGAAGCATTGCTCTTTCCAAGGCTCTTTGTTTCAGAGTCATGGGCTCTCTTCATTAGAATTTGAGGGGAGTTGGTGGTCAAGGTGGTGAAGGGGGAAGTTGACTTGCCTGGTGCTTGCTACATCTTGCCTCTCACTCAGAGAATACAACATAAAAATATTCTTACTTCAAATGTGAAAGTTTCTATGAAGAGAAAGGAAGTGGTCTCAGATTTAGGTCAGGTGGTAGGAGAACAATCATGACTATTTGCAGCTCTGCTAACTTTCATTGGTTTAGCTGAGTCTAAGTAGAAAGCAGAACAAAACAAAGTAAAAAGCTGGTGATGCATTTACCAATTTTTAACCAACTAAAATGCCTTGTTCTGGTCTGTTTTCATAGTGATACCTTGAAAAAAAAGTCATTTACTTAAAAGTCATAGGGTCATATATTACAGAGCTAGAAGGAATCTTAGATAAGCTAAAAGTGACATGAGAGATCACAGGTATTTCTTAAGGGTATGAACATACACTAATATGGCTTAAGTTTCTTTGTGTCCTGTGAGGTTTGATTTGACCTGCTATAGGTTTTATCATTTCTGGGCTTGGTCCAATGATATACTGACTACCATAGAAGCATCCACATTCAGCCTCTGTCCAAATTTCTATTTCCATCTGCAGGTCTAAGTAAATATCATCCAAATATAAGAAATAACTTCCTAGCTAATAGAATTCTCCAAACCCTAAATGAGTTGGGGTAGTGAGTTCTTCATGAATAATCATTCATTGAGGATTATTGTGGACAGCTAGGTAGTGCAGTGGTCAGAGTGCCAGGCCTGGAATCAGGAAGCCTCATCTTCCTGAGTTTAAATCTAGCCTCAGACGCTTACTTGCTGTTTGACCTGGGGCAAGTCACTTTACCCTTCTTTTCTTGGTTTCCTTATCTATAAAATGAGCTGGAGAAAAAAAAAATGGCACACCACTCCAGCATCTTTGCCAAGAAAACTCCAAATTAGGTCATGGAGAGTTGGATATGAAATGATTGAACAACAAAAGGGGATTATTACAGAGAGAATCCTTGAATTGAGTAGGTATATTAATAATCTTTAAGATCCCTTCTAACTCATTAAGAGTTTAGGAATCTAGGTTTAAACACTGAATTAAGGTGTATTTTTTCAAGTCTTTTGTCATGCTCATCTCCATTCTCAAGGATATTATCTACTATTACATCTCAAGATTTCTGTATAAAACATCATGAGTGTGGATACCAAGATCCTCTCCATTCTCAAGACTATTATCTAATTTTATATCTGCTCAAGAGCTCTGTATCTTCCTCTGAAACATCATGAGGGCAGATGTTATCCCAAGTGATAACTTTCTAAAAACAATACCTTCCCCAAGGAGTAATGAAGGTTATTCAGATTGGCACTTTCTTCTTCCAGTGAAACCTGCCAAAAATTTACTGGCAGCATCCAGGCTAGAGAATATCTTATCTCCTGCCAACTTAAGCAGGATGTCATGTAGGATAGGTAATATGTATTTTTCTCACTCTCTCCACTCAGTTTTTTCAAGTCTACACATTCATATTTTTCCATGTGGTTTTACAACTGTCACTATAGGACTGTGAATACTTGAGTTATAATCCCCAAACATTCCATTCTTTTTAGTTTTTCTTCCATTGGAGCAGGAGAGGAATGGGAGTGCTTCTGGGTAATAGTCTATTTTATGGTTGGATAAATTCTACTAATTTACTTTTTATAGGATCCTACTGTAAAATCTTGAAATCCCTTCATGCCTTGAAGGCAAATTCCAATCATTTGTATATGACCTAGTCTGTTCACTTCAGTCTAGCTGAGTAAGTTATGTCCCATTACTTTTACCACAATAGTCTACAGTGGAAATGCCCCAAAGTTCTTGCCAAAATCTCCCATGCACCATCAACAAAGTTTTGCCCTGGGCATTACCTCCTGCCAGGTAGAACTTTGAATCATTGGCTTCAACTGGATATTCACCAAATGTAAGACTTTTTGATATTATTAGGATCAAATGAAATGGCATGTGTACAGTGATTTATAAAAATTAAAGCACTACATGAATGCTAGTTATCAGTCATCATTATATTGATTATTATTTTCTTTTCAGCTGCATAGTCTATGTTTCCAGTGAGATTCCAATTTTTTAAGAAAAAAGGTCTATATTTTATGCTTCTCTGTAGTACCCCCAGTTCCTAAAAAATTGGATAAAGCTCAATATAGTATTTTCATTCATAGTTGATGCCATCATGTGTTTCTAAGTCAATTTTAAGTAAAATTCAGGGTCTAGCCCACTTCTCCATCTTACGATTACTAATCATGCCAATATTAACACATATGTACAAGGTGGATATGAGCAGGCTTTGGTATATTTTAAATAATTATGGTGGAGAAATACAAAAGATGTCATAAAAGAAAAGCATAATTAAAATAAAAGATGGCTTAGCCATATGACAAAAATAATAGATAATTAACAGCCAGCCCAGATGATCCATTTGTATCCTCATAATGTCACAGGATCTCAACAGGTTCCTATAATCTTAGGTAGATACCCTATGGTTATGTACAATAGACACATAGGATGAACAGTTAGGCAGCCATGAATGGGTTGTGAGCTGCATTGATGAAGAGAATATCCACATTAATAAAATGTCCTATGCTTGCCTTTTTCTACATACTAAAACATAAGGTCCTTGGTATTTGTAGTGCTTGGTATTTGTAGTATCATCTGGTCTTAGCCAGTTATTCACTTATTATGGTATCTTCATCTAAAATATTTATGTCCCCCTGTCCCCCACCCCCAGATCTTCAGTTGGTGCTTTCTTTCACTTTTGCTTGACTGATTTGTCAATCGGCCCATCAGCAAGCATTTATTAATGTGGTGCCAGACACTGGGATACAAAGTAAGGCAAGAAAAAATAGTTTTTTAACACAAGGAACTCACAGTCTAATGGGAGAAACAATGGGCTCATAACTATGTACAAATAAGATATGAATAGGCAGATGAGAGATTCAAATCTAGATCTGGTTCAAGTTCAAGAGAAGGTGACAACTTGCATTAGAGAAGAGAATTGCCTCCCATGGGAGTTCCTATACCAGTGAAATCACGGGTCTAGTCCTATCTCTGTCCCTATCCTGTCATATAGATCTCTAGGAAAATTCAACTGTCTTCCTCTCTTCTGTAGTTATAGTAATTAACTTTTCCCATAAATAATACTGGTATGAAGATAAGTATTTTTCATGTTTCTCCAGCATAGTTCCACAGCCTAATTTTGTTCCTCCTTTATTATAAAGTAGAAACAGTTAAATAGATATAGGTCCTGCTTGAGATCTTGCAGCATAGATACGTAACTGACCCAAGTCATTTTTGACTCTTACAACTTTCCAATAACTGCACTTGGGATCACAAAGGAGGATTTGAACAATTCAGATACTATCAATGTTCCTTTTATGCCATCTCTTCACTATCTGATCCCCTTACTTACTCTTCCTATACCATCTCCCACATCTCCTCTATACAGACCCACTTTTCCAATCAAATGATTTTTCTGCAAATATTACAGGCAAATTTTCACCTGTAAGCTTTGACTCATGCCTTCACTCCTGGCCAAAACACCTAGTTTGTCTCAACTCTGATGTCAAGCTTCCCTGTATTTCCCAGAGGGCCAGGGATCTATCTCGTCATCCATTTGTAAGCTCCTTGAAGATTAGAATCAAATTTCTTTGTATCCACAATGCCTTCCATGTTTGAGTATATAGTGATGCCCAGAATGATGTTTTATCTTTATTTCATTTCCTTTTTTCTTTCTACTTCTTGTCATCTGGTTCTGTTAGGAATTGTGCCACAGATACGACAATGAACTTCAGAATAGGGAAAGAGAAGACTTCTTAAGTTATGTCATACCTCAGCCAGTCCAGGAAGTCTCTGGCTTCTCTAAGAACTCAGAACAGGTTCATTGTAAGATTACTTACCAAGTAGTGAACTATAAACTCTTACTAAGCGCATGAGTTAACAAGAAAGGTTCTGGTAACAGCCTGCTTTGGTAGACACACCACAAGGGCAACATGATTAAAGAATTCAGAAGGAAAAATATGCATGACACACCTAATAGAAGGTAAGATTCTTGTGGCAAAAACATATTTAAATCCAGAAGATTCCAAGAAAGTATGATACTTAGCTTGTTTGTTACTAATTTTGCCTGTAATGTATTTCTTGGCATACATGTATTCATATTTATATACATATGCATATATGTTTAAATAACCATAAACATACATATATATGCATATATTCAATTTATAAATTTATATTCAATGCATATTCAAATTATAAAATACAAAATCTTCTCTTCTGCCACCACCATCACCACTTAGTAAATAGATTTTTTAAAATGTTCTATATGCATCTAGGTGGCACAAAAGATTTTTCAAGTAGGTAATAATATTGTCTGGTCTTTGATCTCAGTAGGCAGCAAAAATGACTGGGTGAGACTGCTGAAATTGCTAACTGCTACTTTCAGTGGATACCATTTTGCCCAGGGCACTACAGGCACACAGGTGGTTGACACTAAAGCATGGAAAACACCCATTCATTATTCACAGCCAAACCTTCTGGACAGATTTTTATCTTAGAGTTTTTCTATCTGCCCTTTAAACATATGTAAGCATAGGCAGAATAGTTAGAGCTTTTAAGAAGGATTTAAAAAAATAAAGACAGCCAACTTTCTGTATATTTTGTACCTATTTATGTAGGTACAATCTGTCTCCCCCAGTAGAATTTCAGCTTCTTGAGGACAAGAACTGTTTGTTTTCTGGCTGTATATGCCCAGTACTAAGCATCACTTCTGGAACATAAAAAGTTCTTAATAATTGCTTGGTGACTGTTTGACTGATTGATTAATTGATTCCCTATATATGGTGGAATCTGGTGGATGCTTCTCTTTATGATTGAAATCATACTGATTACATCATGCTTTGGAACACTACAGAGCCCCCTAAATGAAATCCATAATCACTCAAAAGTTTTCAGCCTAACTAATGATTTAAACAAAGGGAAAATGTGAGAAGATGGCCTGTTGTACACACTGTAAGATGCAGTTCTGTGGACAAGTTGTTGAGCCTGCCTGTTGCTATATTTATCTTGGACAGACACTGTAAGTGGACAATCTGTTGGGCTCAGGATTAAACAGAATGAAAAGATCAGACTTTAAGAATCTAGGGAATTGTATGGTACTTTAAATGGAGGCAGAGAGGTATAGTGTAAAGGGCACTGACTGAAATCAGAGGACTCTGGATCAAATCTGATCTCTGACAATTACTGAACTGTGAGACCATGAGCAAGTCATAGCCTCAGTTTCCTCTCATGTGAAATCATAGGGTTTTCATAGGTCCCTTTTGAGATCCCAGTTCTAGAACTTTGACCCATGTTAAAGGTTTTCAGTAAATAGTTGGAGAGAACTAGTAAATAGGATTCTTTTCCAAACAAGTAGACCACACACACACAACCTAACTGTTCATAACCTGATCACAAAATTGGTAAATTGATATTCTTAAATTTTAGTCTTGTTCTCTTTCAAATCTTTTTTTATTCATTCTGTAAGATTTTTCCTAAATGACTGTCAGAATACTGATAGTACTGAACTTTTGCAGTACTCTTAAAAGATCTAACGGCAGGCTATGTTTTCAAGTTTGGGACCAAATATCAGGTCTGTTTCAGTCCATGTTGAGAAACTACAACTCTTGCTATGTAACCTAAATTTAATCAGTCAGCTAAAATGAGGCAGCATCTGTGCTGCTGCAGTGCCACCTTTTGGCTACATGTCTTTTGAACAAATGTGATAATGCTAAGTAAAAATAGTTCAATGAGATGCAATCACAGTACATTTTCTTTTTCATAAGTTTTTATTGATGTCTTGTTTTTTAATATCAACATAATTTCCTCCAGCATCCCTCCTCCATCTTTTCCAGGAGAGCCATCTGTATAACAAATAGTATTTTTGAAGACAGAAAAGAGAAAAAAATCAACATGCTGATTAATACATAAAAAGTCTAAAAATATACATGATGTACAACACATGTGAACCTCCCACCTCTGCAAAGGGATGAGGTGGGGTGTCTTTTCATACTTCCTTTTTTTGAACCATGCTAATACTTTATAATTTTCCAATATTTACTTTTGATTTTTTTAAAATGTGGTCATTCTCTACATTATTATAATCATTGTGTATACTGTTTTCTTGGCTCTGTCTACTTTGGTCTTCATCAGTCCACGTAAATCTTACCGTGCTTCTCTGCATTCATTACAACCATCATAGCTTTCAGCACACTAATATTCCATTAGATTTTCATTCCACAATTTGTTTAGTTACTCCCCAGTTAATAGTAATATACTTTATTTCCAGTTCTTCTTTATCACAAAAAAATGCTGCTATGAATATTTTGGTGTGTACAGAAACTCTCTTCTTATCAATCAGACTGCTTGGAGTATAAAACCAGTAATGAAATATCTGGGTCAAGGGGTATGGATATTTTAATCACTTAATTTGTATAATTTCAAAGTGCTTCCTAAAATCATTGTACTGATCCATTTTCACAAATAATGCACCAGTGTGCCTATCTTTCTGTGGCCCCTCTAAAATCTTATTTTCCTATTTTTTGTCATCCCTGACAATATGAGGTAAAACCTTGGGGTTATTTTGATTTTACATTTCTCTTATTATTAATACCTTGGAGAATTCTTTCATATAATGGTTAATTTGCAATTCTTTTGAGAATGATTTGTTTATATGTTTTGATCATTTATGTATTGGGGAATGACCTTTGGTTTTATATTTGTATAGATACAGACACACATATGGATATAGTAATTTGTTTATGTATCTTGGATAGCAAAATCCTTATCAGAGAAAATTGGTAAAAAGATTTTTTTTTCCATCTGACTACTTCCCTTCTTATCTCAGGTGCATTCATAGTGTTGTGCAGAAACTTTTCAGTTTCGAAACATCAAAGTTAGTTATTTTATCTTCTTTTGCCATATGTCTTTTGAGAATCATTTCTTACCCAGATTTGTGAGACATATAAGATCTGGTTCTCTTCTGATTTTTAATAGTATGATTTTTAATACTGTTACTTATCCATTTAGAATCTATTGGTAAATTTGGTTGTAAATTGCTGGTTTAAGCCTATTCTTTGCCAGATTGCTCTCCAATTTTCACAGCAGTTTTAATCAAAGGGCTGGTTATTTCCTGAGTAATTTTGTTCCATTTAATCAAACACTGAGTTATTGAGCTCCATTGTTTCTGATCCTCCCTTTTCTAGTCTGTTCCATTGATCTATTTCTCCATTTTTTAAACCATTACCAGATGGTTTTGTAGACTGTCATTTCTTAACATAGCTATTTTCCCTTCATGTCTGCTCTTTTCAAAATTCCTCTTGATATTTTAGATGTTTACTTTGTCAAATGAGTTTTGTTATTATTCTATTGATTCCAGCAAAGCACTCCCTTGATAATTAGATTGATATGTCATTAAAATTGTAAATTTATTTCATGGTATTGCCATTTTTATTATACAGGATGTCCCAAAAATCTTAGTGCAGTTTTAAGTTTTAGTACCTTAAAGTACCATTAGTACCTTAAAGTATTAGTACCTTAAAAGTGCAGAGACTTTAGAGACAGCCTGTATTAATATGCCCAGCCATGAGCACCGAATATTCCTCCAGCTATTAGGTTGTTCTTTGAGTCTTTAAGGAGTACTTTCAATTGAATCTGTATGAGTATTTTGTTTGCTTTGGTAAATCGATGCTCAGATAGTTTATATATTCTGTAATTATTTGGAATTGGATTTCCTTTTGTATCTTTGTCTCTTGGATTTTGTTATTATTAAATAGAAATGTTATTGGTGTTTAAGGTTTTCTTTGATAACCTATAATTTTGCTGAAGCTATTAATTCTCCTAATTAGTGTCTTTGCTGATTTCCTGGAATTTCTAAAAAAAAATCATATTTCCAGCAAATTGGAATAGTTTTACCTTCTTTTTGACAATCTTTAAGTCTTTAATTTCTTTCTCTTGTCCCATCACTATTGTTAGCATTTCCAGAGCCATACTAAATAATAGTGGATAGAGTGGGCATACTTCCTTTACATCCTATATTTATTGGGATGGGTTCTAATGTATTGTATACAATACTTGCTTTTGGTTTAGGTACTTTTTAATAATATTAAATGTGGTCCTTCTACGTCTATTCATTGCAGATTTATTTTTTTAGCATAAATGAGTATTGCACTTTGTGAAAGCCCTTTTTTCCATATTCATTAAGGTAATTATGGTTTTGGATGCTTTGGTTTTTAATATGATTAATTATGGGGCAGTTAGGTGGTTCATTAGATAGAGTGCTGGGCCTGGGGGTCAGAAAGATTCATCTACCTCAGCTGAAATCTGGCCTCAGACACTTACTAGCTGTGTGATCCTGGGAAAGTCACTTAACCCTGTTTGTCTCAGTTTCTTCATCTGTAGAATGATCTGGAGAAGGAAATGGCAAACTGCTCCAGTATCTTTGACAAGGAATCCCCAAATGGGGTCCCAAAGAGTTGGACATGACTAAAATTATTGAACAATAACAAAAATAATTTATTATATTGATTATTTTCCTCATATTGAAACATATATAACTGGAATAGATCCTACATGGTCATGATGAGTGATTTCTTGGATAAATCACTACAGTCTTAGACAGGATTTTATGTAAAATTTTAAATCAATATTCATTAATTGTGTTGATCTATAGTTCTCCTGTACTTTCTCATATCTCAGAATTATATCTATATTTGTCTCATAAAAGAAATCGAGTAGGGTGCGTTTCTTCTCATTTTTTTTTGTTGAGAATAATTCTGTAATATTGGTACTATCACAATACATTTTCAAAGGATATATAAAGAGTCAGACAATAAAATTTCTAATTATTTCTGCCTCATGGTTTAGTGGTGACCTTTGGCTTTTGAAGACTGATGTTATATTTGATATTTCTGAACCAAAATTGTTGTTTGAAGAAGCTCACCTCTAGAGTGTTGACAAAGAAAATTATGGATTTTTTTGAAGAATTTTATTTTTCAGTCACATCAAATATTGGAGACCACATATATGGTAAGATGTCTATGGAGTGAGGGGGCTGGGATAAGTATCAGAAGAAGTATTCACATGGGCAAAATTCCTAAATTCTTGAAATACTGATGTACATACTTATTAGAAATATGAATCTACTTTCCTATTACTCAGATAGTAATTGTTCTAACTCAACTCCTTTTGTCCCAAGTTATTTTTTTTCTATCTATAGATATTAGCACATGCATATCATGTTTCACGATACCATGGCAATGGTAAAATTAATGAGACTGCTTTGTTAATATCTTCAATTTATACATAATCTTTTCTCCCTCTTGAATAGAAATAGTAATTATGCTGAAGATAATAACTCAAAATTTTTGCTGAGAAAGAATTATTTTTCCTTACTGTTCCAGTCCTGAACTCTCTGTTTTTTCTTCATGTAGTAGGAAATCACTCTTCAACTTGGCCAGTGATGAGTTTCTCTGATATCCAAATTTCTAAGTCCTCCTAGCTGGTATTTATATAGATGCTAATGATTGTGGATTTGGATGGGAGGATAGTCCAAAGTAGTCACTAATTCATGGTTTAAATATCTGAAAATACTCTTAGTAGGAAGCCAGTTCCTTCAAAGGAGAAAATTTAGTAAACTTATTTCTATATGAGAACATGTAATTAGCAAATTTTATTTCATTATGTACAGTGCTGTAAACTTCACACTCGGATATCTCACATATAGGCATTGAATTTCTTCACCCTGGATTACTTTTCTTATTACCTAATACCACATTACTATTCTAGTATAAAGACAGTGCTTTCTTTTTATTTTGTAGACTTCTCTACTTACTTTTGTAGCAGAAAGGTATCAGAAGGGATAATTTGGTAAGCATGTTTTAAGAAAAGTAGATAGCATTTAGAATCATAAAATTACAGAATTAAATGTTAAAAGTGACCTCAGAAGTCATTTGATTCAGCCTCTATGCAAAATGTGAATTCCATCTACGCTCTTATAGGAATGCTGACAATTGTTCACTCACTCTTTATTTGAAGAGCTCTAGAGATGGGAAACTTATAACTACTCTCATAGGGGCAACTTTAATTATTACAAAAGGTTTTTTTCTTTATATTGAACCCAAATATGGTTGTTTCATTTCTACTCATGGTCTTGGTTCTTCCTTTCCAGTACCAAGAAGATCTAGTGTAATCCCCGCCCCCGCCACACACACACATAATGGCCAATCAAATATTTGATGACAACTATCACATTGCCTCCAAGTGTTTCTGTTGAAATATTCCTAGTTTGTTTTCCAACAATCAAAGCATAATTTCTAGGATTTTTATCATCTTAATCATCTTCCTCAGGATGTGCTAAAACTTATCAATATCTCTTCTAAAGCCAAGAACTAGACAAAGTTCTCCTGGTATCATCTGACTGAAACAGAAAACAAGTCTATTGATTCCTTTGTTCTTTTAACATAGCCTTAGTTACATTAATGCTTTAGTGATCACATTAATTTGCTGATTCATATTGAGCATGAGTTCACTTAAACTCTGATCTTTTTCACATGAACATTTTTCTAGCTTATAGCTCTTCCATCTTGTATTTGAATAATTGATTTATTTTAAGCCAAGTATAGGACTGTACTTTTATCTCTATTAAATTTCATCCTTTTCTCATTCTAATCTAGCTAGATCTTTTTAATCTGATTTTGTAATCCAATGTATCATATATCCCTACCACCTTGAATATCCATAAATTTGGTAAGTGTGCTACCTTCATTGAATCAGAATAGAAGTGTCTAATACTTAACATACGCTGAAACATTTGGAGACACCAAGAACTCTTTTGATAACATTAATAAATGCTTCTTCATTCAAAGATTGTGGCATGAGCAATGTTGTTCTAAATAGAACATCTTTGATGTTTAAATTACTTACTTTTAGGAGATATGTTAGATTCAGAGTCTATTTATTGTGTTCCGTGAGGTATGCTGAACATAATGCAGCACTGAGTTAAAGGATGAAACTGCCTCCATCTCCCTACTCACAGATGCGTGAGGAGACTCCTTGCTATCACCAAGGTAAGAATTGAGGCTAGTTAGGAGACCATTGGAAAATAGGTGGTTTTTTATTTGTAGCCTTTGAACTTGAAGCATCTGGTCTCACAGCTTCACTGTGGGTTGTAGATAAGCAGGAAGGAAACTAGACCAGCATGCCAGCTACTGAAACAAAACAAAACAAAATACTACCTTGGGCTGATTGTCCACATGAAGCAAATTGCTATTGCCAACATTTAATGTTTCTGTGATATTTTCTTGTCCTCCCTCTGTCTCCCCACCTTTGGACCTTTTTATTACCCTTTGACTCAGTTTAAGACTTCTTGCTTGGAACTTTGAATCTAAAGAATTCATGGGTAAACAGCCTTTGACTCCAGGCTGGTAACTTTCTGTTACCAGCTTGTATCTCAGCCCCTAGGCATGTTCTTTCCCTGATAATTGCCACTGATCTCTCAAATTTTTTAGCCCCACCATCTCTCCCTCTCACCTCCCCCCACCCTCATCTTTCCCAGGGGAAAAAAGTCCTGATATATAGCAATTAACATTTATTCCACCCTGCCAATTACACCCATGCTATTATATATGGCACTTACAATAGACGGCAGACAAACCGGGTAACCCAGTCAGCCTGATTCCTGATGTGCTCCAACACAAAGGATCCTATGCCCCTGGCTCTAGGAGCCAGGTGGCAAGGCGAGGCAACAAGACAACAAAGGAATAAACATTTATGAAGTCCTTACTATGTGCCAGACACTATGCTAACTGCTAGAGATTCAAATAAAGAGTATCCCAAAAGTTCTGTCATGAATCTGCAGTAGGACTTTTGGGACACTGCACAAGCAAAAAAAAAAAAGTCTCTATCCTCTAATGAGCTTTCATCCTAATGGGGAAGACACATAAAAGAGAGCTCAAAAGTGGGGTGGAAGATTTTTTTTATTCCTTTCATGACTCTTTAATCAGGGTCTTTGTGAGTCAAACATTAATTTAGGCATCATGACAGTTTTTTGTATTTATTATAAATGTTAGCATAGGAAAGCTTACTAAACTTGGCTCCCTAGTGTGACATGTAAAACACCAACAAAATAAAAAAAACAAATTATGTTTATTAAAGGACATTATCTGGCATGGAGGTAAAGCTACACAAGTAAGGAAATATTTTGCTTAAAGTTCTAGCTGAAAATATAATGACCTTGATGAATGACCCCCTCTCTCCAATTATGGCCATCAGCCACAATAAGTCCTTAGAACACAAAAGCTTTTAGGGAAGGAGTCCTAAAGTTTCAAAGTTCTTTATCTTACGAACTACTTGGGCAATCTAGTCAAGCCTATGGACCCCTTCTCAGAATAATATTTTTAAATGAATAAAATAAAAAAACCCAGAGGATTATAAAGGAAATCAAATTATTTTGAAATAAAAAATATTTTTTCTCTTTCAAGGTCATTAATCCCTTGAAATATATCCATGGACCCCCTGGGACAGAGTTGTAGATCCCAGATTAAGAATGTCTCCTCTAGAGCAAGTACCAGAAGGTGACACCCCCAATCAGCATGCCTAGCACACAGCCTTGGGAGGTACTTGATTACTATCGTTCATATCATAGTGTCGACATCCTCACCCTCCTTCCTTACTGCTTCTGCTGTCTTAGATTCCCTTACCGTCATCTTAATTGAGTAAGAATGATTTACACACATGAAGATAATGCAATGTCAGCATTGACTACACTCTCCATCCTCTGTCTTAGCAATATGTGCCAGGGTGAAAAGATTACTGGTGCCAGCACTAGAGCCACATCTTATGGATACTTGTTGTAGGGACACTTCACACACTTAGCACATAATGGAAGTTCAACAACAATGAAATCTATCCTATATCTTTATTACCCTTTAAAATTTAAGACTACAGTTTTTGAGCTTAGTCTCTTAAAGGCAATAGTTTAAGTACACTTCTGTCTCTCTCCTTCCCCACTCCTCACTAGAGAAGTCCACCATTTGATATCAGATGATATACATCTACATGCATATTGTGAAACTATACTATGTATACTTCTATTTATCAATTCTTTCTCTGGAGATGGATAGTATCTTCCTTCATAAATCTTTTGTAGTTGACTTTAGTATTTATACTCAGAATAACTTAGACATTCATAGTTATTCTTTGAACAATATTGATGTTACTGCATACAACGTTCTTTTGGTTCTGCTTATTTCACTCTTCATTATTTCATGCAGGTTTTCCATGTTTTTCTAAAAATCAACCTTCTTACCATTTCTTACAGCACAGTAATATTCCATTACAATCGCATACCACAACTTGTTTAGCCATTCCCCATTAAGTATGCTTCCTATGCATATAAGCACTAAATTCAAAGTAAAGAAATATGTGCTTCTGGCAAGGAAAATATGTATTGGGCTGCTATGTTATGTGGTTAAGTATGTAATAAAGTTAGAATAGCCACTTTACTCCTTTGTCATTTTAACTGTACTTAATAATCAACCAATCAATGGGGACTTATTAAAGGCCTACAATTTACCAGGTTCCATGCTAGGAACTGTAGATACAAAAATCCAAAAATTAAAATAGATCCAACATTCAAGGAGCTTGCATTCCATCAGAGGAGATCAACATGTATGTACTTAAATATATATATATATATGTATGTATATATGAAATGTAAAATATAAAATAAATATAAGCTTGTTAAAAAGATGGGCAGAGAGGGGGCATAGTGGAAGTGGATAGAGTGCTGGTCCTGGAGTCACTTAACCCTATTTGCCTCGGTTTTCTCATCTGTAAAATGAGCTGAAAAGGGAAATAGAAAACCACTCCAATATCTTTGCCAAGAAAACTCCAAATTGTATCAAGAAGAATCAGACATGACAGAAAATGACTGAATAACAACGTAAGTTAAATACATGATATTTCAAGAAGGAAAGTAGGAAAAAAAAAAACCCAGCAGTTAGCCAGATAGAGAAGTCAGTTCAGAACCTATATTGAAAACAAAGAAAAGACTGGTTATATGAGGGGCTGCTAGAAAGGAAGGGAGTCATGACTAACATTCTTTTTTTCCTGGAGCAAGAAGGTTATTGATAACATGATAATGGTAATGATGATACCTTGCATTTATCTAGTGTCTTTCTCCAAATAGCTCAGAGTGCTTTGCAGACATTATCTCATTAATTTTCAAATCATTCCTGTGAGATAGGAAGGAAAGAAGCCAGGGGAAAGTTTTTAGCTTATTCCTTCACTAAGAGATATTATTGAATCATAATATCTAAGAACTGGAAGGGACCTTTGAGGCCATGGGGATTTCTACATTTCAAAAATAGTGGTTCTCAACTTCTACAGAGCATATGTTTATATTTATACCGGTACATGTTTACAGGTTTATGTACATGTACATGTACAAATCTGTTGTTCATAGCAAAAAAACCAAATTCATTCATTGTACTAAAACTAACATTTCTTTTCCCAAAAGAAGCAACCATTGCAGAAGAAGAACTGGTGTCTAGGGAAATAGACTAGGTTCAGGCAAGCCTAAGGCCTAGGGCTAGGTCCATTGCACCTTCTAACAAATTATAGTACTATTCCTAATGCATCTTTGACAAATTACAGGGTTCTTTTTAATTATTCCAAGCTCTCCTTGAAATAAATGCCCACTTTTCAATTCCAATATTCTGTTATTGCATAACTGTAAGAAATCAAATGTTATAGATTATGAAGAATCGAGTGTCACCTAGATGGCAATAGAGAGAATGATAATAGGTGTGAGAAGGTTGCAATGCACTACAAATTAGAAATTATGAAAGATAACTGAAGGAATGGATGGCATCAAATAAACATCTAAGCAAAAAGAAGATGGGTGGATCATGTGCCACGCCAGTGAAGCATGGATAGAATTTGTACTTTGTGGGCAAGTTCAAAATGTCAAGAGAATCAAGAAAAGCCCCCAGAAATTTGGATGGACCTCTTATCATGCACTTATGAGGGGAAATGGGCAAGAATCATTCAGGATAAGCAGGTGTGGATAGATTTTGATTTGCATCGCTAAAGAGAATACCTGTATTGATGAGATCACAAATCTTTTAGAATACTCAAGTAAACATAATAAACTGATAATGAACCTTTTAAATTTACTATTTGGAAGAGTCTCTACATTCAAAGATGATGCTATAGACAGGGAACACTATGCATGTGACTACAGCTAATATGACCAGTGCATTATCAGCAGTCTTTTCAATTTCACATACATTAAGCCCATCCCTTGGTTTGCATTTGTGTCTTTGCCAGCTGCGGCTCTAGAGTTCATTAAAGAGCCATGGCCCCTTAGAGGTGGGGCCCTATCTGTAACACAATGGTGTTTCTCACTCATTTTATAAATTACCAAGAGGTCCAACTGAAGGACTACATGAAGAAATATCAATGTTTGCCTCATCTTGTTCCCCAGTTTTTGTTGGCTCAGGTCAGTGTGAGACTTAATCCCATGAAGGATCATATTAAAACAGCCTTTATGATTCCAGGGAGGCTGAGTGAGTTGAAGCCTTTGGAAGGTCCAAGGTTATGATCTATCTCAGCACCACTAGGGCATTTCTGGACTTGCTATGAATTTACTTAACCTGATTACTCTAAAGAGACTTCAAAATTATCTTGGTTTATGATTTAAAATGACCTACTCTCTTTTTTGGACATTATTTTGTATCACATTAATCTAAAAATCATGTCATTTAGATAGCACTTCAATTAAAGCATCTATTATATGCGACTCACCGGCAAGATGTTAGGGATACATTAACAAAAATAGATAGTCCTTGTCCCCGAGGAACTTATATTCTACTGAAGGATACTGCATGTATGCAGAAAAGTAAATATTAAATAATTTCATGTAAAGAAATTACTAATAACTAAGGGGATCAGGAAAAAGTTCTTATATAAGATGATACCTAATATTACAGCATATTTCAGGGGCCTGCAGATTTGAAGAGGTAGAGGTGAGGATGAAGTGAATTTCAGGCATGGGTGACAAAACAACATGTACAAAGGCATGTGGGTAGCAGATGGAATGTCATATTTAGGGGAACAGCAAGCAGGCCATTTCAACTGGAATAGAGAGTATATAAAAGATAGTCATATTAAATAAGTCACGACAAGTACGATTGAACCTGATTATGGAGGATTTTACACGCTAGGATGCCTAGAAGCAATTGGGAGACACTGAAAACTTTTGAGTGGGGAACTTAGCAAGGTAAGACATGTGCCTTGGGAGCTAACATTGGCACCTATGTAGAGGATGAATGGTGAGAGGGAAGACCATTTTAGAAGCTATTACAATTGTCCAAGTGAGATATGATGCATGTATACATATATACACACACACACGTGTATATATACACACATACATATGTACACTACATGTTTGTTCAGTGTGCATATGCATATACTCATTCCTAAGCATATGTATATACCTATGTACATATACACATATAAAACACACATATATGTATATATACGTGTGTGTATGTGTGTGTATATATATATATATATATACACACACACACACACACACATACATATATATTATATTGCAATAATCCAGGCAAAGCAGTTCAAAATCTCATCTCATCTTTTAAACTTTTAGTATTTCAAAATTATCTATTAATGTCTCAGTGTTAGTTGATAGGAATAGAATATGAGATCTGCTCAATTTCCAAATGCTGTGCAATCCTAGGTGCTCCACCTGCTGGTTATATAGCAGGGAACTCAAAAGGAGGATAAAGCTACATTATCCCCTAAAAGCACCCCTACATAAGAATAATACTCTTCCCAAACTCAAAACTGATGACTAGATATTCTTTTGTTTGTTTGTTTGTTTGTTTTGTTCTGGCTAGGCAATGGGGTTAAGTGGCTTACCCAGAGTCGCAGCTAATAAGTGTTATGTGCCTGAGGCCGGATTTGAACTCAGGTCCTCCTGACTCCAGAGCCAGTGCTCTAACCACTGTGCCACCTAGCTGCCCCAAAGTGAAGCATGACTAGATATTCTTGAATGGAATTAATCCCAGTAGCTAACTGGGAAATCTAAGTTAGGACTATGCTGAAACCAAAGGATGGGAAAGAATAGCCTACTTGTCAAGTAAATGAAAAGGTAGAGATTAAGCAAGATAAATTGATGTTAAACATAAAGAAAAAAACCTAACCTTTTTTTTTTTTACTGAAAAGCTTCAGCTTCAAACTTATTATATAAACTTAATACTTTAATGGGTTTATCATCAAATCAATGTGAACCAATGCAGACTATATCCCATTCACAGTTTTTTGTCCTGTGATATTAATTTCTATGTCTTTCAATACAGCCTCTATAGTTAATTTATCTAATAAGGCCATTCTTTCAGTATTCTAAAAATCCATGGGTAATAAAGAAATGCCTGGGCATTCCACTTAGTATTCCTTGCTCTCACTGTCTAAATAACCAATCTCCTTTATTTATTATACATGGTTTTGTACCACACTTGTACTTGCAAGTCTTCACTAGTAATATGGCACAAGCTTCTTCTACCCCATCTTATACCTATAATGTATCTCTCCATTGTCTCTTGGGTTACCCATAATTTTGATTCTTTGGAGACTGTGATATTCCAAGATTTGTAATCATATAGCATCTCCAAAGGAATTTGATGTTAGATTTGATTTGAGAAGACGGATTCTTATTTCAAAGAGCAACTCAGGATCTTTCTAAGTACTGAACAATTTCACAAATACAATCCATCTGACTCTCTTCCTTCTATTTAATTCTGGATTAATTCTATTTAATTGACTCTTTAATTCTGGATTCAGTTTATTATCCAACTTCAGAGATAAAATGGATAAGTATGTGGGTAGATATGGAGGGAGGGAGAGAGGAGAGAGAGACAGAGAGAGACAGACACACAGAGAGAGGCAAAGAGAGACAGAGACAGAGAGATACCGACTAACTCAGTAGACTGCTTATCCAACTGCATGTTATAATCAATAAAATAGATATTGTTTATCCATTTGGTTTTTCTTATATAGGTTGTAAAAGTGATCATTTATGAATGCTTTTGTATCTTATGGAGGATACTGTTCCATTCCAGGATTTGGTGCAATCAGCACACTGACATCCACAAGCCAGAGCATCTGGAAGAATTCATTTCTATAGAAAATTCCTGTTCCATTTGAACTACGTGCAAAATTCTTTAATGCCAGTGACAAGTACCTTTACATCTTGGTTTATCAGAAGATAATTGAATAAAGTTATCCCTGTGATTGCACTTATAAAGAAATCCTTTATGATTTTAGCATAAGCACAGGAGACATTTTGTTGGAAGACAACTTTTAAAGCAGTATTTTGTTCTGCTATGTCAGTGCTTTTTAATGTAATGGAGCCATTTGATGGGACATGGACAAAAAGAACCTCCAGGTGACTCTCCAAATTTCTTTATTGATTTTAATACCTGGATCATGGTCTTCCTTTCCACATCATCCACTAACAATTGCCCTTGGGAACTTCAATATTCATGTCATCCTCTTTAAAAATTAAAACATGCAATTCCTTAACCTCTGAAACTCTAACAACCTCTTTCTCCATTCTTTTGTTACCCATACACTGGTACAGTTACACCTAAGATATCATCCCCTTTTAGAATATTACTTTTATTTCAAATCTCCAAGATTCAAAGTGTTAAAATTCTACACTATGGCCATTCCCCTCTCCCGTTGTCTCTCTCATGATGATGGGGTATGGGCCCAAACCAAGATCTTTGCCCCTTTCCCCAAAGGGAATCTGGCTCCCATTTGTCTAGAAGCCCCAGAAAACCCTTAAACTTTTCTTACTCTGGTCTCAAAAGGTTCCTTACTGACTCCCCTTATCTCCCTTTGAAAGCACCTTTTGATCTTATTCAGATGCCTTCCAAACTTCTTCTTTCTGGTTCCTCTCATTATCTATTCCCATTGTCTATTCAATCTCTTAGACATTCCAATCTGGATTCTCACCTAGACCCTTTTCCCAGCCCCTTCCCTGGTCACCCAAAGTTACTTTAGTGCTTATAAGATCCACCCTGGCCACCATTTAAATACTGAGACTTTCTCATGCCCCAAAG
The DNA here is from genome assembly GCF_900497805.2 of Vombatus ursinus. Taxonomy (NCBI): domain Eukaryota; kingdom Metazoa; phylum Chordata; class Mammalia; order Diprotodontia; family Vombatidae; genus Vombatus; species Vombatus ursinus. The sequence continues at coordinate 37,234,914 of NW_020954590.1, read as the reverse complement.
GCTGAGACTTTCTCATGCCTGCTCATTCCTATAAGCATTACTAATGTTTAGATTCCTTAAGAGTCTGGCCTATATGATTTATCTCTAATAAACCTTTTCTCTGACTGAAAGAAGATTTGGGTTGAATTCATTCAGGCAGGGCCCGCATGTCATGATCTTGGGGTCCCAGCACCCCTAAACCTCTAGACCTCATCAATATTACACTCACACTTCACTCTTATTGTGACTTCTGGGCCCTTGTGCCATTCCTGTTCTCCTCCCAGTTTATCTTCCTTACTCTGGCCTCACTTGCCTCTGTCTCCAATATGATGTCTGGCACTTTAACCTTTTACTAATTACTACTCTGGAATTCCTTTCCAAAGTGATCTTCTATTATTCTTAACTTGTGAATCCTCATACCATTTTATCCATTCCTTTTCATTTTTGTTTTTTGGGTTTTTTGTTTGTTTTTCTTTTTATTTTATTTATTTATTTTTTTTGTGAGGCAATCCTGGTTAAGTGACTTACCCAGATTCACAGCTAATAAGCATCAAATGTCTGAACTCAGGTCCTCCTGACTCCAGGGTCAGTGCTCTATCCACTGTGCCTACCCATTCATTTTCCAAAATAGTTGATTGTTCCTGAAGAAAGTAATAAGATTGAACCGAATCCATTTCTTTTTTTAAAATTTTTTAATTTAAAAAATTTTTTTAATCCACTTCTTAAAAATTTATGCTATATAACTTCAGCAGAAATATCCTTACTTCTGGGCAATCACTCTGTTTTATCCTAATCAACTCATTTTCTCATTTAAATGACCATAGGAACTGTTCCAAACCTCTTCTCTTACTATCAACCATAATTCTATTCTCCAATACTTCAAACAAATGACTGTGTAAAAATATAAGATCCTTGAGGATTGGAAATATTTAATTTTTTTAATTTTTGTATAACCAGGGGCTGGTGTATAGTAGGTGTTTTTTTTTTTTTTTTTTTTTAGCAAGGGTTTATTGAATTGAATGACTTAGCACACTACTTCACCAAGAAGATCGAGGTCCAGAACAAGAGTTCCCTCAACCTGCTTCCTCAAAACTTCTTAGTATCATCACCTGTCCTTTCACCTTCCTTCAGGTTACAACATACACCTTATTTCTAACTAAACTAATCCCTCTTTATGCTCTTCTGATCTGTTATTGTCTCTCTTCCCCTCTCAGACATTGATCTAGCAGTTATCCCCCTTTTCTCATGCATCTTTAATCTCATCCATTAGCTTTTCCTCATCTGTTTTACAAAATGCTCAGGTCTCTCAAGTCCTTAAAACAGAGTCCTTAATTCATCTATCCCATATGTATCATCCTATCTTCTTTCTTCTCTTCACTCTAAAAGTTCTGGGCAAATCTGTTTTCTTCTAATGCCTCTTCATACTTATTACTTTTGACTCCATCTCTCCAGTATTTTACAGTTCACTTTTCATAGTCACCACTCTACTGAAGCTACTGTATCAAAGATTTCCCTTGATTCCTAAATCAACAAACCCATTGGTTTTTAAATTACTCATCATCGTTGACCTCTCTGAAGATTTCTGACACTTGACAACCTGCTCTCCAATTGGCTTCAGAGATATTACACTGTCTTAGTTATCATCCAAATTCTCTCTCTCTCTCTCTCTCTCTCTCTCTCTCTCTCTCTCTCATTCTCTCCCTCTCTCTTTTAAATGAGGTGCAGGCATGCATTCCAAAAGCTATGTTCACCTGCTTCAGTCTGATTGTTCATAGTGGTGAGGGGACTAAAATAGTTTTGGAGGCAGCTAGGTGGTGCAGGGAATAGAGTGCTTAGCCTGGAGTGAGAAAGACCTTAGTTCAAATTCAGCCTGAAACACTTACTAGCTGTGTGATCCCTGGCAAGTCACTTAACCCCAGTTTATCTTGGTTTCCTCAATGTAAAATACAGTTAATAATACCACTTACCTCATAGGGTAATTATGAGGATAATATTTGTAAAGCATTTATTGCAGTGTTCAGTACATAGTGAGTGCTATATAAATGCTTATTCCCTTTTCCCTTTCTCCATTATGTCCCTTCTTCTCTTCATATTGCTCTTCTGTCTGTATTTGCCCTTTTAGTCATGGAATAAAATCTATTGGTTTTGTCCTCAGGGACCCATTGTCTAATACCAGAGACCCTTTAAAAACTAATAATGAATTATGAGGAAGGGGAGTTGGTGAACTTCTTTGGCTCCTTGCCATTGTTTCTGCCTCAAGCTCTTTCCATCCCTCCTATGCTATAAAAGGTCCTACTTGGGTTCCTACTTGATCTTTTTCTTGACCAGGGGTGGGGAACCTGTGGCCTTGAGGCCACATGTGGCCTTCTAGGTCCTCAAGTGGGGCCCTTTGACTGAATCCAAACTTCACAGAATAAATTCCCTTAATAAAAGGACTTGTCCTGTAAAATTTGGACTCAGTCAAAAGGCCACACCCAAGGACCTAGAAGGCCATATTTGACCTTGAGGACTCATAGGTTCAGAGCTCCTCTCCTAGAAAATCACCTGGAGAAATCTCCTCCATGGGTATGCTCCATGTTAAGCATGACAATAGAACAGCTTAGCCAAATAAGCCTTATGAAATATTTAAGAGGTATTATTAACCCCATCTTTTGGGGAGAGACAGAGAGGGACTAAACCTCTGATTTCATTGGTATAGGCAATTTCTTGAATGGGAATTCTTTCAACCAATGCAGATTGGCAACTTCTCTATGATTTGTAGTCTTAAAGAGTTGCCTAGAGCTGTGAGAATCAATGAATCAATAAATATATACTAGGTACCTAATGTGTGCCAGGCAGTGTGATAGTCTCTGGAGACATAAATAAAAATAATTAACTAATCCCAATTGTCATAAAGCTAGTATGTGTCAGAGGTAGAACTTGAGCTTAGACCTTCCTAACTCCAAGGCTAGTTTTCTATCTACTACTGTAGAGGTGTCAAACACATGTTGTGGCCTACATGCAAGCCAGAAGCACTCCTGAGTGTAGCCAAAAACAGATAAAAAGGGGCATCTAGGTGGTACAGTGGATTGCTGTCCCTGGAGTCGGGAAGACCTGAGTTTAAATCTGGCCTCAGATACTTATTAGCTGGGTGACCCTGGGCAAGACACTTAAGTCTGTTTACCACAGTTTCTTCATTTGTAAAATGAGCTGGAGAAGGAAATGGCAAACTACTCCACTATCTTTGCCATGAAAATCCCACTGGGGTCAATGAAAAATTGTATATAACTAATTGATTAAATAATAACAAGAAATATTTAACAAAATAAATAAAATACAATAAAACATAGACAATGTTAACATGTGGTTTTCTAAGCCAATATATGGCCAGTAGGGACCTTTATATATGGTTTAGTGGCTTCTATTTCTATTCAAGTCTGGTACCACTGTACTATATCGTACTGTCACTCAACCCCATTTTACAGATGAGGACACTAAGTCTGAGAGAGATAAAGTGACTTGCCCAATGTAACCCAACTAGTCATTTTCATGTGGGATTTGATACTAGGTCTTCTTAATTCTAAATCCATCTTGTTAACTACTATGGCAAGGTGCCTCTCTCTAGTCCATTTCCTCCCATTTTCCAAAAGAGTAAGCTGAAACCTTGAGAGAATAAGTGATTTACTCCTTTTTGCATTGCTGGTTAGTTGTAAAGATGAAATTATAACTCATATCTTTGGGCTCATTTAACTGTATCACGATATCCTCTTGAACAATATAGACCTTCACATCCTCAAAACTAGAGATCTCTACCTGCATGTCTACTCAGTGCCTCAAACTCATCATGTTTTAAAAATGAATTTTTTATATTCCTCATACATTTCTCACCTCTGTGACTCTTCCTGATTTCCCTTATTCTGTCAATAGCACCACCATTTTCTCTGTCACAAGGCCTAAGGACTCTGTCATTTTAATCCATTCTTGCTCCCTCCTCCTCCAAATCCAATCAAACCTTAGATCCTGCCACTTTTATCTGCAAAATAATTCGTGTATCTAGCACTTTATGTCTAGTTCTATTGTCAACATGCTAGTTTAGGCCTACATTATCTCTAGGTAAGCATCAAAGTACAGTGGAAAGAGATTGTCTGGAATCAGAGGACCTGAACTCAAATCCTTTGACACACAACTGACGTGACCTTCCACAAGTCTTAGCTTCTCTGGGATCCAGAGATGCTGTAAAATGAGGTGGTTGGACTAAATGGTTTCTCAGGTCCCTTTTAAATCTAGAATTATGATACCAAAATTGGTTGATTAGGCTGTACAGTGGCCTGCTGCTAATCGCCCAGCCTAGATTCTAGCATACGTCACATCTGTCCTATTTGTGCCTGCCAGAATAATTTTATAGGATTATAGATGTAGAGCTGGCAGGAAAGAAAGAATGAAGAAAGAAGGAAGGAAGGAGGAAGGAAGGAAGAAAGGAAGGAAGAAGGGAGGAAAGGAGGGAAAAGGGAGGAAGGGAGGAAAGAAGAAAGGGAAAAAAGGAGGGAGGGAAAGAGGAAGAAAGGAAGGGAAGAAAGGAGGGAGTAAAGAAGAAAGGAAGGAAACAAGCATTTATTAAGCACTTGATATATGCCAGGAAAAGTAGATACCACCTAGTAAAACAGCTCATTTTACATATGAGCAAACTGAGGCCAAGAAATGTTAAGTGAATAACCCAGAGACTTATAGTCAGTATGTGGCAGAATTAAGATTCAAACCCAGGTTTCTTGACTCTAAATCCCACATGCTTTCCACTGTTCCACACTGCTTCCTCAATAACAATAACTAATATATATTATATGTGCATATGTATAATTATGATATCCCAAAGGAAGGAAACAAACATTAAATATCTACTATATACCATGCACTGTGCTAAGTGCTTTTCAAATAGTATCTCATTTCATCCTCACAACAACTCTGGGAAATAGGTGTTTTTATGATCCCCATTTTACAGTTAAGGAAAACTGAGGTATGCAGAGGTTAAGTTTCTTGTCCAGGGTCACACAGCTTGTAAATGTGTAAGGCTGGTTTTGAACTCAGGTCTTTCTGACTTCAGGCCCAGCACTCTATCCACTACACCATCTAGCTGTCTCTACACTGTACTTTAAAGCTTATAAGCACTTTAAATACATTATCTCATTTGAACTTCTTAACAGCTCTGTGAGATAGCTTCCACATGTAATATTATCTCCATTCTACGAAAAAAAAAATGGAAGCAAAAGGAGGTAAGATTACTTGACCTGGGAAATGTTAGAGGCTGGATTTGAATCCAGATTTTCCTTACTCCAAATCCCAATACTGCATCCACTGTGCAACACTGTCCCTTCCTAAAGCCCAGCTTACATCATTTGAACCCTTCTCCAAAACATTTTCAATAACTTTCTATTGCTTAGCAAAGTTAAAATTCTATCACCTGGGATTCAAGGCCCTCAACAATTTGTCCTCAGAAGATCTAAGGCTGCAGCATGGTTGTTGTAGATGCTTCTTAAGCTGTGGGTCCCAACCCCATATGGGTTAAACCCATAGTTTAAGAAGCACTGATGAGGTTATGAGTGGAAAAAGTTCAAGAAGCCCTTGACTTAGAGTATAGAAGACCTGGGTTCAAATCCTGATTCAGACACTCCCTGTGTGATCTTTGTGAAATCACTTAACCTTCTTGGGCCTCCATTTCCTTTATCTTTAAAGTGAAAGGATGGATTCAATGACCATTAAAGTCCCTTCCATCACTAAATCTGTGATCCTACCTTCCCAGCCTAATCTCCCTCTATCTACTTGACTCTCTGTATGAGACTAGACAACATGACATTTCCTAAACATGACCTATATACCCTGTGTTCATATTGGATCTTCAGCTTGAAGTGCCATTTCCCTACTGCTCCAACTATTCCAATTTACCACTTCTATTATTCTTTCCTTAATCCTCCAATCTGGAGGATTTCTCTAATTCCTATAGCATTTTAAATCTCTCTTATTCAATTAAGTTCAACATGCATTAAGCAACTTTTATGTTCAAGGTGCCATGTTAGCTGCCAGAGATGTCAAGATTAAAATTGCACAGTATTGCCCATATGTAATATACATTGGGATGGGGGAATGGAAATATAGTATGCACACAGATTAGTAGGAAAGGTAGGTAAGGTAGGAAATGATGGTGGCAGGGGAGAGATACAAAGTCCTCTTAGAAAATTTGAAGGAGGAGAAAATTCTTTCAGCAGAGAAGATCAGGAATAGCTTCCTGAAGGAGGTAGCATCTGAACCTCAAAGTCAATCAACTAGCATTTATTAAACACCTAGCCAGGCACTGTGCCAAGGCTAAGGATTCAAAGAAAGGCAAAAACCAGTCCTTCCTCTTAATGAGCTCACAATCCAATGGGGGAGAGAAGACACAGACAGCTATGTACAAACAAGACACACACACACAAACACACACATAAACACAGATATACATGACAAATTGTAAATAATCAACAGAGGGAAGGCACCAAGGTTATGGAGGACTGAGCTAAAGGCTTCTTGTAGAAAGTGGGACTTTAGCTGAAACTTGACGGAAGCCAGAGAAGAAGAGGGACCAAGTTCTAGACATGGTTGGAGGACAGCCAATGAAATGCTCAGAATCATGAGATGGAATGTTTTGTTTGAAGAAGAGTAAGGAGGCAAGAGTCACTGGATTACAGGATTCTGAACTGCAGAAATGAGAAGGGAATACTTGCCAGTCAGGAGTAATGGCCTATGCAAATGCATGGTGACAAGAGGTGACAGAGAGTTCAGTAAACAACCAGTGATCCTTTTTGGCTTAAATGTAGAAATCATAAAGGGAAAAATATTGTATCTGTCTGAAAAGTAGACTAGAGCCAGACTGATTATGTTTTTACATACAAGACCAAAATATTTGTTTTTTATCCTTGAGGAAACATGCAGTGTTTGGGGGCTTGAAGCAATAAGCGTGTAAATGTGGGGGCTACTTCATCCACAAACAGTATCATTCAGAGGATATTACTTTTACAGGTGACCTATCCTTTTCCATGGATTTCATCTATCACAGCAGTGAATTAGATAATATATGAATATTTAATGAATTAATGAATATCTTCTATTGCTTGTGTTTTTAAGTATGCTCAGCACTTTTTTGTTTTTGTTTTTGTTTTTTTTTTTTCTATTCTCTCTCATTCCATTCACTGTGAGATCTCTCTGGATAGGTAGAACATCAAGAATTACCTATTCGTCTGAGTTTCTAAGTACAATGTTCCACAAAGGAGCTGGCCACATAAAGGAATTCCCACAGTCAAATCTGTGCTGATTATAGAAAGCCTTGCATAGCAATATGGAAATCATAGCATTTGTTGAAGGTTTCCACAGCATTGTGATTCCTGAATGTAGAAGAAACATATTTTTAATCAGTAACATTGCAGGTGTTCAAATAAATATTTTTAATTTGCATAAACTATTTTTATTTATAAATAAATTTATGAAAAAATAATTCTAATTTGACATATCTGGTTGTAAGCTAAGGCTGAATTCTTTGGAGAATTCTGAGAAAAAAACATTTCCCACAAGTATTTAGACTTTTAAAAATGTGCGAAGAAAATTCTTTTTCAATTTAAAAGCATTTTGTTATGTTATTTTGTGCATGAATATTTCAAAAGTGTTCTTAACAGTTGAGGTTTTCTATGTGTCTTGATCTTACTAAGAAAATGTCTTCTGAATAGCATGACAAAAAGTTGAAAACATGTGGCATATGATTGAAAAGTCTCCTTTGAGCTGGTACAAGATAAAATTTTATTAACATCCTGTTGTCATTTTGTGACTTGAAAACTTGCTATGCCCCTAATGCTTTTCTTTGTTAGTCACATAGCTGCAGTATTTAATGTCATAATTTTATAGCTAGGCAATTGGTCAAGTGTTTATTTCTCTGCCAAAAGGGAAGACATCAAAACATTCCCCCTACTCACTTCTGCGTAGAGAAAAAAAAAAATCTAAGGAAATGACCAGGAAGCTTTTAGATTAAATCAACATGAAACTGATAAATACCAACACATAAAAGAGGAGAACATTGTCCCTTTGAGGTTCTCCTTGCAACAATAGAGTTCACATTTTTTCTTGATCTTCCTTTTCTGTTTATACCTCTCCTCTTCCTTCTTTGTTGCCCTCCATTCAAACTTCCTGCAGTCTTCTCAAGCTTTGCTATCAGGCAGCCCATAGGACAGCAAAACTGAGATTTTTCCATGTGAAAAAAAAATAATGTTGCTTAATTCTAAAGCAACCTTCCCCCACGCCTTCCAAGGTGTCAAGCACAACCAAGCATTGAAATGTCTTCTGAACTGGCAAAACTTAATAAAGCAAGTGGAGTTGATTATTCAGAAGGACTCAGATGATAGGAGTTTGAGTCTAGTCTCTGAGATTTGTGAGCCATGTGACTTCACTTAAACTTTCATAGATTTAGTTCCTCATATGTAAAGTGAAGATAATAATACTTGCACTATTTATTTGACACAGAATTTTTGTTTGGAAAAGGGAAAGCGGTTAGATCTATGATTTCTTTCTTTCTTTTTTTTTTTTTAGGCAATTGGGGTTAAGTGACTTGCCCAGGGTCACACAGCTAGTAAGTGTCAAGTGTTTGGTCTGAGGCTGGATTTGAACCCAGGTCCTCCTGACTTCAGGGCTGGTGCTCTATCCACTGCGCCACTTAGCTGCCCCAAGATCTATGATTTCATTGACATATGGTGCATCAAGGTAAGGAAACTCTCTCCATAAATAAAACTCAGCACCTTCTCTGTAAAAAAAAAAAAAAGTAGATTATTCAAATCTGCTGAGTACCTGCAGTCAGTATGTATAGCATATACTCAGTGTCACTTGCCATACTAGTGCATCTGAGGAGGCTGGAGGAGGCATGGGCTCCAGGTTGAGACAGAAAGAGGAAACTGTTGCTTGGGTGCCCCATGCTCCCTGATTAGAAGTTCTTGGACCATATGTGAAAATTCTCTGCCAGGGAAGGGTGACAAACAAACTGGCTTTATTTCCACTCATCTTGGGACTTTCCTAGGCCTCTGCAGCTCCTAATCATGTATTAAGCAAGAATACTGAATAACCTGGTTCTCTGAAAGAGGATTCTATTTTTACTCTATAATCCTTGGAGTGATACTAAGCTCATAGTTTGGGGGGTTTGTTTCTAAACATATTATTTTAGTAATGTGGGGAGTTCCATGGGCGAAAACTCCCTTTACTGGAGAACAGCAATTTATATGTACTTTAAAACCTGAATGAGTAGCCTAGGGGCACAAACAGGTTATATGTTACGCAGATAACCTCCAAAGTTTCTTGCAGACCTTAATCTAGGATTCCAGGATCTAATGTTCACTCTCCTAGTACATTGCAGGGGCAGGGCTTTAACCCTTTGCCTTCTTAACTCCAAGACCAACTCTGTAGTCATTCTGACACAATGCCTCAGGTTTTTAGTTGATACAATTTTTTTGTTTGTTTAATTGATGATTGAATATAGTACGAAAATAAAGGAAGTTTGAGTTGAATGCTATTCAGTTCTTTGATCCCTCTAACCATTTAACAGTCATTAATGGGGGGCTTATACCCAGCAAACCCTTTCCCCTCCCGACCTTTGATAGCTAATTTACTCCCCCCTCCTTTGGAGGCAATTGGGGTTAAGTGACTTGCCCAGGGTCACACAGCTGGTAAGTGTCTGAGGTCATATTTGAACTCAGGTCCTTCTGACCCAGGGCCAGTGTTCTATCTACTGTGTCATCTAGTTGCTCCTTCCTTCCCTTTTAACGAAGAAACCAAGAATCATGTCTCATGTTTGTCAAAGGGACTTAGAAGCCCCAAAAATGTCAGAGCTAAAGCAACAAACATGTCAGATAACAATCTATTTTATGCTAGGGGATTTTTGTTGTTTGAATACAATGACTAATATTAAACTTTGGTGAGGCCAGTGACCTTATGAAAAGTACTACTGGATATTTAGAGAATTTTATCACATTCTGGTGATGGGGTATGGGCCCAAGCCGACCTTTTCCCTCTGCCCCAAAAGGAATTTAGGTCCCATTTGTCTATGGGCCCCAGAAAACCTTTAAACTCACTCTGGTCTCAAAGGGTTACCTGAGGCTATATTCCACTCAATGGCTTTTCCTTATCCACTCTCCCTATCTCCCTTTGAAAACCTAATGAAGACCTAGTATATTTCCACCTTTGGTCTTATCCTAACCCCATTCAAACCTCTTCCTTCCAGTTCCCTTTATTATCTATTCCTATTGTCTATTCAGCCTCTCAGACATTCCCATTGGAGTTCTCCCTAAACTCACCCCAGCTTCAAGATCTTTCTCCCAGTCCCTCCTCCAAACACCCAAAATTATTTGAGTGTGTATAAGATCCACCCTGGCCCCCATTTAAATGTTGAGACTTTCTCATGCCTGCTCATCCTTACCGACATCACTAATGTTCAGATTCCTTAAGAGTCTGACCTGTATGATTTATCCCTAATACTCTTTTTCTCTGGCTGAAAGAAGATTTGGGTCAAATTCTTTTGGGCAGGACCTGCTATACTGTTTCAGGGTCCCAGAACTCCAAGAATCTAGACCTCATCACTGGGACAGCTACATCTATGCATGAGTACTTAAAAATTACCTAATTGTCATCTATGTTAGTAGTCATTGCTGTGGAGGAGGAGTGACAGACTGGAAGCAGAAGACCTTATCAAACGTGACACTTCTTAACTCATGGAACCTAGGAAAATCAATAAACTTCTCAGGGCCTCAGTTTCATCATCTATAGAATGGAGCTAATAATACTTGTACTGTCTATTTCAGAGAGATCTGGTGGTAGCTAATTAGATTAGAGGGCAGCTAGGTGGCACAATGGATAGAGCACTGCTTTTGGAATCAGTGAACTCATGAAGTGAACATCCTGAAGATGAGTCCAAATCCAGCCTCTGACACTTACTAGATGTGTGACCCTGCTTGCCTCAGTTTCCTCATTTGTAAAATGAGCTGGAGAAAGAAATAACAAACTACACCAGTATCCTTGCCACGAAAACCCCAAAGAGAGGCCCGTAGAGTTGGACATGACTTAACAACAACAACAAATTAGATTATATATGTGGTAGTGAAGAGGCCTAGAGGATTTGAGGTGCCCAAACGGACCCCCCAAGATCGCAGTGCTGGGCCCTGCCTGAAAGAATTCAACTCAAATCTTTTTCCAGCCAGAGAAAAAGTTTGTTAGAGATAAATGTACAGGCCAGATGACACACCCCAGAAAGCTCAGCTTCTAGGCATGAGAGATTCTTAGTGTCTGAAGGGGGCTTAAATACTCTAAAGTAACTTTGGGTGGTCAGAGAAAGGGGGGTGGTTGGGAAAAGGGTCTAGGTGAAAATTCTGTTTGGAAGGTCTGAGAGATTAAATAAACAATGGGAATAGATAATGAAGGGAACTGGAAGGCAGAAGTTTGCTTTCAAAGGGAGATAAAGAGAGTAGATAAGAAACCTAAAAGTTTAAGGTTTTTCCCGGACCCATAGACGAAGTAGGGCTAGGGGCAAAGGTGCATCTGAATAAGATCAAAAGGCGAGGCTAAGGCTTTGGAAGGGAGATAAGGGGAGTCTATAAGGAATCTAAAAGTTTAAGGGTCTTCTGGGGTGTATAAACAAATGGGAGCCAAATTCCTTTTGGTGAAAAGGGGCATTCTGAAACTGAATGATGGGCGCATAAACCCCTCAGTAGCATTTTATAAACAGCAAAGTGCTATATTTTTAAAGAGACTTGATAGTTTTATCACTATTGTTACTATAACGGTTGTCATGATTAGCACCGATAGTTACTGCCTGTCATTGGTTTAGCTCAGTTTTCAGTAAAGTGCTTATTTGAGAGGTTACTGGGGAGTTAGATTCAGATAAACCAGAGTCAACTTTCTATTATTATTTTGTGACCAAACATTGTACTTTTAGTCTCATCCAGTCATATTTTGAATGGATGTGTTTGGTCCCAAGGTGAAAGCAGCTAGAGAATACTGGAAGGATTAATTAGAGGGAAAATGTGTCAATATTACAGGAACAAACACATCAAGCACCTTGTCCACTAGTAGTAGCCAGAGGATCCTCATGTGGCTGCTAAATACTAGAAAAATATAAACTGATATCACTAATTAGTAGTCATTAATAATCATAACCCCTATAGAATAGAAACTCCTTGAGGGAAAGCATTGCCTTGCTTTTGTTTTTGTATGCCTTGTATAGAGGATGAATAGAATTGAGTTGAAACACAGAGTTCATGTAGTGTCATTTAGTCTAGAGATGCTTAACCTTTTTTTTGTGTCATGGACCCTCCTGTCTCCCTCACACACACTCACATACTTTGGCAATTTGGCAAATCCTGTGGACTCTTTCCTGAAAAATGTTTTTAAATGAATAGGAATTCAAAGGAAACCAATTCTATTGAAACACAATTATAAATGTGTGTGTGTGTGTGTGTGTGTGTGTGTGTGTGTGTGTGCATTTTTTAAACTTCACAGATTCCAGGTTGAGAACCTTTATTCTATCCAGGGGTGGGGAACCTGCAGCCTCAAGGCCATATGTGGCCTTCTAGGTCCTTGGGTGTGGCCTTTAATTGAGTCCAAATTTTACAGAACAAATCTTTTTATTAAGGGGATTTGTTCCGTGAAGTTTAGATTCAAAGGGCCAGAGTTGAGGACCTAGGGGGCTATATATGGACTCAAGGCCACAGGTTCCCCACTCCTGCATAGCATCCAATGGGCCAAGAAAAGCTAAAATAATATACATCGATAAAAATCTACTCTATTTAAAACAGTTTGCTCTACTAAGAAAATTAACTCATTTTTCTCAGTAACTTATTTTATTACCTACCAACCATAAGAGTTGGGGAATTGTTACCTAAATCTAATCTAAATCCCTCATACTTTAGTTTAAGTCAATTTGCAATTGTTTCCCCTTTAGTCAAGATGGAGTACATTTGAATTTGGTCATGAATATTAACCATAATTAGGATCTTCTTTTAAGAAACAAAATGTTGCCTAAAAGTTTAAAGTGAGCAAGACAATAAAGTCCAACAGAGGGAGTCCTTGGCTGACAGATCCCAGGAGGCTTCTGATCTACTTACAATCCTAGCTCAGATTTAGGCACTTTAGACCTCTTTGTATTGCTGTTTTCTTATCTGCAAAATGGTGGTGGTAGTGGTGGTGGTGGTGGTGGTGGTGGTGGTGGAATGAGGCTTACTTGCAGGTATGATTTAAAAATGTAATAAGACTGCTTTGATACTTTGAGAGATGCATGATTTCATTGGTGTGTATACATTTTGAGAGTTACTGCTGATGAAAACTTCATGACCTGGTGACTGACCTTTCTATGACAAGTTTCTTTGAACTGAGTTATTTTTCAAGTATGGTTCTTGGCCAGTGGACTTACAGTCCTTCATCAGCCCCATTCTCAATGGATTCACAGTTCAACAGAACCTGCCAGAATGTGTGTTCAAGTGACATAGTCTTCTAGATTCTACCTTCAAGAAGCAAAGAAACATCACATCAGGGTGTAGTGGAGAATATGAGAAAAAAATGTGGTTATCTGTGAGTGGCTTTGAATATCTTTCTGTTTATTTGTTCATTTAAAATGATATCCTATTAACTATGACATTGGTGAGACTGAAAAGCAGAGCCAAAAAAAAAAACTAACTAAACCAAAACTCTCATCCAAATCATGGCAGGAGATATTATAATAACATTTTAAGATTCCTTTTTAGCATGTAATTGATCAGCTATGATGTGCTGTAATTTAAGATCCTAATTTCCATGTCTTGGGGAGAAAAATGGAAAAAAAAATCATAAAGCTTCTTTTTAAAGTTTTGGTTGGCTCAAGAAAGGAAATGTTAAGAAAGTTAAATCAAAATTATGACAGCAAAACTGAAGGCCCCAGACACAGAGGAATCAAGATAAGCTTCATGTAAGATGGAATTCCAATGATTCATAACAAAGTTGGGCATTTATACCAAGGAATGCCACATCATTCTCTAATAAACTATTAAATCTGGTACAATCATTTTAAATATAGAAAAAATTCCCTGGTTTGCTTCCCAAGTTTACTTCACAAACTCAACTTATTTATGTAATGATTGGGAAGACTTTTTAAAATGAATTACTGGTAGCAGGGACAAAATAGTGTAGTTGAAGTAACATTGGATTGGGTGTCAAGAGACGTAGTCTCAGCTCTGACACTGGAGGTATAACACTGGGCACAGCAAGAAACTTCTCTGAGACTGGATTTCCTCATCAGAAAAATGGGATGGGGGCAGAAAAAAGGGATTGGACTTCCCAACCAGTTTTAAACTTCTAAGATTCTATAATTCGAATGATGCCCTTTCAAGTCTGAGAATGACTTGCACTTGTGGAGTCAAAAACAAAAGAGCATCTTCAAGTAGAACTAACATCATGATAAGACATAATTAATCTAAGAAGTCAAATAAAATTATTTCCAACTGAATAATGAGGTGGATGGGTATGTCATCTGAACATCCTTTGTATGCCATTTGAGAGGTCCATGCCTGGGCTTCTGTCAATCCAGAAGCCTGGACCCATGACTACCTCAGGCACTGATAGGTCCTGTGGTGAACAAAGTGGTTATCTGTGAAATCCATGCCTACTTATCTGGAGAAACCTGAGGAAATTGTTGCTTTTTAAAGAGTTGTTCTCCTGGCAGTTCAAAAAGCCAGAAGATTGTCTTATTATCTGGAAGAGACCTTAAAGGTCATCTAAGTTAAACTCTGTTACTTTACAAGTGTGGAAACTAGGTTTCAGGCAGCCTAAGGGATTTCAAGTCACACAAGTAGTTAAATAGTAGTGAGAGTACTTGAATCCTTAGGACAGCTAGGTGGCACAGTAGATAGAGTGCTAGGCCTGGAGTTAGGAGGATTTGAGTTCCAATCCAGTCTCAGACACATACTAGCTGTGTGACCCTGGGCAAGTCACTTAACCCTGTTTGCCTGAGTTCCTTACCTATAAAATGAGCTGGAGAAGGAAATGGCAGCACCTTTGTCAAGAAACTCCCAAATGGGGTCTCAAAGAGTTCGATATAACTGAAATGACTGAATAACTTGAACCCTAATTTTTCTGACATATACTCTCCTAAACCATGCTGCATCTAGGTATGTAAATCAAATAAGGTTTTGTCCATAGAAGATCTGGCTATCATATGATGTAATCCATTTGTGAAGTAAATATTTGCCCCTTTACTGCTCTTTGTTTTATAAGCCCCATTTTAAATAGACAATAAATCTTATTAGAGTTATAGAATCAGAGAATTCTGGAGATGAAAAAGGCTTCAGAGGTAAAAAAGCATGAATCCTTTTTACTCCCATCCAACTATGGACATCAATGCTCTTTTTGAACAACTTTAGGAGCAGGGAACTTACTAATTCTTCCATTAATTTAAAGGTAGCATGATCAATTTTTGGATGGTTCTAATGGTTAGAAAGTTCTTATAGTAAGTAAAAGCTGCCAGTTAAAACTAACTCATTGGTACCCATAGTCATATTGGACTAGTTTAAACCATTTTCTACATGAGAGTTCCTCATATATTTAGAGAATTATTGTGACACACTCCTCCTCCCTCTACCCCCAATGAATTCTTTGCTTCAGCTAAATAAACCCATTTCCATTAGTTTCTTAAATAACATTTCTAGCCCTCTCTAACTTGTCAGTGTCCTATGTAAAATATGGCACCAGTACTGAATACAATATTTCAAATGTATTTTTACTAGGGCAGAATACAGACATTCCTTGTGCTGAATGCTAAACTCTCAATAATTTAGCCAAAATGTATAATTATAATAACCATGCTTGTCACTAAAGAAGAGATAGTAAAATATACCCTTGTCCTTCTATGCAGAGATGGGTAACTATGGTTCTGTATATATTTTGCATATGTTTTCAGATTGGGTTGATTTGTGGGTTAGTTTTGCTGAAATACATTTCTTTTATTTTTTTTTTGAGAGGGATGACTCATTGGGTAGAGTGGGGCAGAGGAATTTATTCAGAAATGAAAGTTATGGGGGGCGGAGTGAAGATGGCGGAGGGAAAGCAGTGACTTGCTTGAGCTCTCCCTCAAACCCCTCCAAATACCTATATAAAATGGCTCTAAACAAATTCTAAAGCAGCAGAACCCACAAAAAAAGAGAGTAAAACAAATTTCCAGCCCAAGACAACCTGGATGTCTGATCAGAAAGCTATATCGCGCCGGGCTGGGAGAGGAGCACAGTTTGGTGTGGGCATGCAGGCCACAGTGACCCTGGAGCAGGCCTCAGAGGACTGAATTGTGGGCAGCTGTGGCAGTTTCCAGACTTCTCAACCCATGAAGCCAAAGACAATTTAGAAGGTCAGTGGGAAAAGTCTGTGACTGTGGTGAGAGAAGAAGCTAGGTCTCAGCCACCCTGAGGGCAGTGGCTGCCTCCTGAGCTTCTGGCCCATAGAATTGGGGGGACTCAAGTAGCTGATCAGAGGGGGATTGCAAGAATCTCTTTGCCAGTGCTGAGGCAGGAATCTCTTGCTTTGCCCATACTTGGATCTGGGTCCCAGTTCTGAGGGGGCGGTCCTGGGATGAGGAGTGCTGGCGTGGTGGAGCTTGTTGTGGTGGTAGAGAGGAAACACCTTGCCCCTTACCATAGCACCTTGAAAGAACACAAACCCCTGAAACTTGGAACAGTACATTCTCCACATTGGAAACAGACTCTCACCTT
The DNA here is from genome assembly GCF_900497805.2 of Vombatus ursinus. Classification (NCBI taxonomy): domain Eukaryota; kingdom Metazoa; phylum Chordata; class Mammalia; order Diprotodontia; family Vombatidae; genus Vombatus; species Vombatus ursinus. The sequence goes on along the minus strand of NW_020954590.1, from coordinate 37,218,178 downwards.
AACAAAGAGTTTAAAACTCAAGTAATTGGTTGGGATACTGAGCACACAGTGCAAAAAGAGTTAGACTATATTATCTTACTTTGGTGACAAAGAAGATCAAAACATACAACCAGAAGAAGAAAACAAAGTCAAAGCTCCTACATTCAAAACTTCCAAGAAAAATATGAATCAGTCCCAGGCCTTGGAAGAGCTCAAAAGGGATTTTGAGAAGCAAGTAAGAGAAGTAGAGGAAAACCTGGGAAGAGAAATGAGAGTGATGCAAGAAAACATGAAAAGCAAGTTAATGGCTTGCTAAAGGAGAACCAAAAAAATACTGAAGAAAATAACACCTTAAAAAATAGCCTAACCAAAATGGCAAAAAGAGGTCCAAAAAGCCAATGAAGAGAAGAATGCCCTAAAGAGCAAAATTGGACAAATGGAAAAGGAAGTCCAAAAGATTACTGAAGAAAATACTTCCTTAAAAATTAGAATAGAGCAATTGGAAGCTAGTGACTTTATAAGAAATCAAGACACTGTAAAACACATTCCAAAAGAATGAAAAATTAGAAAACAATGTGAAATATCTCATTGGAAAAACAACTGACCTGGAAAATAGATCCAGGAGAGAGAATTTAAAAATTATTGGGCTATCTGAAAGCCATGATCAAAAAAAGAGCCTTGACATCATCTTTCAAGAAATGATCAAGGAAAACTGCCCTTATATTTTAGAATCAGAGGGCAAAATAGAAATTGAAAGAATCCACCGATTTCCTCCTGAAAGACATCCCCAAAGGAAAACTCATAGGAATATTGTAGCAAAATTCTAGAGTTCCCAGGTCAAGGAGAAAATATTACAAGCAGCCAGAAAGAAACAATTCAAGTACTGTGGAAACACAATCAGGATGACACAAGATTTAGCAGCTTCTACATTAAGGGACCGCAGGGCATGGAATATAATATTTCAGAGAGCAAAGGAAATAGGATTACAACCAAGAATCACCTACCCAGCAAAACTGAGTATAATTCTTCAGGGGAAAAAAATGGTCATTGAGTGAAATACAGGACTTTCAAGCATTCTTGATGAAAAGACCAGAGCTGAATAGAAAATCTGACTTTTCAATACAAGACTCAAGTGGAACATGAAGACGTAAACAGGAAAGAGAAATCATAAGAGACTTATTAAGGTTGAACTGTTTACATTCCTGCATGAAAAGGTGATATTTGTAACTCATGAGACCTTTGTCAGTATTAGGGTAGTTGGAGGGAAAAAATTATATATATATATATATATATATATATACACACATATATATGTATATAGATAGATAGATACATAGATACATAGATCGATAGATACATAGATGGAGGGCACAGAGTGAGTTGAAGATGAAGGAGTCACATCTAGAGAATAAAATTAAGGGGTGAGAGAGGATTATATTAGGAGAAGGAGAAAGGGAAAGGTAGAATGGGGTAAATTATCTCACAAAAAAAAACCAGAAAAGAAAAGACTCTTATAGTAGAGGGGAAATGGGGGAAGGTGAGAGGGAATGAGTGAATCTTATTCTCATAGGATTTGACTTAAGGAGGGAATAATATACATACTCAATTGGGCATGGAAATCTGTCTTACCCTACAGGAAAATAGGAGGGGAAGGGGACAAGAGAGTATGGGGTAATCAGAAGCAAATACTTCTGAGGTGGGTCAGGGTCAAAAGAGAGAATAGAATAAATGGGGGGGGGCAGGATAGGATTAAGGGAAATAGAGTTAGTTTTTCACAGCATATCTACTACGGAAGTGTTTTGCATAACTGCACATGTATAGCCTATATTGAGTTGCTTGCCTTTTCAATGAGCATGGGTGGGGAGGGAGGAAGGGAGAAAATTTGGAAGCCAAAGTTTTAAAAACATATGCTTAAAAAAAATGTTTTCACATGCAACTGGGAAATAAGAAACACAGGAAATGGGGTACAGAAATCTATCCTGCCCTACAGGAAAATAGAAGGGGAAGGGGGGGAAAGATAGCAGGGAAAGCAGACTAGGGGAAAGTATATTCAGAATGCATGCCATCTTGGGGTGGGGGGAGGGGCGAGATGGGGTGAAAATTTGGAACTCAAAATCTTGTGGAAGTAAATGTTGAAAACTAAAAATAAATAAGTTTATTAATTAAAAAAGAAATGAGGGTTATGTAAAATAATTAAATAAACATTTCAAAATAAAAAAGCAAATGAAAAATTTGGATAGGGGTTGGGCTGAGGCTTACAGAAGTAAACTTAATAAAACCTTCCCTTCCCCCCACCCACACACAGAAAGACCAAATTCATAACAAAAGCAAGAGTACAGGACAAACATTTAAAATCCCAATATAAGCAAATTAAGTACTTTAGAATAACCATTTGTCTACAAATAATTGATCTGTTCATTGCAAATTGTTCTGATCTATTCATTGAAGGAGATCTCATATAACAATATAGCACTTTATTAGATTAATTTTGAGTATGTACTTAAAAGCAATAAAATGCATTTATTCATAAGAATAGTCTATAAGTCAGAATTATCACTATTTCAAATTGTCCTTCCCCTCATTTAATTTTATGTAATTAAACTTTTGTGTATGGACAATTCACACCTATAAATAGATCAAATTCCAAAATTTGCTTTTTAAGTTAGTTTTAGACCCAGAATGTATTTTTCAAATGAAATTCAATTGTTATTAATACCATTTGGGACCTAGAACAACATATAAAGGTTTATTTAACTCATTTTATTTAAGCATAGAGGTGTTGTTGTTGTTCAGTCGTGTTTGGCTCTTCATGACCCTACTTGGGGTTTTCTTAGCAAAGACACTAAAATAGTTTGCCATTTCCTTCTCCAGTTCATTTTTACAGATGAGGAAACCGAGGCAAACAGGGTTAGGTGGTTTGACCAGGAGCTAGTAGGTATCTGAGACCTGATTAAGTCTTCCCGACTCCAAGCCCAGCACTGTACCCACTGTGCCACTTAGCTGCCTAGACATGCAAACATTAATCGTATTCATGGAGCACACAGCTGGTGGCCACTCTGGGAAGGACCAGTGGTAAAGCTAACTCTCAGGTATTCCAGCACATTCAGGCTATGCTCTATGCAAACCTATGGTATAACCCTTTGATGGGATATAGACAAAGATTTGTTAAGAAGGTGAAAATGGCATAGTGATTCCTAGGTTTCATCAAGGACAGAAAAAGTCTCAAAGATAAGGTAAGCAGCAATCTACTGAAGTGTTACATGTTCCAGGTAATGTTGCCATAACAGAAACATTGTCAGTCAGTCAGTCAATAGTAAGTAAACATTTATTAAGCTCCCCCTATGTGTAACGCACTATGCTAAGTGCTAGGGACACAAAGAAAGGCAAAAGACAACAGTAGCTGATCTCAGCAGCTCAGACTCTAGTAAGGGAGACAACATGTAAACAGCTATATACAAGTAAGAAATAGACGGGATGAATTGTAGATAATCAAGAGGAGGCACTAGAATTAAGGGGGTGGGAATGGAAAAGGTTTCCTGTAGAAGGTAAGATTTTTGCTGAGACCTAGAGGAAGCCAGTGAATCCAGGAGGTAGAGGAGGGAGAGCATTTCAGACATGAAAGTATGATTGTCTATATAGAGTGTAGGAAAAGGTATGTACAACCATTAAGAATTTGTGTGGCTCCAGTACTCTTTAAGTAAATAGATACCTTCATCCTATGTTTTCCTTTGTTCATGATCAACTCAATTCAATTGTATAAATATGTATTGCATACCTACTATATACTAGGCACTATGCTAGGAAGTGATAACTTAATTCTCAAATGGATCTGTATTCTCATTGCTAAGGACATTATTGATGGATTGAAATCCATCTATGTCTTCCCACCTTGTGTGGTTGTTGTTCATTTCCTTCCACAAATTTGTCAGTTAATATGCTAGGGATCTTCCTCTTGACCTTAGGAAGATACCAATGGAGCGTACAGGTTGTCCAATCACCTTCACTCTCATTTTGTGACAAGTCCATTTTATTTTTGGGTCACTCTTTTGTATAACATCCTTTATTCCATTTGTATGGGACATAAAGATGAAAAACTAACAATGATCTCAGACCTAAATAAGCTCACAGTTCTAGAGAGTTGACTGTCATGCAGCATATACATGAAGAAGTATAATGTAAATTAGAATGTGAAAAAAGCATAGAAAAGCCAGAGTTCTTTAAAAAAAATATCAGTAGACTTCATCTATCTACAAGAGAAGGCAGTGTTACCTGGGAAATGTGTGGCTTGGAGTACATATCATCTATGACTAAAGGAAAATTTGGTAAATAATATTCCACTCTAAAGAGAATAGCATGGCCATCATTGGATTGGAGGAAATAGTCTCATGACAGAGAGGTAAAAGGGGCCAACAAAAGAAATGCTTTGGGTTCTGGAACCCAGGAAAGGAAATCAAACATAAGGAATTGACCACTACCAGGCAGTTGAACAGGTTGCAAGGCCAAATGACTATGATGATTTATAAGCTTATCAAAATTTTAGCCACGCATAGGCTTATTTAGAGCATGGACTTAAGTCCGTGGACTTCCACTTAAGTCATTATTCACAAAGTCGGGGGCAAGGAGAAATCATGATTCCCATCACTGTCTCACAGTCCTTCCTTGTAGAGCAGGACAGTTATTTATCTGTGTCCTGTTAAGCTTTTGTTTCTCTTCATTTGTCTTCATTTTAAGTTTTGACTCAGAAATTAAAAATAAATTAAATGTTTTAATTATACTTTTTAGATGAGCTCCATCCCACCAGTTTCACTAATATTAGTAAAAATGATTTTATTTTTTCCCCAAGAACTTGGTCCTTGTAACTTCCATTAACAAGTTTATCTCTGAATAGTCAAAAAAGCATAGCAAGGCCTAGAAGGCAGTTATTTTCAATGCACATTTCACTTAAAAAGTGTTTCTTTGCCTAGGATGTTAAAGAGGTGGGTTTAAAAAACTCCAGGTTCAATCTTTTCAAGTCTAAAAAGCATTTTCCTCTTACCTTTGTCCCTCAGCATCAGTAGCATGTGTTTCTTTTGAGCCAATAATGGTTAAGTGACTTGCCCAGGACCACATAACTAGTATTGTCAAGTGTCTGAGGCCAGATTTGAACTCAGGTCCTCCTGACTCTAGGGTCAATTTTCTATCCACTGAGCCACCCAGCTGCCCCCAATAGCAACTATTTCAAATTCAAAAATGTTTTGTCATCAAATCAGTTTGGGAATTTCTGCTACAGAACAGAATTCCTGTAGGAGGATAGGAATCTCAGCCTCTTGTGGCCATTTTTCACACACACACACAACCACCACCACCTCCACCACCACTGAATCCCTTATCAAAACTCCTTGGGACAGAATGTGACTGGTTGGAGAACTAGAAGGGATACTCTGAGTAAGATAGCAATCAGAGCCAAAGAACATGATTGGAAAGTTGAGATTTTAGTTTTTGGGTTTGGGCACTAAGGATAGCTAGGAGTTGTACTATGGAGGGGATGGGAAGGGGTGTGTGGGTGTGAGAATAATGAGGAGCACGTCTAGTATGAAGCTGACACTTTCCTTTACTCTTCTCTATCCCTCTCCCATTTTCTCCATTTTCTCCTTTGATATTATTGTCATGAAGGTGTTGGGAATGGGGGAAAGGTGGGCAGAAGGTAAAAAGTAGAGATGAGGAAGAAGAACAGCATGGATCACCATGACGGGAAGAGAAGATGAACTTTTCACTCTTCTGCTCTCCCCTGCCCTTCCCTGTCCCTTACCTTCCCTTTCCCACTTCCCTTCCTCTCTTACTTCCCTTTCCTTCCTTTCTGTCTCCCAATTTCTTTCCTCTCTTCTTTCCCTTCTCTTCTCCTCCCTTTTTCTCACTTCCTTTTCTTTCCTATCCCTCCTCCCCTTCCATTCTCTTCCTTTCTTTTTTCTTCCCTTTCCTCTTGTCCTCTTTTTTCTCCTTCCCACCTTTCCCTTCTCTATTCTCTTCCTCATTTTCCCCCTCTCTTCTCTCTCCTTCTTCCTTTTCCCTACCCTCCCACCTCTCTCTCTCTGCCCTCATTTCCTTTCCTCTCTATTCCCCTTCTTTTTTCTCCCCATTACCTTTATCTCCCTTCCTGTCTCCTTCCTTTATCTTCCTTTTTAGAATCATTTTTTTCTTCTCT
>NW_020954590.1:37128764-37212008 GCF_900497805.2 Vombatus ursinus | reverse complement strand
GGGGGAGAGAAGGAAAGAAAGGGGATGGAGAGAAGAATGGTAGAAAGGATGAGAACTAGGACACGACTTCTATCTCCCCCTTTCCTATACAGACCTGCTAGGGGTAGTAGTGGGTCACAGATACTGGGGAGTGGGGGGGTGAGAAACAGTGATTTCCTTCCTTTCTCTTTCTCATTAGGATGTTGAAAATGAGGAAAGAAGGAGAAATTTCTGACTGATCCTGACTCTGAAATCATCAAATATAGTGAAGCATAAGATCAGATACAGGTAAGCAACTGCCTATATTACAGAAAGACGAATCTATAGCAGTGGGTTCATTTGATTGGGGCATTGGGAAAAGAGGCCATAGTAAATTTCTGTAAAGGTCAATTAGCTTGCTGTCTTTTATAGCATACAACTACTTCCTAGGCTTTGACAGGTGTCTGCCAAGTGCCAGCCACTCCTCTCTAGGGAGAGTGGGTGAAAATTTGTGGGTGGGTCATGAATACTCATCAACAATAATAACCTATTGATAGGGCTCAGAAGCATTGGCATTGTATGAGATAATAGCAGCAAAAATTTAATTAATGACTTTTCCAAATATGTAACAGCACCCAGAGACATTTACCTGGCTTCTTGACTCATAAACCAGCACTTTGTGTGCTATATCGCAGTCTTTCTCAAGACTCATAAAGTGTCAGGTAGCTTTTTCAGGCCTCTAAATCCCAGGCTGCTTTAAATTCTAGGAATATTTGCTACAGAAGGACACTGCACAGGTGTGCATGATAATTATATCTCAAACTTCACGTATATTGTGCAAATTTAAAAGAAATATGGCCCAGAGAATATGGAAACAGATTAGCTATTTTATTCTCTTCCAATATCAACTTTTGTGTTACTGATAATTACTAGAGGAGATCACTGTGCAAGTTTGCATGATAACTATTGATCAAAATTCACATATATTGACAAGTTTAAAAGAACAGTGATCCAGAGAATATGAAAACAGAGAAGGCATTTTTATTCCCTTCCAAATGTCCACTTTCATTCATGTCACTGATTGCTTATTAGAAAGTACTCAGGCTTTTAGCATGCATACTGCAAACATTCATCACTTTAGCCCAAGACACAGGCATAAAGTGCTTCTCACCTCACAAGCAGGATCTGAATATGGGGGAGGTCTCTGAAGCCAGCTTTACATAAAACAAAGTGGTCATCCACTAGAGAGGAAACAATGAAACAAGCAATCTGGAGAGGTCAGACCTTAAGGAAGACTTAGTCATTCAAGACTCAGTTCAGAGTCTTGTTGTCCAAGAGGACAATTAGTTCCTGGGGTAGAAAGAACACTTCTTTTCTACAATTTCCATTTCTGCAATGGGGTAGATTCTCTTAGGTTTGTAATCCTTTTTTGAAGATTCCTTGTTGTTGCTCAGTCATTTCAGGCATGTCCGACTCTTTTGGTTTTCTTGGCAAAGATACTGGAGTGGTTTGCCATTTCCTTCTCCAGCTAACTTTATAGATAAGGAAACTTGAGGCAAACAGGATTAAGTGATTTGCCCAGTCACATAGCTAGTTAGTATTTGAGGCCAGATTTGAACTCAGGAAGACAAGTCTTCCTGACTCCACTGTACTGGCTATCTGCCAAATCTTCTTATTTGCTATTTAATGATGGTTTGTAATGCCCAAACTAATGTCTTATAATAACCTCAAGCGCACCTTTATTAAAGACCAAATCTTAGAAAAATCCATTTCACCTACTTAAGATTTGATTTCCTCATTTGTAAAATGAGGGAGCTAGACTGGGTGATCTCTAATGCCTTTTGTGGATCCCAAACCTATGACTCTTTAGGTTTAAAATATCACCATGTATCCTTGATCATTCCTTCTCCTTCCTTCCTTTCAGTTTCCCTGTGTGCACCTACCTCCACTCAGCATTATTGGCAAATGATCATCCAATGTCTCTGCCTCCTTCTTGAACCCTTTCTAACTCAGCCTCAAGAGAGGTGTATGACTCATCCCCTTCTTTGACTGGAAGAGAGGTCAGCTTCTAATGACTTCCTGATGCAGGGGCGCTAACCATCTGAGAGTTATTTGTAAGGTCTAATTAACTGTCATGACATGGATCAAAGTAGATGAAACGGAACATACTAGGATAAGTGGTGCTCCTGTAAGGCAGATATTTGAGAAGAAGATTAGATAGAATAGATATTTCAATTGTTATTTTCTCTGAACTCTCTTCTTCAGAATACAAAGGACAAATAACAGAGGGGGAAAACACACATTAAAACCATGAAATGTGTTCCTCATGCTGTATCATAGGAAAGCACAGAATGTTAGAGTAAGATCATGCAACATCCTCATTTTTCATTTTTTTAAACTTACTACCTTAAAACTGGGTAACATACTATTTAATGCATTAAAACTGACTAACACTATTAATTTGAACATTAAAGCTGTAACATACCTATTCATATGTGCTGCTTTAGGACTGTCCTTTTTTCTCTATGGATCTGATTCATTTGAAACTATCATGTAATCTCCATAGGAACAAGGACCAATGGTATTTGTATGTTCTTTAATGTAGAATGTCAAATATTGAGGTAATGTAGGATCAAAACAATATCAAATTTTTGTAGAGAAATCTCAATAGTCTAGAGTTCTCTAGAAGTAGTTCTCTGTTCCTACTTTCCCTGTTCTCCCTTCTCTATATATTTAAGAGCTCTAGTAATCTCCAACTATCTACTAAACATTTTATAGTAGATATCCTACAGACATCTCCAGGGTAACATATCCAAAGCAAAGGTCATTAACTTTCCCCACAAACCTACACCTCTTCTAAACATGTATGACTGTTGAGTGCACTACTGTCTTCCCGTCTTTGTTGTCTTCCTCAATTTTTCACTCCTGTTTACCTCACATATCCCACTATTTGTCAAATATTGTCATTTCTAATTCTACAATAAAAATGGCAATTATAGCTACCATTTACATAGTGCTTTAAGGTTTGTAAAGCACTTTATATACATTATTTTATTTGATCCTCACCACAACCTTGTGAGGTGGTTGCCATTATTATCCTCATTTTACAGATGGGAAAACTGAGGCTGAGGTTAAATGGCTTGGCTAGGACCACACAGCTTTTAAGTGTGATGTAGTATTTGAGCTCAGGTCTAACTGACTTCCAGTTCAACACTCCATCCACTGTGCCATATAGCTGCCTCTATAATATCGTCCCTTCCTCTCTACTAATATAGCCACTAGCCAAGTTTAGGATCTCATATCCTTTTGCTTGACTATAATTCCTATTTCATCGCCTTGCCTCAATCTCTTCACATTATACTCTGTCTTTCACACAGCTGCTAAAGCAAGTCTATTTTACTCCCTCAATCCATAAACTACAATGGTTCCTGAATGCTTCTAGGATCAAATATGAGATCCCTTTAGTTTTGTTTTTTTTTTTTGAGGCAATTGGGGTTAAGTGACTTACCCAGGGTCACATATCTAGTAAGTGTCTGAGGCCAGCTTTAGACTGAGGTCCTCCTGACTCCAAGACCCATGCTCTATCCACTGAATCACCTAGCTGCCCCACCCCTTTAACTTTTAAAGCCCATCACCACCAGGACCCAACCTGTCTTCCTGGGCTGGTTATACATTCCTTCCTTTCCTGCACTCTGTGGTCAAGACAATTTGGTCTTCTTGCTATTTCTCACACAGAATATTCTATCTCCTGTCTTCATGCCTTGGCACTACCTATTCCCCAAAACTGGAATGTACTTCCTCTTCACCTCTGCCTCTTAGAATCTCGTTTCCTCCAAAACTCAGATCAAGTGCCATGAAGATTTTTTCTGATCCATCAGCTCTGTTTGTACCTTCTTCTCCCAAATTACCTTGTATTTATTCTTTGTGTACATTTCTATATACATATACACATATATTTCATGCATCTATAGACAATACACACGGTATATGGACAAATTTTGCATGTACATATGCATACATACATGTTTGTTATGTGTACATTGATGTCTATGCATATACACATTTCCCTGATAGAATAGAAATTCCTTGTTGGCATGCAATATTTGATTTTTCTCTTTAAATGCTAGCATATTGCTTAGCATGAACTAGGAGATTAACAAATGCTTGTTGATTAATTGATTAATTCTCTGGTCTCTACCATACTCAACCTATTCTGTTTTTTTTAGGTCCACAACCATATGAATTCTGGACAAACCCAAACTCTCATTCTGGGAATGAAACTTCTGACATTAGCTCCAACCTCAGACAAATGACATAGACAAAAGATCTAAGCTGAACCAGGTATTCATTCCACTGTATGTAATATAGCAAACTAAAAGTGTACTAAATTATTAGCTTCTCATGAGCAGGGGCTATGCTTTCTCCCCCTCCCCACAAAAGTAAAGTGCAAAATGGGCCTTCAATAAATATTTGCTGATTGATTGACTGGTAACCTTTGAATGGCTTGGTAACCCCATTACATGGGGTGTACAATGTGTTTCAGGAGTACTAGGACTTCTAATGTGAGGTCTTGCCAAGCCATTTTCAGAGCTGTTCATCCACCTTTGGTATCCACCTTTCACCAAATTCTCACCTGTTGCTCCAAGAAGCTGTAGCATATGCAGTGGCCACACCACAGTAAACTGTCTTGTCAGACAGGCTAAAGGAGCTTGAGGGTAATCAATAGGCCTCAAACCCATTCATGAGTTAGGGGGATGTCTATCCTAAGCATGTGAAGACTTACTCCAGTGGAATGGGAGAACAGTTGGGAAAACAAATGGGAGAGCCATGAGAAAAAATTTGTTCCAACAGCCATGAAGTTGGCTGAAGCAGGCACTGTGAAGCATTTGGAGCTTGGTCAGATGTCAAAGACACCAAGGTCATCCATTGCATCCCAGGCCATCACAAATCATCTTGACATTTGTCCTTCAACTGGACTTCAATGACTCTGGAAGAGAGAGCGAAGTTGACTTTGTGCAACTCTATTTCACTTAAACCCAATTCACCCACAAGTCAAGATCTCACTCATGATGTCATTGGTCCTCTTCAAAAATGAAGGACAAAAACAATAACTCATTACACACACAGTTTGAATAAATTATAACATAAATTAAAAGACAAAACACTAATAAAGATAGAGATGAAAAACTGATGTATTTTTGCCCACATCAGTTGCTTAATAAACATATCTTGGATGAATGAATGGTGTTGCTTTCACCAAAGCACATCTCACATTGTGGAAAGTACGTACACAACCTTACTTAATGTCCAAAAATCTTGAGAAATTTAAGTAGAAGCCAGGAAAAAATACAAATTTCTTTTTTTTCTTTTTTTAATTAATTTATTTTGATTTATCAACAATCACTTCCATATGTTTTTGAGTTTAAAATTTTTCTCCCCCTTACTCCCCACCACCCTCCCTAAGATTGCACACAATCTGACATAGGCTATACATATACATTCCTAGTAAACATATTTTCATATTAGTGATGTTGTAAGTAAGAATTAGAATCAATAGGAGGAGCCACCAGAAAGAGAAAACAAAACTCAACAGAAGGGAAAAAAAATAGCAAATAGTATGCTTCAATCTGCATTCAAATTCCATAGTTCTTTCTTTGGATGTGGATAGCATTTTCCATCACAAGGCCTTTGGAGATGTCTTAGATCCTTGTATGGCTGGGAAGGGTTAAGTTTATCAATATTAGTCATTGCACAACGTGGCTATTATTGTGTACAACGTTCTCCTGGTTTTGCTCACTTCACTCAGTATCAGACCATACAAGTCTTTCCAGGGTTTTTCTGAAGTCAGACTGTTCATCATTTCTTATAGCACAATAGTATTCCATCACATTCATATACCACAACTTGTTCAGCCATTCCCCAATTGATGGGCATCCTCTCAATTTCCAATTCTTGGCCACCACAAAAAGAGTTGCTATAAATGTTTTTGTTTATGTGAGTCCTTGTCCCATTTTTATGATCTCTTTGGAATATAGCCCTAGGAGTGCTATTGCTGGGCTAAAGAGTATGCACATTTTTATAGCCCTTTAGGCATGGTTCCAAATTGCTCTCCAAAATGGTTGGATCATTTCACAACCCCACCAACAATGCATTAGTGTTCCAGTTTTCCCACATCTTCTCAAACATTTATCATTTTCTTGTTTTGTCATCTTGGCCAATCTGATAGGTGTGATGTGGTACCTCAGAGTTGTTTTGATTTGCATTTCTCTAATCAATAGTGATTTAGAGCATTTTTTCATATGGCTATAGATGGTTTTAATTTCTTCATCTGAGAACTGCCTGTTCATATCTTTTGACCATTTATCAATTGGGGAATGACTTGTATTCTTATAAATTTGACTTAATTCTCTAAGTATTTTAGAAATGAGGCCCTTATCAGAGACACTGGTTGTAAAAATTCCTTCCCAATTTTCTACCTTCCTTCTAATCTTAGTTGCATTGGCCTTGTTTGTACAAAAACTTTTCAATTTAATGTAATCAAAGTTATCCACTTTGCATTTCATAATATTCTCTATCTCCTGTTTGGTCACGAATTCTTCTAGGTAAACTATTCCTTGCTCTCCCAGTTTGCTTATAGTATCAGCCTTTACATCTAAATCATGAACTCATTTTGACTTTATTTTGGTATATGGTGTGAGATTTTGATCAGTGCCTAGTTTCTGCCATGCTCTTTTCCAGTTTTCCCAGCAGTTATTGTCCAAGAGTGGGTTCTTATCCCAGAAGCTGGGATCTTTGGGTTTATCAAGTAATAGATTACTATAGTCATTGACTACTCTGTCTTGCATACTTAACCTATTCCACTTATCCACCACTCTTATTTCATAGCCAGTACCAAGCAGTTTTGATGATTGATGCTTCATAATACAATTTAAGATCTGGAATGGCTAGGCCACCTTCTCCTGCAAAAAATGCAATTTTCAAATGTTTAATTTGGTAAAAAGTAGATAAGCAAGTAACTTGTTAATTTATATTTCAATGCTACAGGACTATTAAGCTTTTTTGACACCAGAAACATAGAAACACCAGAACACAGAAACACCAGAACATAACAGTATTTTCAGAAGACAGTATTTCTAGAAATGTAAACTCTCTCTCTTTGTCTCTCTTTCTCCATGTGTGTGTGTGTACACATATGCACGCATAGATAAACAATATATATATATGTGTGTTTATATGTAGACATATACAAAACATATATCCATAATTGAATAACAGGGACCAACTGATTGTAATGTATTTTTTAAAGTTGTCTTTTACTTGTGTGTGGTGATATGCTCCTGTAATCTCAGCTATTGGGGAGACGAAGATGGGTGGATCTCTTGAGCTTGGGATTTCTGAGTTGATCAGATGTTTGCCATATGGTAAGCATTTGGGAGTAGGGAGAACCACCAGGTTATTTTAGGAGGGGCAAAGTGGTCCAGCTCAGAAACTAAGCAGATTTAAGCTCCTGTGCCAATTAGAGGGAGATAAGGCCAAAGAGTGACTGGCAATGGTCCCTGGATTGCTAGCCTTAAGCAAGATAGGGAAACGTAGTTTAAAATTAATAAATAAATATTTTGAAAATTTTTATTACTATTGTGAACTTTACAAAATCAACACAATCCATTCCATATACAAGTATCAGAAAAAGAGTATTGCATATGAAACTTCAATTTTCTTCCATGTAGAACTTTTTTTTAAAGTATGTAATAATTTTAACAGGATACTTTGACTACTTTTCTCTTTCTGAACTTCCTTCTGCTCTTTTCTGTGTAGATTTAAAATATTTCATTGACATTCTTTCTTCCTTTTTTTGAGGTGTAATTTTCAGTACTGAACAAATATGGAAAATCAGATTCCAGCATGAAGTCACCTTTAGTTCAAAAGGAACTAAAAGCCTGGCCCCAAACCCATAAATCATGAAGAAAATAACTGACATGTTTTAATTTAGTAACAACTATTTAGAACTTCCCTCTCACAATGTACATCTCACAAAGTAATCAGAGAATTTTAGAGTTGAAAAGGCCTTCAGACATCATCTAGCTCTAGTCCAGCCCATGTCTATACATGAATCCCCTCAGTTATACTATGATATACACACATGGCATACAGGCTTATCTTGAAGTTTGCTAGAAATGGGAAACTTACTACTACTTTGAGACAGCACATTCTACTTTTGGAAAGCTCTCATTGCACTTAGCACAATTCCTGACTCATAGTAGCCATTTAATAAATGTTGGTTGATTGTTAGAAAAGTTTTCCTCTATATTAAAAATGAGTCATTTGGAAACTTTCATCCATTGTTTCTAATTTTGCTTCTGGAGCCAAGAAACACAAGTCTTTCCCTTCTTCCACATAACAATCCTTCAGACATTTCAAGAAAACTATCATGTCCCATGTACCCAATCTCCCCTCCAAGTCTTCTTTCCACAGACTAAATACCTGCAATTGATCCTCACATGGCATAGACTCAAGTCCTTTCATGATCCTGGACCAGTCCTACCCTATCAAGTCCATTCTATTTGTTCCATTTGATTCAGTCCAATTGACCAAATATTTATTAAGCACCCATTATGTACAAGACAGTAAGCAAACCCTTGTAACACATAGACCTGGAACTAAACACAATTCTCCAGGTGTGGTAAGGAGATACATCTGAAATAGTTTAGACATGTCCATGTGTGTGTGTGCATGATATTCCAAATAAAGGGTGCACTGGGTATCCTCAAACATGTAAATTATTCATTTGGGGTGAATGTTTTCAAATGAAGGATGCTAACCCTCAAAAGACAAAAATGTTGTTTTTTAATTTTATTAAAAATTACTAAATTTTAAAATTAAGCATTCAGGGTCTTTTCATGTAAATAAGGTTTAGGTCATTTGCTTTGTTCTAACTTAATCATCAGGACAATTGAAAAGTAATTTCAAATTAGTTAATTAGGTCTGTTTCCCCAAAAAGCCTATTTCCCAATTTTTAATTATGATTCTAAGTCTTTTGGAAGCCACTCATTTTCATTACTTGGCTAAAACACCTGCATTCTAAGAGCCTAAAAAGCTGGGTCATCACTTTCAAAACCACATTGTAAAGGAAAAGTGAATCACAAAATGCAAACTTGCTTTTAAGTTCACAGGGCAGTTTATAAAGGTTACTTGGATACTTAGTGTAAATTGAATCACACAGAAGTCAATACATAAAAAAAAAATTACCTTTGTTCAATAAGGATGATTTCTCAAGCTTAGCCAATTTGTTTACAAACAGCTTTGCAGAATCAGCAAACCAACAGCAAAGGTAGATTTATGGAGCCCTTAATTCAATTTTGAGGGAGAGAGAGATGAATGTGACAATGCAATCATGCAGTTATCTAAAGAATATTTTGTTTATTTAGCAGAAATTATAGAGAAACTTTGGCAATAGTTTATTTAGATTATATTCAAGTATATAACAATCTTATTCACTTACATCATGCTATGTTAGTTATTAAAATATTTACAGTTCTTCCTTTATTCTAAACAAAACTGTTAAAAAGGCTAATTACAATATTAATACCATATACTTAGATTCTACTTAGAAATATTAAAAAAAAACCTGAGTACAATATTGTAACAATTGTGAGTATTCAGGAGGGGGCACATGCAGCAATATGGAGAAGAGAAATGAGCATAGATCAGATTAAAATTCTTTTTTTTTATTTCTAAGCCTCAGTCCTCTCTGTCTCCTTTGTCATTTCAGGTTTCTAAAATCCTAGCTCTTTGCCTTTGGACAACGCACCACACAGTAAGAAGATTGGATTTTACATTGCCACCAGTATTTAAAGTAAAAATAATTCAACTAAGAAAGCATTTATTAAATGCCTTTTTTATGTCAAATGCCATAAAACATATTGAGCATACCAAAAACTCAAATGAATAAGTGATCTTATGGATGTCAGTGTTTGCTCCAGTGATGCAGATTACTATGCATCCATGCTTGCTGATCTTATGTGAATCTTGTCCATGGCTTCCTGTTTCCCATCAATTAGACCCAAGTAGTCCATCCAATGTGCCAGAGGTTTTCTTTGATTTCTCCTAACATCCTGAGTATACCAGTTGATCATTTAAACTGTTTAAGTCTATATCATTCCATATATTTACCATGTCACCAACCCATCATCTTTTTCCATCATACATTCCCATATTAACATCTTTTGTACTTAAAAATTCTTCGTTTGTTTTGTTATAACCTGTTCACATGCACCATGAATTTCCCTACTATTCTCTGTGTTGTCTTCTTCAAAGATTATTGTGTTCCATATCTACAAGTCATATTAACAACCCTGGAAAAATGTTGGTTTTCAAAATATGAGCCTTTGTTTTTGAGAGAATTTGAAGCAGTTTGATAATTTTAAGTCAGTATAGCCTCTTGTCTTCCTCTTGTTAATTCTAGGTCCAATCTATTGGTTATTTGTATCATTTGTCCTGGATAGGAAAGTCTATAGATTGTTCATTCAAAAGAATATCACAGGAGGGGTGGAGCCAAGATGGTAGAGTAAAGCAGTGACTTGTTTGAGGTCTCCCCCAAACCCCTTCAAATGCCTGTAAAAATGGCTCTAAACAAATCCTAGAGCAGCAGAACTCACAGAAAGACAGAGTGAAACAAATTTCCAGCCCAAGACGACCTGGATGGTTGATGGGAAAGGTCTGTTGCAATGGGCTAGGAGAGGAATGCAGTTCAGTGTAGGCCAAGCAGGCAGAGACTAGGCCTCAGAGGACTGATTCACTAGCAGTTGTAGAGGTTTCCAGACTTCTCAACCAACAAATACCAAAGACAACTTAGAAGGTCAGTAGGAAAGCTCTGTTGGACCTCAGTGAGAGATAAGCATGATCAGACCCCAGTCTTGATGCAGCCCCGGGGTGGTGGCTGTTTCCAGAGTTCTCAGGCCACAGATGGTAGAGGGATCAAGCAAGCTGATGAGAGGGCGATTGCAAGGATCTCTTTGCTGGTGCTGGGGCAGGATTCTATTGCTTTGCCAGTGCTTGGATCTGGGTCACAGTCCTGGGTGGCAGTTCTGGGGCAAGGAGAAACACTGGTGTGGTGGAACTTGTGGTGGTGGTGGAGAAGGAATCCTGCTCACTGTTCCAAGGCAGAAAAGAGTGCTTGTGGTCACTCATGGACCTCTGCCTTTCCTGGCACAGGCCAGGAAAGGAGTAAACACCTTGCCTTTGATTATACCACCTTGGAAGAACTGAATATTTACAGGTCCCTAGAACTATCTCTGAAAACAGCTGCACAAAACCCCTAAAGCTTGGGACAGTACACCCTCCACACTGGAAGCAAAGCCTACCTTAATAAAGACTTTAAAAATCAGGTAACTGGCTGGGAACATGAGCAAACAGTGCAAAAAAACTCAGACTGCAGAATCTTACTCTGGTGACAAAGAACATCAAAACATACAACCAGAAGAAGACAACAAAGTCAAAGTTCCTACATACAAAGCCTCCAAGAAAAAATATGAATCAGTCCCAGGCCAAGGAAGACCTCAAAAATGATTTTGAGAAGCAAATAAGAGAAGAAAAAGATCGTGGAGGAAAAATCATGAAGAGAAATGAGTGATGCAAGAAAATCTTGAAAAAACAAGTCAACAGCTTGCTAAAGACCCAAAAAATATTGAAGAAAATAACACCTTAAAAAATAGACTAACCCAAATGGCAAAAGAAGTCCAAAAAGCCAATGAGGAGAAGAATGCCTTAAAAAGCAGAGCTGGCCAAACAGAGGAGGAGTTCCAAAAGCTCACCAAGGAAAATAATTTCTTAAAAATTAAAATGGAGCAAATGGAAGCTAATGACTCTATGAGAAATCAAGAAATTATAAAACAAAACCAAAAGAATGAAAAAATAGAAAACAATGTGAAATATCTCATTGGAAAAGCAACTGACCTAGAAAATGGATCCAGGAGAGATCATTTAAAAATTATTGGACTACCTGAAAACCATGATTAAAAAAAGAGCCTAGACATCATCTTTCAAGAAATTATCAAGAAAAACTGCCCTGACAGTCTAGAACCAGAGGGTAAAATAGAAATGGAAAGAATCCACCAATCACCTCCTGAAAGAGACACCCAAAGGAAAACTCCTAGGAATATTATAGCCAAATTCTAGAGTTTCCAGGTCAAGTAGAAAATATTGCAAGCAGCCAGAAAGAAACAATTCAAGTATCATAGAAACACAATCAGGATAACACAAGATTTAGCAGCTTTTACATTAAGGGATTGGAGAGCTTAGAATATGATATCCCAGAGAATAGGTCTAAAGGAAGTAGGATTAAAACCAAGAATCATCTACCCATCAAAACTCAGTGTAATCAATGAGGGGAAAACTGATATTGAATGATGTAGAGGAATTTAATACATTCTTGAGAAGCCAGAGCTAAATAGAAAAATTGAGAAGCAGGAAGAGGTAAACAGGAAAGAGAAATCATACACACACACACACACACACACAGAGGGCACAGGGTGAGTTGAATATAAAGGGATGATGTATAAAATAGAAAATTAAGGGATGAGAGAGGAATATACTGGGAGAAGGAGAAAGGGAGAGGTAGAAAGGGGTAAATTATCTCACATAAAACAGGTAAGAAAAAGCTTTTACAGTGGAGGGGAAGTGGGGGGAGGTGAGAGGGAATGAGTCAATCTTACTCTAATTGGATTTGGCTTAAAGAGGGAATAACATATACACTCAATTGTGTATGGAAATCTACCTTACCCTACAGGAAAATAGGGAGGAAGGGGATAAGAGAGTGGGGGGATGATAGAAGTGAGGAGAGACTAGGGGAGGGGCTAATCAGAAACAAACACTTTTGAGGAGGGACAGGGTTAAAGGAGAGAATAGAATAAACTGGGGGGACAGGATGGGATGAAGGGAAGTATAGTTAGTTTTTCACAACATGACTATTATGGAAGTGCTTTGCATGACTACACATGTATAACCTATATCAAGTTGCTTGCCTTCTCAATGAGAATCAGTGGGGAGGGTGGAAGGGAGAGAATTTGGAACCCAAAGTTTTAAAAACAAACTTAAAAATTGTTTTTATATGCAACTTAGAAATAAGATATACATGCAATAGAAAGCTATACTGCTCTACAAGAAAATAGAAGAGGAAGGGGATAAGAGAAGGGGGGGTGATAGAAGGGAGAGCAGATTGGGTGAGGGGGCATCCAGAATGCATGCTGTCTTGGGGTGGGGAGAGGGGAAAGATGGGGAGAAAATTTGGAACTCAAAATCTTGTGGAAGTGAAATGTTGAAAACTAAAAATAAATTAATGAATAAAAAAGGAATATCACAACCTGGGCAATTGACATTATTCATTCACTTAGTTTTTCCTGTGTGAATAATTAGGCAGCATTCTTTTAAATTATTACAGATCTGTTCCAGGAAACTGTTATTTTTCAAGATTCCATGCAACCATCATCTTCTATATGAACAAGAGGGTCTGGAGGACTTCACCATTTAGAGGGAATACTCTTCAAATTGGCCTTTTCAGTAGATCTCCACCATTAAATTGGTGAATATTGTTGCCGTAATTTATACTTTGCCTGATATTTAAGCAATTATATTTATGCAATGGGGATGCAAAGAGAAGAGAGAAACAGACAGACAGACTGACTGATTGACAGATAGACACAGAAAGATACAGAAGGAAAATAGTGGAAATTCACATTTTTATAGCATTTTAAGGTTTACACATAATTTTACTTTTAACAATCATGTGAAGTTGATAATGCAAGAATTATTTTCATCAAGTTGTAAATAAGAAAACTTTGAGAGAGATGAAGTGATGTGCTTGTGCTTGCATTTGCAATCAGTTATTAGTGTCAATATTCAAACAGAGGTCTTCTGACTTTAAGGCCAATGCTCATTCCATTACCCCTATTATCTTATTTTAGTTTACATTAGATTCAAGTTACCCAAAGTAGAATAATTCAATTTTTCTAAGACAGAGACCCAAAAGCCTTATTGAATAAAATCATTATATGTGAGTTCTTTCAGTATCCCATAAACAAAAAGTATCCAGAGCTAATATTATAGTGAGATGGAATAGAGCTGTAAATGTCCTAGCAACTATGGGAGGGCACCATGCTGGTGGTGTCTTAAGTTTCCTTTATTCCAAATAATATGGAATATGTTTTTGAATCCCCAGTATAGTTAAAGCTTTGATACCTTTTGAGTAAGATTATGAATGACAGATGAGCAATAAATGATTTTTCAATCAAATTCCACTGGCATTTTGGGAAAGAGGAAAGGTTTTCTCTCAAGCATACTGACCAAATACAAATATATCCTCTCCTACGGATTCTCTAGTATTAATATGACTTGGTATTCTTCTATTCTGAGCTTAAATGCTTCTGTCAAAAAGGTGCCCCCAAACCACTGATGGCTAATTTGCTGTAGGCATGGGCAAAATCAATTCTTTAATTCTATCAAAGCCACAAGTTATTCCAGGAGAAAAAAACCAGTAATTGACCAGTAACTCTTCTTAAAATGAATTGTTGAAGATGTAGAGCTTGTATTTGAAACCTATCCTTGTATACCAATAAATAAATAATAAATTTACAATAAATAACAATGATAATAAATAATAATAAATAAATAAACTCATACATGTATACCATGTATACAAGGTGTCAGGCATACCTGAATTTTCAGCCAACATTCAGTTGTTTACTTCAGATAGGTGATAGTTTGGTGATCTTTCTAAATGAATCAGAAAAAGACCTTGGACTGATTTCTCTTTGTGAATTTGCTCTTCTTATTCAACAACATATTCTATCCTATGAAAGGAGTATGGTCTGAATTCTACTGAAATCTGAATTATTCTCTATCATTTTAATAGAATGGTACCTCAGTATCTCATTGAAACTGAAAAGGATAAAAAAAACTTAAAAGGACAAAATAGCTCTATGAGGAGACTCAGCTAATAATTTCACTACCATTATACATACATGGAAACAAACACCCACATAAACACATACATATACATGAGGAAAAGAGACAGAGAAAATGGAGACACACAGATCATATCTACCAAGTATCACAAGGCCCAAATGACAACATTTCTACTTGGAAAGTATTTTCCTGGGAAGAGAAAATTATATAGATAGATAGATAGATAGATAGATAGAGATATTTTCCTATCAAAAGGCAAACTGGCAGAGCCACCAATAAATTTTAAAAACAAAACTGTTTCACACAGCCTAGGCTATGATGACAAAGTGTTTTGGCTTGTCAAATGCCTGCTTTTCATCATAGTGAAAATATGAAAAAGATTTCAGCTTGAAATATCACAATTTGGGAGCAGTTTTTATGTGCAAATCTACTAAATATGTAATTTTTACCAGATTCTCTAAATGGGGTCATTTTTCTCCTCACACACTTACAAATCTTCAAAAGAGATAATCTTTTGGGAATGCTTTAAATTCTTTCTCATTCTGCCCATCTGTTATACTATTTATATATCCCATTAGAAAAAACACAGTGCCTCTTGAACTTTTACTGTGGACTTCTCAAACTCCCCATTTCTCAGTATTATCAAATTACTACCACAGGAGTAAGGTTGAATTGGGGGCAGAGCAGAGCACAGAAGTTTAGAGCCAGAGGACCTGAGTTTGGATTAAAGAATCATTAGCTTCTAGAACTGCAAGGAACAAGAGAAGCTACTGAGTCCAACTTGTGCCTGAGTAGGAACCTCCTCCATAACATTCCTGAGAAGTGACTATCAACCCTCCATTTGAACACCTCCAATTCTAGGCAACTCACTATCTCCCAATGCAAGCCATAATTCTTTTGTACAGATCTCTTCATTAGAAAGTTATTTTTCCTCATGTTTCACAATTCATATGAAAGTCATATTCTCTCTGTCTGTTCCTCTTTCTCTATCTTTGTCTTTCTCTCTCTTCCCTCCTTTTACACACATATGTGTGAGAGGATTTTTGTGGGTATGTATGGGTATATGTGCATGTGTACATACCTATAGTATGTATCATGTATGTATATTCAAAGTCAGTGTGGTGTCCTGGGCAGAATCAGTCTAAAAGCCAGGAAAACATGAGATAAAATCCTGCCTCTGACATATACCTGTAAAGTAATCCTGAGCAAATTGCTTTGTGTCCTAAGTGCTCTAGGCAAAGCTCTATGACTAAGTCGCAGATAAGGTGACAACTGGCATTGAAAGGATTTCTTTCCCCAGGAATTCCCTATACCAGTGGCATCACAAGTCCAGTCCATAACAATATGCACATATGTATTACTTGTGTATATGTGTGTGCATGTGCATATATGTATATGCACACATGTATTGTGTGTATATAAATGTATGTGAGTGTATACAAACAGGCATGTGTTTATGTATGTGTATGTGTATATGCATGACAATGAAATTAGAGGTCTAGACCATAACAGTATGCAAGTATGCATGTGTGAGTATGAATATATGTACATGCATGCATATAAGTGTAGACTCACTTATATGCATGCATGTACATATATTCATACAGATGGACACAGGTATAGATATATATGTATATACATATATATTCATGTGTGATGAAAGTACAATCCATTCCATAGCCATATGCATGTATGCATGTGTGTGATGTACATATGCAAGCATGTATATGTACCATTATATGCATATGTACATGCTCAATACACATGCATATACATGTATATTAGTACATGTGTATACACACACATATGTTTGCTGTTGCTTTCTGGAAACTAACTGAATGAATATTACTATTGCTTCTAGAAAGGGAACTTCAACTGATTACCTTTTCCTTTTGCCATTCTGATTCAGTCTTCCATGGCTAACTCTCCTGTATTTGCACAGTTTCCCGACATTAGAATGTAACCTCCTTGAGGGAAGGGGCTTTCTTTTGTATTTATGATTGTATAACCAGCAATGAGCATAGCACCTGGCACATAGTGAGTACTTAATATATACTTTCTTATAAATTCCTTAAAAAAAACTCACTGTGATATTTCTAACACAATGGATGCCAGCTCTATTGACTTGTTTGTTTATTTTTCCCTTATTTACTCATTGCTCCTTGTTCTACCCTTTGAGGCAAAGTATAACTAATTTGATCATGCTTCTAAGATTCAACCCCTCAAATACCTGAAGACAATTTTTATATGCCCTCTTTTGAGTCTTCCCTAAGCTAAACACCTCTTACTTATTCAGCTAATCTCTATATATCTTGGTTTCACATCCCCTCAAGTTCTGTGAGTTCTCTTCTGGAATGTGTCAGTTTATTAATGGCCTACTAAAATGATACATTTATAACAACACAATACTCCAAATATTGTCTGACTAGGGAAGAGGATTTTGCTCTGTGTTTTAACTGGACCTATGATTTTATTGGTGTAGAGAGCTATCCCGAAAAGGATCTCCTCAGGTAATGGAGATTGGCAACTTCCCTTTAACATAAAGTCAAAGAAATATCAAATGACTTATGCAATGGTTTGTGTATGTGTCAGAGAAACAACTAAACCCATGTCTTCCTGAGGCCAAGGCCTGGTCTCTCTCCGTTATGACATGCTACCCCTCAGGGAAGAGTACAAACTTAATCAACCAATTCTGGAAACTATAATTCTATTGTTGAGGGTACTGGTTAAGGGGCATGAGACTATACCAAGACAGAAAATAATGCAGTCAATCATCAACATTCACATGTTTAACTTTTATGACTTCAAGTATTCACAAGATTTTATTAGTATTGTCATTTTTACTTTCATGTTGGCAACTGTGCAGTGGAGAAAAATGTGAGAGGTGTGATACACCCAAGTTTGTGGAGGAACTGGTATCCTAACAGACATTTCACTGATCTTGTTCACTCTACTATTGTAAAGCATTCCCCATGCATTCATTGCACATTAAGGATCTCAAGCAGCTCACAAAGCAGGTGCTGCTGACATTATTTCATACTAGTGCATCCTTCATGATCTCTAATAACATCCAATAGCCATGAAGGACAGAGTGTTGGAGGTGATGTCAAGACCTCACAAATCTTGGTGTCTTCCTACAGCATTGACTAAAGTTCCAGCAACCTCTCCCTTGGTTTTCAGAGAGCAGCCAAGATGGAGAGGTCTACAGTAGTATATTAGTGGTATATTAAAGTACAATGCCTTCACACTACCATCTGACACAGTGAAAGGTCATATTCAGGTTAAAAATATTTTAGTTATTTTCCATTCAGTATTTATGGTGCTGTAGATTTCATGTATTATGAAAAGTGAATATTATCTGAAATCAACGTGCATGTGCGTGTGTGTGTGTGTGTGTGTGTGTGTGTGTGTGTGTGTTTGGATATTAGCACAAAAGGTTGCAGAATTCTAGTGATAAAAAACATTTTGCATGTTACCAATTTTATTTGGTACTGCATCTTATGGGTTATTTCATGTTTACTGTGTTAGGAAAAGTGCTTATTATCAGAATTGGTGTTTCATTATTACAAATAGTATGCAGAAAAGTTTTTTCCAGCAATTTCTAGTGAAAGATTACAGTTTTTAGTGATTGCAGAATTCTAGCCCCGCCCCCATTTCCCATAGGTTCAATGTATCAACATTCAAATTTTCTAGGAACATTACCCCCGTGAAAGTTGGGGGTTGATAGTAATAACAATGATGATGATGATAAATAATAATACCTGCTATTTATGTTATGCTTTAAGGTTCACAAAGGACTTTGTAAACATCATCTCATTTGATTGTCTCAAAAACCCTAGGAAGTAGATTCTATTATTCTCTCCATTATACACATGAGGAAGACAAGAGTTAAGTGACCTACCCAGGGTTCCATACCTAGTAAATGATTGAAGCCTGATTTGAACTCAAGTCTTTCTGACCACAACCCAGGTCCAATATATATTTTGGGGGTTGGTCAGAATATACCCATAATAAGAGATCCTGAACTCTTGGGTTTTTTCTAAAAAGGGCGTATTAGTTCAAAGCAAAATCCATTTATTTAAATTAACTAGCATAACAAGACAGGTGACAAGAATGATTCACCTCATATATACAAGTACACTCTCCCACCACTGGAGAATGGGATACTTACAGGGATATCCATGGTGAGACACATGTAGGAGGCTCATGACCAGTACATATACATGGGATAACTCATACCTCCAGCACTACAGAGCCATTAGTGTCCTCAGTGCTTTTTCTGCTCAGTGTGAGGTCCTAGGTTCTCTCTGTCACCTTATTATTTGCTGGATGTTTCTGATACTCATTTGTATGTACATAATTATTAGCACGTTGTCTCCCTCCTTATAATTTGAGCTCCTTGAGAACAGGGGCTGTGTTTTTGTCTTTCTTTTGTATGCCCAGAATGTAGGGCAGTGATAGGCAAATTATAAATACTTAATAAACTTCTTGTTGACAGACTCCCTTACTGCTGGATAGCTCCAGTGCTGCTGGACAGCTCCACTACTGCTTCTGTCCTCCACTAGGTATCTTTGCTACTGCAATTCTGATTCTCTGCTACCATTTGCTGGTCTTCAACTACTATGTAGTTTAAAGTATAGCAGTTGGATAGCTTTATATTTATAGCCTGAGAAGCTTTTAATATGTGAAGAAATGCCCTTTCCTACAGTCGGATAGCTAGATACACCCACAGATATTTTAAGGTTTATCCTTTGGATTTTATTCCCATTGCTGGTCTTTGGTCACTGCTTC
Source organism: Vombatus ursinus (assembly GCF_900497805.2). Lineage (NCBI taxonomy): Eukaryota > Metazoa > Chordata > Mammalia > Diprotodontia > Vombatidae > Vombatus > Vombatus ursinus. The sequence continues at coordinate 37,192,301 of NW_020954590.1, read as the reverse complement.
CTGCATCAGGATTATAAAAATCCCTCTCACCACCTGTCTTATAACATATATCTGTCTTCATGCCTTCAAAATTTCCCAGGGATTCCACTTAGCAAAATTGTTACTAGAGTGACTATATTGTTTTCATTCCCCATAAAGGTTCAGATGGATCTGGAAACCTCTTTTCTTTATTTTACATTCTATTTTCTTCCAACAACAACAACAACAATAACAACAACAACAACGACGACAACAAAACAATCTTCTCCCTATACTTACAATGTCTTCATTGCTTCACAATACCTCATATATTACATTTCTTGAACTCTAGACTGCACTTGTAGATCAACAGACTAGGGTAAATCCCTCTGCTTTAGTTTGAGATTACCTCATAAATTTTTTTTCATTAAATAATTATTTCATAGTTGAACTATTTTTTAAAGACTAATATAATAGAGAAGTAATTATTTGATTAAAAAGAGAAATAGGGAAAACACAATATCTGAATTTATAAGTAAAAATAGAATTAACAACAGATGAAGTAGAAATTAAGAAAATAATTAGAAATTTTTGCCAAATTGTAAGTCAATAAAACTCATTACTAAAAAGAAATAATAAATATTTTTATGAATATAAAATTCCTCAGGGAATAAAATAAGAAATCAAGAATTTAAACTATTTTATCTCAGTAAAAGAAATCAAAGAAGCTAAAAATGAATCCTCAAAGTAAAAAAAAACCCAGATAGATTTAAAAATAAATTCTATCAAAATTCAATGAAAAAAATAACTCCATATTACATAAATTGTTTTGAAAAAAAAAGAAAGCCTACTACCAAAAGCCATATGTGAAACCAATATGATCCTAAAACTAGCCACACAGATATAAAATAGATAAAGAAAGCTATCAACCAATATCTCTATCTTGCTACAAAAAGTATTGAATATGATATTAGCAAATAGGCCATAGCAACAAATTCAAAAGATCATGGTCAGATTTGATTTATACCAAGAAGGCAGGTTTATTTTAACCTTAAGAAAACAATAGAATAATAATTAATATTAATAACAAAACAATAAAATTTGCTTAATTATATTGATAAATGAAGAAAAATCTTTTGATAAAATACAACACCAAATGCTGGTTTCTGTTTAAAAAAAAACCTAAAAGGCATAGGTATAAAAACATTCTTTAATATAGTAAATATTAATCATCTAAAATCAAGAATTAGTATTATCTATAATAGAAAAATCCTGGAGATTTTTCTAAGATTTGAATTAAAACAAAAGTGCTTGTTTTGCTACTATTATTTTATATAATTTTTAAATGCTAGCTATTTCAATTAGAGAAAATAAAGAAATTAAAGAAATAGTCAAAGAAGAAATAATATAGTCACTATTCACAGATATGATTGTTTACTTAGAGAATCCTACAAATTCAACTAAAATTTTAACTTAAACAATAACTTCAATAAAAATGTCAGAATATAAAATGACGAAGTCATCAATTTCCACATATACTATTAACAACACCAAGCAAGATAAAGTAGAAAAATAAATTCCATTAAAATGACTTTAAAGGATATAAAATATCTAAAAGTTAACATAACAAAATACATTCAGGTCTTATAACTTAAAAAGACTTAACAGAAATAAAGTCTTAAATAATTGGGGAAATATCAATATTTAATGGTTGGTCTATGCCAATACAATAAAATTATGTTACCTAAAATATTACTTTATAGAAAATTCTAAACCAATCAAACAACCAAGGGCTTTATTCAACTAGACAAAACAACAACAAATTTTATCTAGAGGAACAAAAGGTAAATTCAAAAAATTCTTTCCCTGTGCCTTTTTGCTGGCTACCATATCTGGAATGAACTCCCTTCTCATCTTCTCTTGTCCCTGTTTTCTTCAAGACTTCTCTGAAGTGTTCATTCTACATGAAACTTTTTCCTGGTCTCCACTATCCCCAAGTACCTTGTGTTTATTTTACATACACATACACACATATATGAATATACATATACATAAATATACATCTGTGTATGCACACATACATATATTATATGTACACACATATATGTATATGCATATAATATTAAGTGACAACTAGTAAGTATGTATCCTGGACTTAAATCTAGACTTTCTGACCACGTGATCTTTCCAGTATTTCAAATGCTTCTAGTTCTTGGGATACTTAATACAAGATTGATGTGAATATGTATAAGCTTTCCAATGGTAATGCCAAGATACACATTCTCCTTCACTCATCCCTCTACCAACAGAGAATCATTTATTTGTCAGTGTAGAATATATTTTCCCTCCATGTAGTTGTCAGCAAATACATCTTCTGCTACTAAAACTACACTATGATTGTCTATAATATGCTGTTTACATTGTTCTAGGATAGATGATAGCCTTAAACTCCCCATAAAAATATGAGCTGCTAAGAAATATTCAACAGATTGTTCATTAAAAACTACCCTTCAGGCAAAACATTACTGGTGGAGTCAGAACAAAGCTTTAAAAATTATGAAGCAGAAATGCAATAAAAATGAATAATATGTAAAATTTTCCTCAAAAGGGCCAAGTGAAGGATCTGGCTTCATGTTTTTTCAAGTGTTTTGTGTTTTGTGAAGATGAGAAATGAGGGAGTTATCTATATAAATTACCCAAGTAAGAAGTTTCTTCTTTATCATTTTCTATTCAAGAAAACTATTGGTGGTTTAACCAAAAAGCACACAGACCAATTTATTCAGGATAATCATACAATCATAAAATTCTAAAGCTAGAGAGGAATCTCAGAGGTTATATAGTCCTATTCTAATTAAAATATGAATCCACCTACCACATTCCTGACATAAAGTCATTCTGCTGTTGATTGAGCATACCAAGTGATAAATAACTCTTCGTTTACCAAGATATGCCATCTCACTGTTTGGTAGCTCCAAAAGTTAGAGGTTCCTCTTTATAAAGAATTGAAATTGACTTCTTTGTTTTGTCTTTCCATTGGTTCAGTTTTTCTCTCTGAATTCATGAAGAATAAAGTCTAAAATGTTTTCCACATGACAAGTATTCTATTATTTAAAATAGTTTTCGTGTCACTCTTAGGTTGTCTCAAATCTAGGGTTTTGGTTTTTTTTTTTTTAGCTTTATGCACCTTTGAACCTGAAACAACATATGGTAGCCACAACTACATTTACTATGATACTCTGGGTCAATTCTAGGTAAAATTGTGAATCGAACAAAATTTATCTGCAGCAACCCATCCCTCTATTTTCTGTATTCATTACTTCTCTTTTATCCGATACTTAGAGATAAAACTTTGAATCCAGTCATCTCTACTGCCTTACTTACTACAATAATATACCTGATATTGTCATATTGTCTCTCCCCTTTGTTACCATCAGTCTAGTATCATTGTTTCTGTGTTGCTCTCTCTCAGAATCCTGCTTTCTGCTGTAAAAATTACAAAATAATTCAAATTAATAAGGTAGGAATGGTTAAATAATGACTTAATGTGTTATTGTTCCATATAACATACACGTTTTGTGTCAATCCAAAGGAGTAAATGATATGATTATTTTAGACAAGAAAGAGTGGGGTAGATATTTTGTATGAAGGAACCCATTCCTAGAGACTTGTAAAGGCACAATATTTAGACTTCTGCTTATTCTACCAACATACAAGGCAAGACCTTTACTATTCTATTTTGTAGGTTTCTATGTACTTGAAAAATACTTTCCATATAGAAACAAATTGCCTTAGTAATTTTCAGATGTTTGCTAGGAGCTTATCCACCAATGGATCATGTGTGGTCTTACATGAGAGATGGAGAGAGAAAGAAATGGGGAGGAGGAGATAGAGGTGAAAAAGAAGAAATAAGAAAAGGGAAGTGAGGACAATATACAAAGGTGGAGGAGAGATATACAAAGGTAAGAGAACAAGAACAGCAATTATTACTAAAAAGATAAAGTGATCCTCCCCCTCAGCAAGTGTTAAATTAGACAGAAACAAAAATATGTATTATCTCTCTTCCTATGAGTTACTTATATAATGAGCAATAGACTTGCATATGCTGATTTTCCAATATAGAAAGAAATAGGGCCAAATGAAACAGTCTATGGCAGCCAACTAAAATGCCACAACAGCTGAGTTTGTTTAAAAAAATATTCAAAGTCTATGAAATATTATGATGAAAAAGATAGCTTAGCCCTGTGGTAAGAACACACATTAAGAAAAATATGGGGAACTGTGATCATGTGACTAACAAGATGGAGGTTTAATTCCTTCTTACATTTGCCATTAACTCTTAAAACTTCCCCCAAAGAGAAATTCTTTAGCAGAGTTAGCTTAACTATAGCTTAATGAGTACACAGAGCAAGAGAGGAAAGATTCCAACAGAGTAACAGCCTTACAGATAACAATGGAGAAAGCTTAAGGTATCCAGTCAACACTCCTCTCTTATGAGCCTCCACAGAATCACATAGAATGTGAGGTGTCCTCCTACAAGTTACTTTGTCTGGGGACTTGGACCAGTAGAAAGTAAATTTGCCAACATGGGTTAAGGTTAAGTTAGCATTGCTGTCCAGCCTCAGTGGTATGCCCACCATCAAAGTGAGAGAGAAGTCAAGAAGAACATGACTGGAGACTGAAAGGAACAAAAGGCTAAAACCAACAAAGATTTCAAGAGGGAGAAAATACAATTAAAAACCTAAAGCAAAAGCAGATAAATCAACACAGAGTACTAATATTAGAGGGAAGGATGAGTACTAAAACATCTAAAATATTATAGGTTTCTCTAAACAAATACAAGAGCAATGAAATTAAACTTTTGCCTGATAAAACAGAACCCTGTGGAATTTCAAGATAGCATGAGAGCATGTTTCAGGATGTTTCAAAGGGGAAAGTAAATCTTAAGATAAGTGAAAAGGGAACATATACCAAAATTTATTGCTTACACAACAGAAATGACTAACAATGAAACACTTGAACCCATGGTGGCAAAGTTCTGGAAAGAGGTGAGAGAATAAAATATTTGATGGGCAAATATACTGAAGTGAAGGATAATCTATAAGAAGGGGAAAGGGCAATTATGTTAAAAGAAAATAGTTTCTATATAAGAAAGTGTCATTGATTTTTAAGACAAGATGTATTAGAAACAACCTAAAGACCATGAAATCTTCCAGATGAACATGACAAATGAGGAAATCTTCATAATGCAAGGAATAACACAAGAAAACCATCCAGAAAGTTAAAAGAATATCACTTCCAGAAAAACAACACCAACCAAAACTATGTTTCTAAGAAACGCAATGGCTACGTTTCCTAATTCCAATGATCAAAAAGTATTCAGGGGAAAATATAAAAGAAAAGATATTCTAATAACAAGATTTTCTGTACCAACCAGAAGACTCAATATCCCTCACATACTTGCTTCAATACTTGAAGAAATCTTTGATTTCATACAAATGGGTCCTTCCTCAACAACCTCATATCACGATTCTCTCTCCCCTATGCATTATTAGACAGTAAGACAATAAGAATACATTAAACATCTACTATGATGAGTGTTTCCAAATATCACTAGGATGGTCCACAGATTGATAGCCTATTGGAGGCATATATTTGATTTTTTTTCAAGTGTGGAAGAACTTTAGATCGTGTACTCTTCTGGCATAGACTTTGAAAAACCAAAGTGACTTCCATGTCATTATGAAACACTAACAAGTGAATACCACTAATACTTACATTTATACGTACAATACTTACATTGCATTTCTCTAGTTAATAATGTTTTAGAACATTGTTATATGACAGATAGTTTTGATTACTTCTTCTGAAAACTGCATGTTCATATCCTTTGACCATTTATCAACTGGGGAATGACTTTAATTTTTTTAATAAATTTGGCTAAATTCTCTACATATTTGAGGGATTATAACATAGATTCTGCTAATCCTTACATAACTAAAGATTTCTAGTTTGCTAACAGGGAAGGAGAAAGGGGGACACTAAAGATTGGGGGCAAATTTGAAGAAACTACTCCTAAAGGAAGAAGCTATACCTGTTATTGGTCTTTCCATGCCACCACTCCCTAACCAGGCACTGTGTCCCTACTGCCTAGAGCCTTGCCTGCTTAAACCATTCAGACTTTCCCTTTAATCCTAACTTAAGAAAAACAATTGCCATCAGTGTGAAGGAGAGGCAACATGATTAGGTGGAAGAAACACTGGATATGGAGCCAGAGTAGTTATGTTCAAATCTCATCTCTGTCACAATCTATATGACCATGAATGAGCAAATCACTTAATCTTTCTGATCTATAATTTATTCACTTGTAAAAAAAAAAAATAGGGTTAGACAAGGGATTTCCACCCTTTCTTTCCATATCTAGATAGATAATCTAACGCTAAAGTTGTGCCAGTTTTTAAGTAATTATTTTAAAAAATATCTATTTTATATTTTATTTTCCTCAATTACATGTAAAAACAATTTTTATGTTTTTAAATAAAATTTTGAGTTCCAAATTCTCTCCCTTCCTCCCCCCCATCAATGAGAATACAAGCAAAAAAGCATATTTCCATATTAGTCATGTTGTGAAAGAAAATGTAGACAAAAAAAAAGAAAAAGAAAGTTTTAAAAAAAGTATGCTTTGGTCTGCATTCGGATTCCATCAGTTCTTTCTTTGGTGGTGGATAGCATTTTTCCACTTAAGTCCTTTGGATATATACCAAGGATAGGAACCTTGGATCATCACGTTGCTGAGAATAGCAAAGTCTTTTTCTACAATCCTCTTCTACAATCTTCTACAATTTTCTCTTGGTTCTGTTCATTTAATTTTGCATCAGTTCATGTCTTTCCAGGTTTTTTTTTCAGAGAGCATCCTGCTCATCATTTCTTATAGTATTCCATCAATATTATTCAATAATATATAATAGTATTCCATCCCAATCCTATACCACAACTTGTTCAGCCATTCTCCAATTAATAGGCATCCCCTTAATTTCCAATTCTTTGCCACCACTAAAAGAGCAGCTATAAATATTTGTGTACACATAGGTCCTTTTCTTTCTTTTTTTCTTTTGGATACAGACCTAGTAGTGGTATTGCTGGATAAAAGAGCATACGCAAAGTTTTATAGCCCTTTGGGCATTGTTCCAAATTCCTCTCCAGAAAGATTGAATCAGTTTATACTCCACCAATAATGCATTAGTTTCTCAATTTTCCCATATTCCTGCCAACATTTTTCATGTTCATTTTCTGTCATATTAGCCCATCTGATAGGTGTGGGGTGGTTAATTTAATTTGCATTTCTCTAGTTAATATTGCTTTAGAACATTGTTATATGACAGATAGTTTTGATTACTTCTTCTGAAAACTGCTTGTTCATATCCTTTGACCATTTATCAACTGGGGAATGACTTTAATTTTTTTATAAATTTGGCTCAATTCTCTACATATTTGAGAAATGAAACTTTTATCAGAGAAACCTGTTCTAATTTTTTTTCACAGTTATGATTACTGTGTATTTTCTTTCATCCTATTTCCCACTATTTATCCCACTCCCTTTCTCCTCTCGGAACAGTTTATCCTCAAAAGTATTTTGCTTCTGACTACCACTCCTCCCTTTCTTCTATCAGACCCCCTCCATTTCTCTTATGTATTTCTCCTTCTAATTTCCTATACGGTAAGTTATATTTCTATACTCAACTGAATGTGTATGCTATTCTCTCCTTGAGCCAATTCTAATGAAATTTAGGTTCAAGCATTGTCTATCACTCCCATGTCTTCGCATCCACTGTAAAAGCTCTTTCATGACTCTTTTATGTGAGATAATTAACCCCATTCTACCTATCCCTTTCCCTTTCTCCCAGTGCATCCCTCTTTCTTACCCCTTAATTTTATTTTATTAAGATAACCTTCCATCACATTCAGTTCATGCTTGCATCCTCTATGTATACTCCTAAGTGCCTTAATAATTAGAAAGCTCTTAGGAGTTACAAGTATCACCTTCCTGTGTAGGAATGTAAAAAATAAATTTGTTGAATCCCTTGTGATTTCTCTTTCTTGTTTACTTTTTTATGCTTCTCTTGAATCTTCTTTTTGAATATCTTTTTTTTTAACCAGGAATGCTTGAAAGTTCTCTATTTTATTGAATATCCTTTTTTCTCATGAAGGGTTATACTCAGTTTTCCTGAGTAGGTGGTTCTTGGTTGTAATCCTAGCTCATTTACCCCCCAGAATACCATATTCCAAGTCTTCTGATCCTTTAATGTTGAAGCTGCTAAGCCTTGTGTTATCATGACTGTGGTCCATGATATTTGAATTGTTTCTTTCTGACTACTTACAATAGTTTTGTTTTTTTTTTTTTTTACTTGAGAGCTCTGGAATTGGGATATAATATTCCTGGGAGTTTTCCTTTTGAGATCTCTTTCAGGAAGTGAAAGGTAGATTCTTTAAATTTGTATTTTACTTTCTGGTTCTAGTATATCAGGGCAGTTTTTTTAGATAATTTCTTGAAATGTGATGCCAAGACTCTTTCTTTGATCATGGATTTCATGTAGTCCAATAATTGTTAAATTATCTCTCCTTGATCTATTTTCCAGGACAGTTATTGTTCTAATAAGATGTTTCACACTTTTTCCTTATTTTTAATTTTTTATTGTTTCTTGATGTCTTGTGGACTCATTAGCTTCCATTTGCCCAATTCTAATTTTTAAGAAATTATTTTCTTCAGTGATCTTTTGTACTTCACTTTCCATTTGACCAATTCTGATTTTTAAGGAGTTCTCTTCAGTGGGTTTTGTGCCTCTTTTACAATTTGGCACATTCTGTTTTTTAAGGTGTTATTTTCTCCACTACTTTTTGTCCCTCCTTTACCAAGGTATTGGCTCTTTTTAAATTATCTTCTGGAATCACTCTCATATCTTTTTCCAATTTTTTTCTCTACTCCTCTTATTTGATTTTTAAAATCTTTTTTGAGCTCTTCCAAGAATTCTTTTGTGGCCTGAGACCAATTCATATTTTTCTTTGAGGCTTTGGATGTAGCAGTTTTGACTTTGTTTTCTTCTTTTGACATTGTATTTTGATCTTCCCTGTCATCATAGTAGCTTTCTATGGTCAGTTTCTTTTGTTGTTGTTATTGCTTGTTAATTTTCCAGCCTATTTTTTGACTTTTAACTGTATGCTAAATTGGGACTCTGCTTCCAGAGAGGAGGGAACACTGTCCCAAGCTTCAGGTTTCAGCTGTTTTCAGAAATAATTCTGGGGACTTGTAAATTTCTGGTTCTCCCAAGGTGCTATGATCTAGGGGAAGGTGTGTTTACTATTCTCCGCTCTATGCTGTGGTCTGTGAGTGACCACAAGCACTCTTTTTGACCCTGAAACTGTGACCAGGGACTGACCCTGTTCCCTTGCATTCACAAGCTCTGGTGTGCTAGTGCTCCTCCTCATTCTGGGGCTGCCACCCAGGACCTGGATCCATGTATGGGCAATACAACAGAGTCCTGCACCCAGTACCAGCAAAAGGCTCCCAGTAATTTCCTTCTGACTAGTTGTTGGGCTCACTTACTATCTGTAAGTAGAGAGCTTCAGAAGCTGCTGCTGCTGTTACTGATTCAGTGATCCCTAAGACTGATTACTGGTTTGCCAGGGCACAGATTACATTGGTGCAGCCTGTCCTAGACTGCACTCTACTCTCACCCTGGTGTAAGAAACCTTTCTTGCCAACCTTCTAAGTTGTCTTGGGTTAGAAAATTGCTTCACTCTGTCCTTTTGTGGCTTCTGCCACTCCAGAATTCATTTTGAGGTATTATTTAAAGTTGTTTAGAAAGGAATTTGGGAGAGCTCAGGTAAATCACATCTTTTTCCATCCAAGTTGTGTTACTTTGAAAGTGGGGCCTTGAAACATGCCATAAATTTCCCAGCAATGGTGCTATACATGAATACATCCATGCATGGTTCTGGATTTGAGGAAAGGTACTAGCTTAAACATTCATGAGGAAAGGATAAATGGAGAAAAAGAAAAAGGCCTCTATAATGTCATCCATTTGGATTCAGGAAACATTGAGAAATAGAAAGTGAATCAAAAGTGGAATCCAGATGTGAGGAGAACCCAGTCTTCTGATGATGGTTAGGCCCAGGTTGTTCTCACAATTTTAAGCCATTTGAAAACCAATGAGAAATTTGGCTGCTGAGGAAGTGCTACAAATTCCTCCAAAGAAAACCAAGTCCTTCCAAATGATTAATTGACTCCATGTGTTTGGGCCACTGGAATAACTATATAGCCTTGACATTTCCCCAAGGATGAGACAGCTTCTGGGCACACTAAGCTATGGGCATATGGCCAACTGTTTATGTTGGTTCTGTTAGTATGACTAAGAAAAATACAAATAAGTATTTAGTTTTGGGATTCATCTGGAATTGCCATTTGTTACTGGTTGAAATGATGCAGGATGTCTCTTCATTTTCCTACCAAAGAGACTATTGTTCATTTCTATAGTATCAACATAAATATGGATACATGTATCCCCCTGTGAGGACCATTGAACTCACTTGGGGATTGGGGTAATAGTTATGAAGCTAACTGTTGGGAAACCTGAAGATAACACAATCATGATGATGGAAATTTAAAGAAGGAGAATATAATTATGATCAAAAGCCTTAGTTCTCCTGGGAAACATACCTAAGTGCCAGAAAAAGTAGGGACCAATGAGACAATGGTGGAAAGCAATAACTGAATCATGAAAAATTAGCATTGATCAGAAAGATAGCAGAGTAGAGTGGGAAGCAATGAACTTGAAGTCAGGACACCCAAGTTGAAGTTCTGGTTTTGCCAAGTAACTGTTACTCTGGGCAAGTTAGTTGACTTCTTGAAACCTTTAGGTTTTCACGTAAAGAATGGAGATAATACCCCCATCTGTCCTATCCATTTTGATGGAGTTTTCATGAAGATAGGAAGATATGCAAAATATAATGGAAAATGCATGAGACAGCATTAGGAGATGTGGGGTTGAAGTTCCAACCCTGCTGCTTACTAATTACATGACCAGGGACAAGACATTTGGCTCTCTGAGCCTCCTCACAGCGTAGTTACTAGAATGAAAGGCTGTATAGTGCAGTCTAGAAGAGGCTGGCCTCAAAGTCAGAAAGAATTGGGTTCAATCCCCGTGCCTTTCATATCACATATAACACAAATTGACTATGATTTTGTATAAATCACTTAACCTCATAGTGTCCCAGGCAACTCTCTACAATTATAAGTTGCATCTATATCAATAGAATGAGTTCCTTTAATTGATGAAATCATAGGCCTGAACCAAAAATGCACCATAAAAACATGAGACACAGAGTTCAAACAACAGAGTTAAAATAACATATTTGTTTTTTTTTAAGTAACATATAAACATAAGCAAATTCTCTCAGGCTGCTCCCCTGGCTTCTCCTTACATTCCAGAAACATCCTAAACCTTTGACCAAAGGCTACCTTTTAGGACAAAGATGATCAATAACTTCTAGTTTTTATAGAAAACTAATTATGTTTGGTCTATATACATAATGTAATACAGTACTTTTGAAAAGAAATATTACCCCAACTTTTAAAGCAATATCAAGGAAGCAGTTCATCTAAACTAAAAGTGTCAAATATACAACCCATGGCCCACATGCAGCCCACAACACTCCTTATACCCTCACTCCTTGTGGGGCTCAAACCGTATAAAAATGTAGCTCCTGATTTTAATGTGTTGATGTTTTAATAAAAAAAGCAAAGAAACACGTGTGGTTTTCTAATTCAATATGTGGTTCACAGGGATAGTTATGTAGGGTTTAGTGTCCCCTATTTAAATTTGAGTTTGACATCACTGATCTAAACTACTTGAATCTAAACTACTCTCTCAGAGCCTTCTGCTGTTCTATTTAGACTACGTAGACAGTTATTAAGATTCTATTATATGCCAAACACTATACCAAGTTACAGAGAAACAGGGAAAGACAAAAGACAGTTACTGCTCTCAAGGAGCTCACATTCTAATGATGGAGACAATATGCAAAGAATTACACAAACAAGTTCTAAACATGATAAATTGGAGGTATAAGTAAATAATCAGTAATTATTTAACTAATATAGATAATCAGAAATTATTTTGAGTATACAATGGCAACAGAGGAGTGAGGGATGTCAATTCCATTAAGATCAGCCCTCGGGGGCAGCGAGGTGGCACAGTGGATACAGCACCAGCCCTGAAACCAGGAGGATCTGAGTTCAAATGTGGCCTCCGACACTTGACACTTACTACCTGTGTGACTCTGGGCAAGTCATGCAACCCTATTGCCTAGCCAAAACAAACAAACAAACAAACAAAAAGAACAGCCCTCATTAGTTCACTATGGAAATGGCAATAATTTGGAAGTAACTTCATTTGACTGCTTTAATTCAGGCCTTTCCCCTCCATTTTCCATCTTTCTGGATCCTTTGGTGAAGCTCTGGCTTGATGGGATGGGCTGCTGTAAGTTAACTGGAGTAAAAAAAATCATAATGCTAGACATTTCTTTTTATGAAGGTTCTTAAAGGGGGGAAATCTTATTGGGTCCTACCAAGATATATTTATACAACCCAAAGCATGTTGTAGGGAATCTTCCTAGAAATATTCCAAAGAATTGAAATTAACCCATCTGGCATCTTATCCAATCTATGGATATTTAACACATGATTTGGTTTAGGAAAGGAGAGAAGGATAAGTCTGTGAAGTAACCAATTAAACCTACCTTTGTTTTCCCAATTTCATTTTGAAATAAGCAGGAGTTCTTTCAGAAATTGCTGGTTGGCCCTGCAATGACTGTTTGCTACAGATATGCAGTGTGGTTTGGAGGTGAGGTGGGAGGGGAAGTTCATTTTCTCCCTGAGGCCAAGTACTATCCCTACCACCTTTTTCTTATTAGCTTGCATGTCATTTGACATTCCAATAGGTCAGAGTTATAACAGCACTAAAGGCAGTTTTTGTACTAGGGCTGGAGATTTCAGTGCCAGGATCTAGTTAAGTGATGCTTAGATTTTTATTCCTTTTTATCCTAAGGCAAAAAATCTAAACAAAAGATATTCAGACCAAGAGGTTTGCTGTGTGTGCTGCAATTTTAACTTTCAGACAAATCACCTTGCCAGAAATGAGACTCTCAGCCACTGAATACAGCCAGGCCTATCCAATTCTTCTGTATTATGTCACTCACAAGTCTTTGGTTGGGTGGATGGGATAAGGGTTTTTTAATTGGTAAAAGATGTAGGTCCTGTGTCTGTTTAGAGTTTAGTTAAAATTCCTATTATTGACTGGTGACATTTTCAATAAAGAAAAAAAAGCTTCCTGTGATTATAAGAAGACGTAGCAGACCATTTAAGCCATCAGAAGGGTAGTCATGGTTGAGTTGAAGCATTTATTGCTTTCAGGTATTGTTTTGATAACTGTTAGTCCCCCAGAGATCATCCCTCTAGGAGGACTCCTTCCTGTAGAAGGGCATCAATCCTGAGATGTTGCTACAAATTTGTATTGTGACAAACCTGCTGGACCAATCTGACTCCTAGGCTTGCAAATGGTGATGACTGATCTGCCTTCTCTCTTCCCTTTGAGGCCACCTGATGTATATTATGCCAGGTCAGGGGCTTCATTCACTGGGCAGTATGTGTGTGCAGACATTGGCGCAGGGTTCCACCTTGGAGTCCCATTGATCTCTCTGTGTTATCAAGAATTGTTAATTGGTTAGGGATACTAATGAGAATAGCTGATGTTTCTATGGCACTCTGAGGTTTGTGTATTATCACACTGGATCTTCATAACAAACCTGAGGAGGTAGGTGCTATGGATATTATTATTCCCATTTTCCAATTTGGAAATAGAGCCAGAACAGTCAACTTTTATAATAAGTGTCTGATAATGAATTTGAATCCAAGTTTCTTCTGACATTTACTAGCTGTGTGACTTGACATTTACTAGCTGTGTGACCCTGGGCAAGTCACTTAACCCCACTGCCTAGTTCCCCCCTCCAAAAGAAAAGTATCAAAACCAAGACTATTCTGGGAAATGTCCACAAAAATGGTGAAACATACAGAAATTTGTCAAGTTGTATCACGTTATTTTACTTTTGGTAAGCCTTGAATGACCTACCCTTTTATTCTAAAACTAACATGAATATATTAACATTTTATGAGATAAAAAAGAACTTTAAACTGTGGAAATATAACAGTTAAAATATAACACTGTTTCAGATCAACAAAGAAACTTAAGAAGAATTATGTATATCAGTTAGATCTAGGATTCAATGTGTTTGTTAAAATACCCACCTTAAACAAGGCATATGTAGTTAGTGCATTTCCACTTAGGGAATTTTTCAAAATGCTCACTAAGACCACTGATCTTTCCATTATTCAATACTACCCCTTCCTTAGCAGAATCAACTAGTAGATACTGGTAAGTGATACAATTTCCCAAACCAGTGCCTCAGATAAAGCTACTCAGAGAATTTGCCTTCCATAGAACCATAGTTGAATAACAACAGAGCTCACTCTGCTGAACTGAGAAGCAAGTGGTTCTATTCCTCTAGGAATGCCTAATGACAGTTGGAATAATGTTATCTAGGACAGAAAACATAGTGGATAATTTTAGTTCTATAGAAACTCGCCATTAATTTTAAGCATGCAGATACACATTTTCAGAGACTGAAAAAATTCAAAATAGCCACTGATCAACTCCTGGACTGATTGCCATGTTACCAAGTAAGTAGACACTGTAGCATGGGGCAGAGGAAAGAGCATTGGATTTTGACCTGAAATTGTGACTTTGCCCCTTACCAGCTATGTGACTTTGGATATGTCACATTACCTTTCTAGTCTTCAGTTTTTGCCATCTAAATTAGACTAACTACTTTCTAAATGCCTTTCTATCTCTAAATTAAGGATCCTGTAGTATCATTTTACAAAACTATACACGTATGTTTAAATATGTTTTGAAATGTATGCTTTGGGACCACTTGACCAAAAAAAAAAAAGGAGACCCTTCCTTACTTTGGAAATATCTAGAATCTTACCAATTTAGGAAAAAAGTATCAATGTTACACAATCATATTTTAATGTAAAACTCTAGTTTCAAAGGGCATGAGAAGCTGGTCAGGTCAAAAATAAAAATGTTCATGGTCAGAAAATGGCAGCCATGTTGGAAAATATGGCAGGATTTTATTTTTTGGAGGAGTGGGGACTAGACATTATTTCAGTGGCACAGGGAACTACCAGGGATTAAACTCCCTTTACAAATACAGATCTGCACCTGTTCTGCAACCTATATTCTTAGAAGGTTTTAGAGGGGATGGTATGGGGGGACTGAAAAGTTAAATGAGTGAATAACAGGGCTGCAGTTAGTATGTGTCTGAGATTGGATTTCAAAACAGGTTTTTCTGATTTTTAGGCCAGTCTTTATCCATAAAGAGACACAATCTTAAAAAAGGAAAAGAAACTTTCCATGTACACAGCACAACATAAAAATAGGATTCAATATGAAACCATGAATTTCCATTTCACACTGTTTACTTTCTTTAAAAAAAAAAACAACCTATGTAATAAGTACTACACATCATTTTCAAAGCTACTCTGCTTTTCTGTGCTTGCTTCTAAGTTTTCTTTTGTTTTCTGCTATGTATTTTTTATTTTTTGGTCATTTCTTACCCGGTGCTAGAAAAGGCTACCATTAGACACAAATGTGTATGCGTGCATGCGTGTGTGTGTGTGTGTGTGTGTGTGTGTGTGTGTATTTATTTGTTCTTTCTCTGGAGGCAGATAGCATCTCCCTCCATAGGTTCTTTGTAGTTGGTTTGAGTATTTATAATATTCAAAATGACTTAGTCATTCAGTTATTCTTAGAACAATATTGATGTTACTGTGTACAACATTCTCTTGGTTCTGCTCATTTCACTCTTCATTATTTCATGCGTGTCTTTCCACATTTTTTTCTAAAATCAACCAGTTCATCATTTCTTATAGCACAGTAGTATTCCATCACAATCATCTACTACAACTTGTTTAGCCTTTCCCAAATTTACAGGCAACCCCTCAATTTCCAGTTCTTTGCCACCACAAAGACAGCTGCTATAAATATTCTAGAACATATAAGTTCATTTCCTTTCCTCCTAATCATCTTGGGAAACAGACCTAATAGTGGTATTGCTTTTTCAAGTGTATACACAGTTTTTTTAAATTACTTGGGAATAATTCCAGACTGCTTTCCAAATTAGTTGGATCATAGTTCCACTAACAGTGAATGTGTTCCAATTTTTCCACATCCCCTCAACATCTTTTGCTTTCCATTTTTATCATTTTAGCCATTCTGATGGGTGTAAAATGATATCTCAAAGTTGTTTTAATTTTAATTTCTCTAATCATTAATGATTTAGAAATTTTTTTTATATGACTAAACGTACTTTTGCTTTCTTCATCAAAAAACTACATTTATATCCTTTGACCATTTATGAATTGGAGAATAACTTGTATTCTTACAAATTTGACAAAGTTCTTTATGTATTTGAGATAAGAGACTTTTATCTGAGAAACTGTCAATAAACTACCCCTCTAATTTTCTGCTTTTCTTTTGATCTTGGCTACATTGATTTTGTTGTATAAAACCTTTTTTATTTTAATATAATCAAAATTATTCATTTTATACTTCACTGTTTTCCTCTGAATTTCTTGATATCTTTCCTGTCACCATAGTAATTTTTTTATGATCAGGTTCTTTTTTTCTTGTTTGCTCATTTCCCCAGCCTATTTTTTTTTAATTTTTAACCTTATGCTGAAATTAGGCTCTGCTCCCAGGGTTAAGACTGCACTGTTGCAAGCTTCATATTTGTCATGCTGCTGTTTTCAGAGCTAGTTCTGGGAATCTGAACATTTTTGGTGCTTCCAAAGTGTGGTCCCTGCTCTCCTGTACTGTCCTCTGGTCTTTACCCAGGAAGGGACTTTGTTCCTTTGCAGCTGCAAGTACTTGCATTCCTCTTGTCCCTGGATCTATGAATGGGGTGCCTGCTTTCTTGTGAGCAATGACAAGCACTCTTCTCTGTCCTAGAACTATAACCAGGTCCCCTGCTGCTATGGGAGTACTGCTCTTCAGCCTTGATGGACAACCCAGAACTATACCTAGGCAATTCAACAGGGTCCTGAATCCAGTGCCACAAAGATTCCCTGTAATATCTTCTTGATCAATTGTCTGACCCCCTTACCATCTGAAGGCTGAGATCTCTAGAAGCTGCTGTTGTTTCAGTAGCCTCCAAGTCTTGCCATTGGCATTGCCATAGTGGTGCCTGCATTGTGCTCTGGCCCATATACTACCTGTATGTGGCAGACCTTTCTTGCTGAACTTCTAAATTCTCTTGGGCTATAAAATTGTTTCATGCTGACCTTTTGTTGGCTCTGTCACTCCAGAATTCATTTTGAGACATTATTTTAAAGTTGTTTAGAGGAGAATTTGAGGGAGTTCAGGTGAGTTCCTGCCACTATTCTACCATCTTGGCTCTGCCCACCTGAGTTTTATTTTTGTCAATAACCTGGTCAAAGTATATGCCTAGCAGTAGAATTTTCTGAGTCAAAAGTATAGTCATTTAGCCACTATTTGCATAATTCCAAATTGCTTACCAGAATAATTGTAGTACCAATTCACATCAACAACATATGCCTGTCTTTTCACAATCCCTCCAATATTGACTGTTCCCAGCTGTTGTCATCTTCGCAAATTTTCTGTGTGGGAGGTGAATTGTTTTGATTTGTATTTATTTTGCTATTAGTGATTTAAAACATTCTTTCACAAACATTTTAATAGTCTGCCTTTCTTCTTTTTACTTCTTGTCTGTTGGAGTATGACACAAAGTTATAATCTTCAAAATGCTTTTGTTCTATGATAAATTTTCCATAAAATGGATATTTTCACAATTAGCTGGTTGCACCTGATAATCTGCAGGATCTCTTTCAGCTCTAAAATCTAGGACATTTAACAAGTGATGTACAAGGATAGCAAGCAACCTGATCCAATCCAATTTAAATAGCTGCTACGTGTAGGACACTGTGCTAGGCACAGAGGGCACAAAGACAAAATGAAAAACAGTCCATGCCTTCAAATGTCTTACATTCCACTTGTGAGGATATGAGTAAGTATGTACATGATAGTTTCTGTAGGTAGAAGCAGGCACTAACAACTCAAAGAGGTTAAGAAAGATCTTTCTTGATAAATGTCAAATGAGCTAAGCTTTGAAGAAAACTAAGGATTATAACTTAGAAAAGTGGGGGAGGAGACATGAGTATAGATACAGTAATATTTATTTGTTTAACTGACTATATATATGAACTGATAGGCTTCTATAAAAATTCCATAGGTATAAGTAAAAATTAACTAGTTTGGGATAAAGGTGTACTATTTGACTGTACCAAAAGCAAGTCATATTCCTCAAGCTGTTTTACATTCTACTGAGAGAGAAAATGAATGGACATAGGCTGAAGCAAGAGAGTAGTACATTATATATGTATATATATAACATATATACATATATTATATATATACATTATATATATATATACATATGAACTTCCTTTAGGACAAGAATTGATAAAACAAAAGACATTATTGGAATATCATTATGTATAACCATTTCTACAGGAAACAGCTATCCATCTATCAAAATTATAAGTGAACTTGTCTATATAAGGAAATGTCTTTATGATGTCTCTTCTAGCCATATAGAAATGAATAAGAGAAAAATAAGAGAAAAAAATTCATTGCACTTGGAGACTCCAACTCTCCCAATCAAGATAAAGTCATTCACTATAGCACAAATATAAATGCCATTTGTGTAAACTCCATTCCCTGTGTGAGTTTTGGCTATCCTCAGCCTCTTCATCAAATATTTTGATATGAATAAATTCTAAGAAAATATTGGAAGAAAAGTAAAATAAAATCCTTCATCCCATTTAGTGAGATAGTCCAAGAGTGAAAGGAAAGATGCTTCATTAAATGAATAAGATTAAAGAGAACTAATTAGGTAAACCAACCCCATTTGTGCTAATAATTCATTAGCTCTCTTTGAGGTGGGTTGGTATACAATTTGTGTTAGAGTAAGAAAAAGGAAGCTGTGAGAGTCAGTGGCAAAATGCATTTTTCTTTTAACTTGGCAATTGCATTAGAAGACATTAAGGTTAAGGATAATGACAACAATTCAGTTTCAATCACCAAATGGAAGCTCACACTTGGTGCTTTAATGTATTTCCGATGTCATCACTGTGGGAATGTCTTCCATTGAGGCAATTAAATTCACTTTAATTTAACAACCATTTGTTAAGTGCCTACTATATCCTAAGTATTGCATTATGTACTGAGGATAAAATGACAAAAATCAAACAGCCCCTGTCCTCAAGAAGCTTACATTCTGCTTGGAGGAACCAACATTCATACAGATAAATATATACAAAATCGTCACCGAATAAATCTAACTTTACTTCATTCCTTCCATACTCTCTCTGATGATCTCATGAGTTACAAAGACTTAAATTATTACCTTTCTGCAGATGAATCTCAGATCTATATATATAGCCTGAGTTTTGTTTCCTGAGCTACACAACTATGTTTTCAACTACCTTTTAAGGAATTATACATTTAAAATCAAATACATTATAAATATTATCACTATGCTACTGTACTTCTTTAAGTAGATTCCTCACAAATTTGTGATTTATCTTTGATTCCCAACTCTCTCACCTTTCATAGTCAATCTATTCCCAGAATCACAGAATTTCAGAGTTGGAAGGGTCTTCAGAGGTCACCTAGTACAACTCATGTCTGATAATAAATAGTAACTGACATTTATAAAGCACTTTAAATGTTGCACTTACTTTGAGTCTTGTAATAACCTGGGATGGTAGGTACTGTGAGTAATATAGAGGAGGAAGATGAGTCTCAGAAAATGTAAGTGATTTACCCAGGATCACAAGCTGGTAAATACTGGAAACAGGATTTGAGTTCAGTTATTGTATCCAGCTCCAACATTCTATATTCCATGCCATACTGCCTGGAATTCCTTCTACAACACACCTGAACAGTGGTCATTCAGTCATCACTTGAAGATCTCTAGTGAGAGAAAAATCTGCCATCCTCAGGAATACTAAGGTGACACATTCCATATTTGAAAACTCTAGTTGTTAGGTTTCTTTATATATCAATTGTAAATTTTCCCCTCAATAACTTTTTAACCACATCTATGTTTTTGGCCTCTAGAGTCAAAAATAATAAATCTAATCCCTCTTTCACGAATCAGCCCTTTAGCCACTTAAAGATAACTATCATATCCCCTCAACTCTTTTCTTCTCCAAGCCAAGTGTAATCAATTTCTTCAGTAAACTGATTTATAGGATGATCTTGATCTCTTATAGACATTTTTCCAGCCCCTAAAACTCAATAAACTAAGACTAAAATCATCCTCTCACCTAAAGTTGCTCTTCCTCATACATTCCAATTCCTGTTGATTGATAGTATTAAATAACCCACCAGTCAACCAGGCTCAAAATGCCATTACTTTCCTCTCTCTTAACCCTATATATAATTAGTTGTCAATTCCTGTAGATTCTACTTCCACAATTTTTTTTCAGGTAAAATCACTTTCCTTGCCACTCACTTTGCCTCACACTATTTTAGGTCCTAATTACCTTTTGCCTAGAGTATTTTAATTGCTTTGGAATTGATTTCCTTGGCATCATTCATTCCCTTCTCCAATTTGTCATTTGATTAGCTGCCAAATTCATTTTCCCTTTATATGTTACTGATGTTTCTCTTCTACTCAAAATCTTTCATGGTTTCCGCTTGTTCATGGGAATAAAAAACAAACATTTAGCATGATATTTGTGGGTTTTTTTTAAATCTTTTCTCACCTTTCCTATTTTGTTCTATGCTTTTCCTATTCTTGTAGTCCATTTTTCAGATAACTTGGATTACTGGATTATTAGATTATTAATTGTTCCCAAGTCTCATCCCTCATCTTTCTACCTCTTTACTAATGTAAGATATCAAGTAAGCAAGCATTTAAGTGCCTACCATGTGCCAAACATAGTGCTAGGTGATTGAAATACAAAGTTAAATGTGAAATAGCTACTGCATTCAAAAAGCCTACACTTCATCCATGTAAATCAAAGTGACTATAAATTACTTAAGAGCTCTAAGCCTCAGTTTCCCCATTTTAAAACTAGGATTATAACACTAGTACTATTTTCTTTACAAAGACTTTCCAGTAAAATGTCCTTTGTGAATACAAAATTTTTATACAAATGAGTAGTTACTATATAAATTACTCATAAATTTCTCCAGTCCCATATACTTGTAGTAGACACTCTGTGTCAGGGTCCAGATAGATCCCTCTTTGCTTTTAGTGAACTTGTTGATTTCCTAATAAGATATGAATTTCCCTTGTTCTAACTCCTCATTATTCTATTTCTGAATTCTCTGTTCCAACCCCCACTCATAGTCATGGCTGTATCACATGAGTGATGTGGGATTTGTTCTTTTGATAGTCATAACCATAATTCCCTAGAAAGAGGCTTATGCATCTTTGCAATCCCTCCAAGGACACTTCATAAACCAGGTATCCATGTGTATTAAGTAACCAATACAAGATAGCAATATGGATAAAGCAGAAAGAAGAGTTCTTACTGGGGTAAAAGATGTTAGAAGCGGAGAACCTAATGTTTTTCTGTTATTGTGAGTTTTGGGAGCTACCATTGACATAGGAGTAAGAATGGGCTGCAGTGCTCTCTAGCAACCTTCAGTTCTTTCCCTTTGCTAGTGTTTGCATTTGAAATAGCATTATATGTCTGGAAGAATCTGCATGTTTCTGGAAAACGCAGAGGCCTACTAGAGAGGGAAAAGAAGTTGTCTCAGTTATTCGACAGTTGTGTGTCAATACTTGACATTTGGGGGGAGGTGTAAATAAAATCTGTCTATATTATTCAATAATTGGTTGGCCTAATTGTCCAAATGGGACCTGACGGCCCTTTGAAGGCTCCAGCAAAATTCTGATAGTCACAGGGCAAACTCTGAATGAAGATAAAATGAGCCATAGAGATTTATGAGATGTCCCCAAGATTAAATTTTAACCACATGAGTCCATAACTATCGTTCTGAATCTTGGGTTACAAAATATAATTTAGTCCTAGATCTGTATAGCTGGACCAAAAAGGCGTGGAGCTTAACCATGTCTGTCTGTAGCTGCATTCCCAAGCTCCCTTTGGTTCCCTCAGCTGCTGTTTTTGTTGTTGCTTCCACAACCAGCACCATCTCTGCAAAGTACCCAACAGCATTCATCTGAGTGTGTTAGCTACCTGCTATTCTAACTTATGTGTGGCCTTGTCTTCACACTCACCACTCTTGTTACCCTATCTTCTTCTTAACATAGCCCTTTATTGGTGCTGCAGGAAATGAAATAACCAAGTTAGCAGGCAGCAAAGTAGTGAGGAATGAAAAGTGTAGAATTAGGGGCATGTGTCTGGGGTAGCCTGGGGTTTGTTGCTGTGTGTCTATGGTGGGTGGATGGGTGGGTAGGTACATGTTTGATGTGGTATTGTGGTTTATGTGCTTTGAGGAAGCTTGAACCAGAATGTATTTGTATGCATGAGAGGGTATTTTTTTTAATCATTCACTTACACATGCATTTATTTGACAAATGTGTATGTGTATTTATATGCCTGCATGCAGACTCCATGGGTTGAGTGTCTGGGAATGGGCTGGACCTTCCTCTGGTTTGAGGAACAAACAGAATTCTGGCAGTACAAATTATTTCTAGCAAATAATTTTTCAAGTCTGATAGTCTTATTATTATTGCGGAAACATAGAAGGAAAATGGCCAAAGTTGAGGTAGGGTGGGGTAAAAAATTGCCAAGATCTTAGAGTTTTAAACTAGTGAAAAGTTCAAAAAGGTAAGTATAGGAAAGCTATGACATCTTGGCATACATATTTTAGCTTAAAGATAAGTTCTAAATATGTTTTGGTCATTATTTAGAAAGTTTTTATTTATATACAAGACATAAATAAGTTATGCATTTACTTATACCAAAAGACTCATTACTGTCCACAAGAAATGTAAAACTAAAGACTGGATAAGATAGACACAGATTAAAAGGTTTTGATACAATTCAAGGCAATGGTGTAACCACATATACAATTTTTTGAAACTCCCTGAAAATTAAATATACCACAGGATAAACTCTGTGTGGTTTTAGCAGGACTCACTAACCAAAGGGCTATATTGGAGACAGAAATTAAAAGTAAATCCAGACAACAGAAAAAAAGCCTTTAAAATGGCAGTATATAATGACCTTTTTTGGAAGTGGGCCATAGGTGCCACAGTATACAGAACCTTAATTTTATATCTCATCTGAAAATTTGACTATGTGCTTATTTGTGTGAAATCATTGAATATAGGTATATGAAAATTTATATAAGTTATTTAAGGTTGGATTTTACTGTAGCAGTAGAAAGTAGGAGTTTGGCCAGCCTCAGGCCACAAAAGCACCTTTGTACTATCTTTTTTTTTTTTACAAAAAGAAAATTGGCAGCAACTGGAGACAAGTAGCAATAAAAATTAAAGTGTAGAGACTCTCCCTTTTAAAATATCTGAAACACTTCATAAATACAAATTTGTATTTTTAAAATATTAATAAAACTCTTCTCATTTACCTCTTGAGATTCAGTAACATTCTATCCTTTGAAAAGAAAAACAAAAGCAGAATGAAAATATTAGAAAATAATCTTGCTTGTAAAACATTAAAAATGGGAAAACAGACCATGATCAAATATTCAAATGGTACAGAAATCTATGTGGAGAGATGTGGTGTTGTACTGAAAAGAACATGGGTTTTGCAGCTGGTCTTGATGTTAGTCTTTCTTTCAATAACTAGCTGTGAGACCATGGAAGTTTCACTTCTTGTCTTTGGGCTCTATTTTACTTGTTTGGAAAATGAAGGGGGCAGCTAGGTAGTGCTGTGAATAGAGCTCTGGCCTTGGAGTCAGGAGGACCTGAGTTCAAATCCAGCCTCAGACACTTAACACTTACTAGCTGTGTGACCCTTGGCAAGTCATTTAACCCCGATGGCCTAAGCGAAAACAAAACAAACAAAAAAAAGAAAGTGAGGACATTGGACCGAATGGCTTCTCTCTTCTAAAAATCTCTTGGTGTCAAATTATAAAGCACCTTGTTTGGGGATGATAGTTATACTTCAATTTATTTCAACAAGGTATTTCACTATTTTACTTTTCATGGAGAACTCACACAAGGCTAGTGTTCACATGGTGGTCATAAGAAGTGATACAATGGCACTCTTAAGCTCTCTCTGAAGAACTTTGATATAGATTGTGAGACATGGGAGACACTGGCAAAGGATTGTCCAGTAGGGCATGCCCTCATTAAAGAAGGCACTGAGCTGTATGAGCAAAGCAGAATTGTGGTAACTCAAAAGAAATGTGAAATGTGAAAATTTAGAGACCTCTCCCTCCCAAATGGTCATACAGCCTATTTATGACAGACCTATGGTAGTCTTCTAATCTCATATTATTATGATTAGCAGCAGCCAGACTCGCTGTATATTGACCCCAACATTGCGATGTAATTTTGATTGTCTTCAAGCACAGATTAAAACAACAACAACAACAATTCAAAAAGCCTTCATTAAGTGCCTTCTGTGTGCACTGTTATGCACTGAGGACACAAAGACCAGACAAAAATAGATTCTTCCTACTAGGAGCTTACTCTCTGCTGAAAACATAAAAAAAAAAGAATAATGACTGACATAATATTTGAAGTCTTAAAAAGCATTTCATATTATCTCATTTTATCTTCACAAGATAACAGGAAGTTATCTAAACAGAGAGAAATGACTTTTACTTTCTTTGCTGCATCCTTAAAATGATTTATACCTAACTCATGTGTATTCATCTATTCACAAGGAGCTCAGCTCTGAGGGTCAAGTCCCCAAATCCAGTCAATAAGTGAGGTATTTAATATTTATTAAGCATTTAATATAGGCCAGGAATTATGCTAAGCTCTAAGGATACAAAAGGATACACAATTGACCTATGCCAACAGAAATACAAAAATTCACTGAAGAAAGTAATTCCATTAAAAGAAGAAAATGCTAGATAGAAAGGGACATACCCAAATTCACTGAAGAATAGAGCTCCTTAAAAAGTAGAATTGATCAAGTGGCAAAAAGAGGTACAAATGCTCACTCAAGAAAATAATTCCTTAAAAATTAAAATTGGGCAGTGGAAACTGACTCCACAAGACTTCAAGAAACAATAAAGCAAAGTCAAAAGAATGGAAAAAAATAGAAAAATTGTGAAATATTTGACCTGGAAAATAGAGAGATAATTTAAGAATTATTTTGCTACTTGAACGTCATGATTTAAAATAAAAAAGCCTAGATTTCATATTTTAAGAAATTATCAAGGAAAACTGTCTCAATATCTTAGATTCAGAGGGTAAAGTAGAAATTGAAAGAATACACTGATCACTTCTTGAAAGAGATCACAAAATAAAAACTCCCAGGGATATTATAGCCAAGTACCAGAGCTCCTAGGTCAAGGAGAAAATATTGCAGGCAGCCAAAAAGAAGCAGTTTAAACATAATGGAATCACAATTAGGATCACACAAGATTTATTAGCTTCCACCTTAAAGAAGCAGAGGGCTTGGAATATATTCCAGAAGGCAAAGGAGGTAAGATTGCAAACAAGAATAACTTACCCAGCAAAGGTGAACCAAAAATCCTTCATGGGGGAAAATGAATATTTAATGAAATAGAGGACTTCCAAGCATTCCTGATGAAAGGATCAGAGCTGAATAGAAATTCTGACATTAAAAAAGAAGACTCAAGAGAAGCATAAAAAGGTAAATATGAAAAAGTAACCATATAAGAAACTCAATGGTGTTAAACTGTTTACATTCCTACATGAGAAGATGATATATATAACTCTTATGAACTTTATCATTATTATGGCAATTAGAATGAATCTGCATAGGCAATGGGTATGGACTAAGTAGATTATATTGGGATGATCTCCAAAAATGTAGGGATAAGAAAGAGGGATGTACTGGGAGAAAGGGAAAGGGAGAGGTATAATGGGTCAAGATTTCTCACATAGAGGAAGTGTGCAAGGAAGAGTTTTTATAATGGACAAGGAAATAAGGGAGTGGTAGGCAGTGCCTGAACCTCACTGTCATTGGAATTGGTTCAAGGAGAGAAGAAAAAAAATATGTATGTACATATATATATATATGTGTATGTACATATATATATACACACATACATACCTACTTACATACATACACGTATATGTATATAGGTAGGTATGTATATATATGTGTGTATACAAGTACACACTCTGTTGAGTATAGAAACCTATCTTACTCAATAGCTGAACTGAGGAGAAGGGGATAAGAGAATTCAGGGAGTGATAAAGGGGAAGGCAAATTGGGGGAGGTAGTAGTCATAAGCAAGACAGATTTTTGAGGAGGAATAGGACAAAAAGAGAGAAAAGAAGAAACAGAAGATAAAGGGGTAGAGGTAAATGCACAGTTTGTGATCATAATCGTGAATGTAGGTGGATGAGATGAGCTAACCCAGAAAATGTAAATGGCTAGCAAAATAGATTAGAAACCAGAATCCAGCAATATGTTGTTTACAATAGACACACTTGGGACAGTAATATGCCTACAGAGTTGAAATGAAGGGCTGGACAGAGTCTATTGTGTTTCAGCTGAAGAGGGCAGGGGTGGCAATCATGATCTCAGACAAAGCAAAACAAACTTAGGCCAAAAGGTACCGCAGACAATGAAGTAATATAAAAAAATATGGCAAGTTTCTTTGATAAATGCCTCGTTTCTCAAATACATAGGGAACTGAATTGATTTTACAAAAATAAGAGTCATTCTCCAATTGATAAATGGTCAAAGGATATGAACGGGCAGTTTTCAGAAGAAGAAATCAAAGCTATCTGTGTCAAATAAAAATGCTAGGTACATCAATGAAACATTGGTGATATTGTGTACTAGTACAATCATCCTGGAGAACAATCAGAAACTATGCCCAAAGAGCTATAAACCATGCATATTCTTTGATTCAGTAATACCACTATTAGGTCTGTAACCTAAACAGATCAAAGAAAAAGAAAAAAAAAGACCTATATGGACAAAAATATTTATAGTAGCTCTTTTTTGATGGCAAAGAATTCAAAATTGAAGGGAGGCTCATCGACTAGGTAATGACCAACAAGTTCTGGCACATGATTGTGATGCAGTACTATTGTACCATAAGAAATTACAATGGGGGTAGTTTCAGAAAAATAAAAAAAAAACCATGGCAAGTCCTATATGAACTGATGCAAAGTGAAGTGAGAAGACTCAGGAGATGATTATGTACTGTTATAGCAATGTTGTAATGATGATCAATTGTGAAAGACTTGGCTACTCAAAAGTATTATCCACCTCCAGAGAGAGAACTGATAAACTCTGAGTATAAATTGAAATGTGATTTTCTTGCTTTCTTTATTTTTTGCAATATGGTTAACATGGAAATGTTTTGCATGATTTCCCATGTATAATTCATATCATATTGCTTACCTTTTCAGTGGGTGTGGAAGGGGTAGAATGGAGAGAATATAGAACTCAACATTTAAAAAGAAAATAATGTTAGAAATAAATAATAAATATTTAAAAAGAAAAATATAGACAATAATTAATTTTATATAGTTCCCTAAGTTTTGCAAAACATTTTGCATTGTTACCTCATTTTTGCCTCCCAAGAACCCTGTAAGTTAAGTGCTACAAGTATTATTATTCTTATTTACAAATGAGGAAACTGAGGCTGAAAAAGGTTATGTTACTTGCCCAGGAACATGTACACAAACTTTTTAGTGTAGGATTCAAACTCAAGACTTCCTAATCCTTATTTTATTTACATATACTTCCAGAAGTTGAGAATTTGTCTTTCTTATTCTCCTAAATTTCCTTCTTCAAACCATACTCATATAGAGGCAAATCACAATTAATATTAGCTCAAACACACAAAATTTAATTATTTCACTTATGAGAGATAAAACCTTTCATTAGGAAATCAGAAATCACAGGAGAGATATGTAAATATTTTAACTGTTATTACCTCACTACATAATAAGAACCAGGTCTCATATTTATGGCATCTCTTTTTCCCCCAAAGAGCAGTGTAGTTTAAAGATAGAGCTGAGATCAGTTGACTGAGCCTCTGAAGTTAAGAGCAAAAACAGATTCCTAGATCCAGTACAGAAGCACCATGAAATGGTAGTAAATTATATCACCATCTCTGTTTTCCAATGTTCTCATTTGAAAGATATTATCTGTGAATTGTAAAATATGATCCCTGCCTTTTCCTGTTTCACAGGAATATGTTGAAAAGAATTGATGATACGACTCAGAAGGTATCCAAGTTCATTTTTATTCTACCAAGTGGCAAAGTGAGCTAGTGCTTAATAAATAACTATTACCATGTAGAGTATAACTCCCTTATATGACTTCATTAATCACTCTTCTTTCTCTTAGCTTCAGTTGCTCTCAACTTCAGGGCTCTTTTCTCCTTGCCTGTAAACATACTACCATATCTCCAATCTCCAAAACAATAACAATAGCAACAGCAACAGTAGCAACAACCTTCCCTTCACTCTGATGCCCCCATAGGGATATTTGTTTCTCAATCTCCAAAAAAAATCCTGTTTTTTTTTTTCCAATCGAGCTGTCACAGTCATCATCCAGGAAGATGAGTCCTGTGGAAAGGATGTCAGTCATCCCTACTAACTACCATTTACAAGGCAGATAACTTGGCCTAGCTGAAACAGCAGGGCATCTTGATGGGATATGAGAGATAGTATGTGTAAGTTGAACTGCCACAACATTTAAACCCATTCCCCTTGGACCTTGATAGAGACAACCCAGTACCATGAACACAATAGCTTTGTTATTTGGGAATAACAGTGTCCCCCAAACCACCAGACCTGCTTCCAGTGCATTCACCTATAGCCATCACTGAGGAGAGAAACCATTGCCAAGAACAGGCCCGCCTTCCTTATCACCACCCACAACAACTGTTGACCAACTGTCACCAGCAGGTAGATAAGAATAAGAGCGCTTAGAGTGAAAGTACCTTCCAGGACACTTGTACTGCTTCCAACCCAGTCTTCGTGGACATTGTAAAGGGGCTGATAGAAGTGCTACTTACAGGGCAGGTGAGACAGCTTAGTTGAAGTAAAAGGGCACCCTTGGAGAGAGATAGGAACTTGTTTGGGTAAGGCAAGGCAAACCTCCATAACTACCTTGACCACCATCTTCTCTCAGATCCTAATAGAGACAGCACATAATCCTAAACTGGGGCTCTTTGAAACAGCAATGCTTCAAGTCTAGTGTCCTTAACCATCATCCTGGGAAGAAACTCTTGGGAGTTACAGTCTGGTAACTTCTCCTGATTATGCTGCAGCCATATTTATTGATTACTTAGAAAAGATCATTCTTGTCACCAATGTTCTTCAAAATGACAAATAGTTTAACATCAGAAAATGATGATTTTATGAAGTGGAAATTACATTGAAGAAGAAGCACTGCCATCTACTATGCTACTGAATCTTAAGAACCATGAGACTTCTCAATTTGACTTGTAACTGGTAAACTTTCCATATGTAACATCCCGTTTAGAATGGGATTGCCTTACTTATGTATCCATATCCCCAATGCTTCACCCAGGGATTTGCACATAAGATGCAATTAATAAATGTATTATTCATTAATTCACTGATAAACTTCTCAAAATATTAATCTATACTTGCTCCCTGATCTTCCTTACCACATATTCTCACTCTTCAATGCCTCACTTTATGGTTCCTGTCTCTTCCACAATATTGAAAGAGTTTTATTCAAAGTTAATATGATATTCTAATTTGCAAGTTTAATAGCCTATTCTTCAGGCTCATCCTTCTCATCCTTGATATTTCTGCTTAATTTGCCCTTGTTGAGATTATTCTCTCCTTCTTTAAAATTCATGACACTACTCTGTTCTCACTTTTCTTGTTTGTCAACTAATCCTTCTTCATCCACTAATCCACTTCCTTCACCCATTCCATAAGTGTGACCATACCCCAAAATGTTATCCTTAGTCCTCTACTCTTCCCTATATATGTTCTCTATTCCCAATATTTTCATGTTTAAAAGATAGCATGTTGTACAAGAAAGAGAATGGACTTGGAATAAGGTAATCTGACAAAAACTTTGGTTCTAATAATTAATGGTTTTATGATCACTTATAATCTTTGAGCCTCAATTTTCTCATCTGTAAAGTGCAATAATATTTACATTTTCTGTTGAGGTATTATAATATGGAAAGTACTTTTAAACCTGAAAGCAACATGTATAGGAAATTTGAACTAGTTATACTTATTTAGTATTTTCTGTACAGATGAATCCCACATCTATATCTCTATCAGCAACAGTTTCCCTACACTCTGTTTTTGAATTTCCAACTGACTACTGGAAATATCCACCTGGATATTCTTTTAACACCTTAAATTCAAAATATGGAAAAGTGAACTTCTCACCTAACTCTACACTCATAATTATTCTACAATACAATTTAGCTGAAGGTAACTCAGTATTATCTATTGAAAAGTGTTGACTTGAGTAAGAGTTCTTAGCCTACTATTGTCCCTGGCTAAGGTGCTGAAACAAACACTCCTAGTCACTGAGACTTGAAACAAAAGTCATCTTCACCTTTCTTGTTCCTCACAACACACCCCCAACCAATCAATTCTCAAGTCCTGTTAATTCTACCACTACAATATATCTCACATATGCCCCTTCAAACACATTCAAGACCTCATCCACACTTGACGGGATTATCAGCCTCCTTTCTGATCTCCTTGCCTCCATTTTCATACCATTGTCAAGTAATCTTCTTAACAAATGGGGCTGACCACATCATTCAACTGCTCAAAAGCATTTTGTTGTCCTTCATTTTAAATTATATAAAACATAAAATCCACATGCCATCATTGAAGCCTCTTCCTAGTTTGTCACCTAGCTACCTTTCCACATTTATGTCATGGCACTACCTTTCAAACAATTTCTACTCCACTCAAATTGGACTACTTGTTCCTCAATGAGGTAGTCCTGCCTCTGTGCCTTTTTCTATGCCATCCTCGTACCAGGAATCCAACATCCTCCTTTGCATATTTAAATTCTTTTCCTTCAAGATTCAGTTTATGAGGGGCAGCTAGGTGGTGCAGTGGATAAAGCTCTGGCCTTGGAGTCAGGAGAACCTGAGTTCAAATCTGGCCTCAGACACATGACACTTACTAGATGGATGACCATGGGAAAGTCACTTAACCCCAACTGCCTCACCAAATTAAAAAAAGTGCAAAAAAAGATTCAGTTTATGTGCTCTTATAGAAGGCCAATAAATTATGCCTTTCTCTTTGAAGTTCTTTTGCCACTCTGATTTCTTTTATGTGCCTAATAGTTTTCTAATGTGCTTGTTGAAGTTAATAAAAGTCTCTCCAATGACTAGCAATCAAAAAATGGCACAACTGCAGGTAATGAGTCATTGTATTGAGAGCTGAAGGTATCATTTCTGATCACCTAGTCCAATCATCTCATTTTGCTCATATCCATGCCATTTTCTCCAATCGCATAGCCACACCACTTATTCAGGCCTTCATTATCTCTCACCTGTACTATTGAAATATGTTGCTAATTTGTCATACTGCATTCAGTTTCTCTTCTTTTCCATCTATGTTTCACACAGTTACCAAATTGATAGCTCTATATAAAGGGCAGGTCTGGCCCTAGCATTCCCCTGATCAAGGAGCTTCAATGACTTCTTATTGACTGGAATAAAATAAAAACAATTCTGTCTCACATTTAAAGCCTTTTCTAATCTGTCTCTAACCTATTTATAAAGACTAATCAAGTATTACTCTCCTCAAGTAATCTGTTCTAATCCAACTAGTCTGAGTGTTCTTCTTTGTACAGGCATTTCATCTCTCACCTCTGTGCCTTCCAGAGGCTGTTCCCCACATGTTTGGAATGCTTTCCTCCCTCCCTCTAGTCTTTTATAACCTTTAATTCCTTTCAAGACTTAGCTTAATGCCACCTAATAGTGGAATAATTTCCAGATTCCTAACCATTAATTTTCTTTTTCAATGGTAAGAAACAATTTTGTATTTATTCTGTATCTGTCTGTCTATCTATCTACATTTTACTTTTTAAAAGTGTACATGTTGCCTCCTCCTCTCTCAATAACACTTAAATTCCTTGGGGACAAGTATTTGTCATGCCTTATGTTTTTATCTCATGAGCCTTAAAGATTGTTGGAGTTTAATAGCTGCTCTGTGGGTTGACTTTTATACCCCAAGCTAGTTGGTGTTTCAACAACCTAACTTGAACTTTCAATGATTATATGATTTTTTAAATAGCAGAGACCTCACGTATTATCTAGTCAAATTCCTTCATTTTATAGATGAAGAAATTGAAACCCCAAGAAGTTAAGTGCCTGAACACAGAGCTAATGAGTGGGAGAGCTATGATTAGAAGCCTGCTCTCTTAGCTACTAAGCCAGTGACCTTTTAACTACTTATTATATCCTAGTCACAATTTATATATTCCCTTATCTCTGCTAGAGATGTGCTATCCAAGGGCAAAGATTTTTTGGTTTTTTGTTTGTTTGTTTTTTAGCACTGTTTACAAGGCTTGGTTATACACCCTTAATAAGATCAGACACTTGGCTGACAGGATTAAGCAAATTTCAACTCTGAGGGTTTTTTCCTTAAATAGTGGCCTTCTTTACCCACTCTTCCCCAAGCATAGTAGCTCTTTTTTTGTACTATTTTTTCTCTAGTTCAACATGTCAAAATTCATGAAGAGCATCATAGTGTCTAGGGAAGAGCCATGGAATTAGAAGACAAGAGACCTAGGTTCAGATCTTGTTTCTGACACTTGCCAATTGCATGACTTTAAGCAACTAAGAGTCCTAGTTACCTCATCTGTAAAATGGAGAAAATAATATTTGCACTGCTCATCTCACAATAAGTGCTTTGAGAATCCTATAGAAATGAGTGGCTAAGGAAAATATTTCTTTGTTGAATAATTAGATTACTTATTTTTTATTCCATCGGGCTTTTCTTGTGAAACAAAGTTTAAGACCATTAGGATACCATGATTTTGTCTGATAAAAAGATGATCCATTTTTTTTTTTACTCTATGGAAATAGTTTCCATAAGTAAAGGACAGCCCATAAAGCTCTGGGCCCATAAAGTACCTTAATAAAATCTATTGGTTTAATTTTTTATTTCAAATATCCTGAGAAAGGAATATATTCTCATCTATTTCTCAATGGCAGCATATTGACTTCTCAGAATTTGGCTGAGTTCATCAAACATTATTCATCCTTGAATGGCACTCTTTATTTTATGGCTCTAGATAACATTGATATTATAACCTGGAAGTGATGTAAAATAAGGATAGAGACTGTATATTTATTAAAATTATCTGTTATTATCTGTTCCAGATACAGCACCCCATGTTCCTCAATCATCTTAGAAAAAGATGAAGTTATTATTTGAAATTTTCAATTGTGTATAGGAATCTTTACTTGTTTCTTCACTGAGAACTAGTGATTTGAGTCACATCTTTCTGTTCCCTTAATCTGGTTTAAGTGAATGAATCTTATATCACAACATTATGAACTTACTTAAAGGACCTAATTTATTGGTTAGATCTTCGATCATATGGAAAAAGGCACTATTTCCTTAAATGTCCACATGTAATCACCTCATTGCTCAATATTTTTGTGAGTCTCAATTATATAGAAATAATTTTGATATAGCACAAAATGTAGACATTAAGAGATACATTATGTGCATGTGTGAAGGCTCTTTATTGGTGGCGTCGGAATCCCGTTCTAGAGAGACTATTGTATATGCAACTGCTGCTGGTGTTTGGTAGGACTACATCATCTCTACATTTCTTAGTAGTAGATATTTATTGACAGTATCAACTGGGGAAAGCTACAGGTTTGCATATTATCCTGAATATGGACATATGAATATTGTCCTGGAATACATAGAGTATCTAAAAAGGAAAGTATGAAGTGTATCTTATTCTGTGACAAAATGCCATATTATACATTTAGTGGTTTGATAATTATGCATGTTTTATACTCAACTGAGTTTTTACTATGTCATTGTGGAGTAAGGATTGAATTGAATCAAAACTTTTTCTTTTTTTGTACCTAAAGCCTAAACAGCAAACAAACATCTTTTCTTAGGTTAATAAACTAACAACTGAACTAATAACTAAATTTTTAGTTATTCTTGGATTTGATTTTGAATAATTTTGATTATGGATTAAATAATTTGTTAAAAGTACCTGGGTTGGAATCTTATCTTTTCTACTAACTTGCTCGATGTCATTAGGCAACTCACTATGTACTTTAGTTTCCTCAGCTGAAAAATGTACAGGTTGGACCAGAAGATCCACTAAGGAACTCTACATGTTAATGCCCTATGATGATGAGATGTGTCAGCTAGAAGTGTCATTAAGAGATTTCTTTCTAAACGTACATAAGGAGACAGGGGAAAGGTGGAAGGTGGAAAGGTAGAAATCTGGTGGAGTCAAGTGTAGAGGTCTGCTTGGAACACTATGGAAAGAAGCTGGTGATATCAGCCTACAGTTGAACTTTTTTTAATTTGTTTGCTTTGTGGCACTATATTACAAAAGGTGAATGTATATGAAAGAGAAGATGGGAATAGGAGGATAAAGGTGAATATGTAATGTGTCTGGGTCAACTCGAAAGTTAGCAATGAGGAAAAAGTGAGCCCTATGGTTCTCGGGAAGAAAAGAGAATTCAGGTGAGTGGGTGAGGAATGGAATAGAGTAAAAAGGGATGCGCAAGAAGGAGCATTTGTTTTGGTGGTGTGAGGGGGCTCCACTGATGAATGCCCTTATGGGTGGAGAGAGTTGTTATGTGAAGGATGATGAGGAACAGATACTAGGTGTGCTATAGGAGATTTGTTGCTTAAAAATACCACTTGCTCTACCTAAGGAGGTAGGAGGGCATGGACCCAGGAAAGACATTTCATAGTGAATTGGGGAAAACAGGTAACCAGGAGAGGGTATAAATCAGTGGTGGGAAGCAAAACAAAAGATGGAGGGAGTTACCATGGGGCATTGTCTTCTATGTCACTTAGAAAAATGAATACATTAGTCAAAATTGGTGGGACTTTAGCCAGGAAGATGGCAGCTAATGAATTTTGTACTATGAGTCAACCTCTTCAACATCTTCAAATGCTTTGTCTTCATGTGTCTCTTTCGAAGACAGAAAAATGTGGAAGGTGACTTTTGATTCTTACACTGAAGATGGATGTCTAAAATAAATATGATGGGTAATTCCATCCAGTCCATTATTAGGAAGGGATCTTTTCACCAAACCGTACAGTGAATGTGTGAATCATTTCCTAAATAAAGTTCCTTAGTTCATCCATCAATATGGGCCTTCACAGGATCCATATATGGAAGGGAACTTAGCGGTCATCTGATTAAATCTTGTAATTTGACAGACAAGAAAATAGATAGTCAGAAAGGTTTATTTATTTACCAAAGGTCACATGTGTACTAAGCAGTAGATCTGAGAGTCAGTCCAAAGTCTCCTTATTCCAAATCCATAAATCTTTCAACAATATCATATTGCCCTCAACTTTTCGATTATAGCAGCAACAAATTTCACAAATGGGAAAAATAGTTTTTTGCTTGTTTCCAATGGGATTATCTCTATCCTTCCTCCTGGACATCCTGTATTTGCCACATGCAGGAGGCAGGTAACATGATGGCAGAAGAGACTTACCATATTTCACCACATAATCATTAAACTATTTTTTTCAGTCCAAAAATTAGTTTATAACCTTTCATCGAGTAATCAGCACATGGTATAATTCTGTTCATCACACCACTTAAAAGGTAAACAGAGCAGCAATACATTCACCAGTGGTATATGGATGTACATTTGTCTCTCGAGCATTGTGAGCTACAAGCCGAGAATTCTCAGTGGGCCATATTGTCAGTATTCAATTTTAATGATTATTCACGAGTATTCCATGCATCCTAATCTTGCACCAAAGACAGTTTAGTAATAAATGATTTTTAAGCAATACCAACACATGTTTTCTAAAAAGCTTCATATAATGGTCACACCCCACTTTTTTGCAAAAAAAAAAGTGGCATAGAATCTGTGACAATTATGGTGGTGAAATATGGTAGGCCCATCTCAACAGAAGTATTATTTGCTCATCTCGCAAGATATATCTTTTAACATCACCAACGCTATTTTCTGAGCAACATAGTGTAAGAGTCCTATAATTGGAATCATCAAAAGTATAAATTAAAATCATATTCCCAGTATTTATTAACTATATTATTTTTGAATAAGTCATTTAAGTAATCTCTGTGAACCTCTTTTTTCCCATCTGGAAAATTGAAAATGATACTACTTTCACTATTTACCTCACAAGGTAATTGTGAGAAATGTGCTTTGTAAAACTTAGTGCCATAGAAAGAAGAGCTGATGTTTTCTCATAAGAATTCTATGATGTAGGCAATGTCAATATTAATGCCCCCTATTTCACAGATGAGAAAACAGACTCAGAGACATTAAAGACTTGTCTATAGTCAAAACCATGAGCATATGTTGGGAGCCAGAGCTCTCTTCCTAACCACAAATCTACTGCTTCTTTTCCTATCCAATTCAGTCAATCCATAAATATTTATTGATTGCCTCCCATATGCTATTCACTGTCTAATTCTGATGCCCCACTGTGTTTGAAAGCATTAAAGTAAAGCTGGGTCCTCAAAGGCTATTACAGTCAACAAACAAACAAACAACAACAACAAAAACTTGAGCAGTTTCTGTCTAACTGAGGAGGCTTCAAGGGTGGTCCTACTCCTGAAGGGAATTGTCTGAAATTTGAACATATCTTAGAGAAGTTCTTCTCTAACACTTTGGCCTAGTGATGATTTTTTTTTTTCTGGCCACAACTCATAGAGACCAACTCCCTATGCAAATGATTTGTATTGTCTATCCCCACTGATAAAATTACAAATCTTTGTAATGGTGAAATCACATCAATCAAGTAATTAAAAAGCATGTAATAAGTAACTACTAGGTACCAGGATATGTGCGGGCACTGGAGATATAAAGAAAAAACCCTACACTCTACACTGTGCTAAATTGTACATGCTTTCCTTTATTTACTCACCACAACCAACCTTCTTCCAGCATTCAGGCTCCCAACCTAAATCAGAGGGTTATAGATTTAGAACTGGAAGGGACTAATTTGATTAGTCATCTAATCAAACCTCATCACTTTACAAGTAAAGAAACTGAGGACCAGATGGATTAAGGGACTTTGTCAGTACTATAACCTCACTGGCCTAACTCTAAATATTCTTTCTTTTCATTATTTCTAAATTGCTTTCCCAAAATAATCTTTTTGATTTCCTAGTTTGGTGATTCCTACATTGCCACACAGGCCTTTCAGTCCTGGAAAGCTCCTAATTAGCCAAACTGCCCTAAGCACAAGCTCCATTGTTAATTTTCACAGCCATCTTGTCATTGTCCCAACTTTTCTTCACTCCTTCTTTTATAAGCACTTTGCAGTTTACAAATGGGTTTTGCCCTTACAACAATGCAGTGAAATACATATCATTGAGGGTTTTTTTTTCAGTTGATGAAACTGAGACTCAAACAGGTTAAATGATGTACTCAAACTCAGATGATCAGTCAATGATGTCTCTGAGAACTCAGCTACAGCTCCTAATCCTTTTCATTATATCAAACTTCCTCTCCATAGGAAACTTGACTCACAGTCTTGGGAGAAAGGAAAGGCAAGTTTGATATCTTTGTTTTTTGGATAAAGAAACTCATAGCTATGACATGGCTTTTCCCAAAGCTACATACTATGGCTCAGATTACAACCCAAGTTTCCTATTTTCAAATTTAGTATTCTTTTCCACTGGGCAGTTAGGTGGTTCAATGGATAGAGTGCCAGGCTTGGAGTCAGAAAGACCTATCTGAGTTTAAATCTTGCCTCAGACATTTACTATCTGTGTCACCCTGGGCAAGTCACTCAACCCTGTTTGCCTCAGTTTCTCATCTAAGATGAGCTAGAGAAAGAAATCACAAATTATTCTAATATCTTTGCCAAGAAAACTCCAAATGGGGTCATGAAGAATTGAACTCAAATGAACAACAACAACAAATTATTTTCTGCTATGCCAAGGAAACTCTACATCATGTGAAATATTGGGGGGAAATGGGTAAATGAAAGGTTGGAAAGCAGTACAGCAGGAGACCTTTAAATGTACTTAGGTGAACATTTGCCTATTATAAAATGACTGGGGAAGGAGGAGAATAGCAGGATCTCACAGAGATGAAATTTTACAGAGGCATTCTAGACCAGATGGAGCATTTATTACCTCTTAGTATTAACTGGCCAGCAGTCTTGGAGCAGTCAGCACTAATTAGAAGGGCTGCATGAAAATGTCACCGTTGATGGGCGATGCTGTATTTTGCTACTCGACTTTACAAAAAGCTTAAAATCCTCCTTCCAAGCAGTGGCGGCTACGTGCCATATATCCAGACTGCCGCCAGTCCCTTCCTTCTTCCTCTCTGCTATCAATCCAAATGCTCATCAATTCCTCCTTACGTGAATTTTAATATTTCATTGTTCTCTTGAAAAGGGGGAGAGTAGTGTTTTGTTTGTGCATTTTCTTTTAAATCGATTTGCCATGCCAATTACCATTTGCTTAGGAGGATGCTGAGGAGACGGCTGTTTCTTGCAAAGGTAGATTTTTCAGAAATATCTGCAGTGTAACTCTTTCCCCTGAAGCACATCTCCAGCAATTTGTGCCTGGGAGATCTTTTGAAACTGCAGAATTCTCTAATGGAGATAATTAGTTTCCATGGTCCAGGGTAAAGTAAGACTATCCTTACTATTCAATGGGTCACAAAAGCAGGTAAAACTGCAAACCATTTCTCTTTCCTCTTGGAAAAATAATTTGGATTGTCAGATTGCTAATTTACCAAACACTAAGTGCTCATTATATACAGAAGATTATGTGAGGTGCCTTGAGAGGTTCAAAGTTTAGATAAGCCTTCCCTAGTACTTACAGTTTGTTAAGATCATAAGAAAACAACAACAACACAAATTACTATGATATTGAATAATATACATAAGGGCATGGTAAAGGCCAAATGTAAATCATTATGGGAGATCCCTGGTTTTCTACAAGGTAAGGCTCCAAGGGACCCACAGGTACAAGGGATACTACCTAGTGCCATTATTTGGTTCCCAATTGCAGTTTGTGGTTTCTTTATGGGAAGCAGA
Source organism: Vombatus ursinus (assembly GCF_900497805.2). Taxonomy (NCBI): domain Eukaryota; kingdom Metazoa; phylum Chordata; class Mammalia; order Diprotodontia; family Vombatidae; genus Vombatus; species Vombatus ursinus. The sequence continues at coordinate 37,152,812 of NW_020954590.1, read as the reverse complement.
AACTGGACTCAACTCACTCCACTCTGCATCTACTGAACTGCCTGGTTTCAACAATATGAAACAAGACACCCCTCTTAGGATAAGCTTACCACTTCTAAACTTACCACCACTCTGCTAACTAAAGCCTTGACTGACACTTTCTCCCTGAGTCTACTTTCCCTTTTGACTGGAGGGCTGGAAGGCAGAGTACCAAACTCCTCCCAATCCCTTCCTCTATAGAGGGCAGAAATTGGACCCAGTTCGCTTTACTTTGGATCTACTACCTTGCCTGGTTTGAAATCCATGGAACAAGATGCCCTTGTTGGGTGATCCCCAGTTTCCTGCTCCCCACCCTACTCCTATCCTGCCTCCTTTTGTGTGCTATCTCCCTCTTTAGATTTTAAGCTCCTTGAGGACAGGGATGGTCTTTCTTTTTATTAATCCCATCCCCAACACTTATCACAGTCCCTGGAACATAGTAGTTACCTAATAAATGTCACTAGGATTGTATTCAATTTGGTGAAAAGTCTACTAAAGAATCAGGTATGGAATCCACTTGGGGATTTTGGTTTCAGTTTGAAAAGAGTTTTTTGGAGGTCTCATTACTTATCATAAACACTTTAAAATGGAGCCTTCAGATATTCAATGGATAAAAAACATACAAAGTACAGGTATTGTAATAGCTAGAAAATATCAAGAAAACTTAACCCAGGCAGACTATTAGGTCTTTCCCCTTCTTAAATACCATTTACTGTGTGCCACAGTCAATGACAAGATACTGTAACATCAAAAAGATTGAAATTAGTAATGGCAGCAGATTAGCAAGAATACTGACTCTGAAAACCTAGTCTTGATTAATGTGAATGTTCATAGAGATAAATTCCTTCATTAGCCAGCAAGCATTCATATTAAACATTTACTATGTGCTAGACACAGTGCTAACTACTGGTGATACAAAGAAAGACAAAAACAACAATACTGTCCTCAAGGACCATACATTCTAGTAGGAGATACAAATATAAATAATTAAGTATATACAAGATATTTACAGAACAGACTGAAAACAATCTCAAAGGTAAATCTTGATGGACTAGGAAAGGGCCCCAGCAGAAAATAGGACTTGAGTTAAATCTTGAAAGAAGCCGTGAAAACCAAGAAGTAGGGATGAACAGTAGGAGCAGAACATTCCAGACATGGGGGACAGCAAATGTAAAAGATTGGAAATGGAAAAGAGGTTATGGGATTTGAGGAGCTACAAGTTGGTGAGTATAGTTGGATAAAGAGTGTATAGATGGCAGTAAAGTGTAAGAAGATTATAAAGATAGGAAGGAGCCAATTTATGAAAAGCTTTCCACATCAGAGGAGTTTGTATTTCATTCTAGAGATAATAGGGATCCACTGAAACTGAACTGAACAAGAGATATAATATAATTATAATACTTAAGGTTTAGAAAAATCACTTTGATAACTAAATGGAAAATTGACTGGAGTGGGGGGAATCTGAGGCAGAGACCAATTAGAAGGTTAACTGAGCATTGTAGCTAAGGGTTTTAATCAGGAAATTATTTTTATTTGCATCATTTTATTAAAAATATTTCTAAGGTGTTTTGACTCATTTTCCTGCCTTAGTAAAATAGCCCACTGATTTGCAGGTAGGACTTACATAATTATATCTAACCTAGAAACATTATAAAATCTTAGCAAAATTCATAGTTATTTGAAATATTCATTTTAACTATTTATATTGGATCAAAGTGGATGAAAAACTCCTATTTTCCAGATGATGATATATAGTCGGACAATTGAGTTATTCTATAAGTATATGCTTCATGTAGATACCTGCAGGACACATAAATGAGAATTAGGAAATTTTATTATGCTTTTAATTATCTTAAAATGCTTAGCACATCAAGTCTCTCCTTTTTAATCAAATATTCTCTCAATGATATTTTGTGGCTTTGAATCTCAGAGTTAAAATTGCAGGATATATATAAGGAAGTTACAGTGTATGATCAACAATGACTTGTGTTAGAGAACACTAAATATTTCTTAAGTACATATTGTAGTAAAAGGTTCTGCATTAGAAGGTGGAGATACAAAAAAAAAAAAAGAATTCTCTCTCCTCAAAGAGCTTATATTTTCCTAGGGGACAGAAACATGTTAAGACAAGAAAAACAGGATAATTTGTGGATTATTTAAGATAGAGGAATCTGTCATTGGGGGAAAAGGAGTGTTAGTAGATCAGGAAAAGTTTCCATGAGGAGGTGATCATTGAATTGCAACTTATAAAGAAAGAAGGATTCTAATAGATAGAGATTTAAACAGTGCCTCCCAAGTATGATGGGAAGGCCCATGGGAAGCAATATAGTGTAGTAGAAAAAGTCATCTTCTGGGTTTAGTATGGGCAATATCCTAACCCGTCCTAGCATGCAAATAAGACTATTTTTTTTCCTTAAAAAGTCTTGAGACCATCCTTGAATCTTTGTTGACCCAATGGGGTAAAAGTTCAGGTTATTGACATCACTTCCTTGTTGCCCAAATACAACACAGCTACTAGAAGCTCCAGATGTTCTCTGATGCTTGGTTAATGGATCATGTTGAGCAATTTAGCCAAGGGCACTTCACTCAGCTAAATCAACAAGATTCATTCTCTTCAGTCTCTGTCCTTAATGAATATTCTTTTCCTGTTATGGCTAAATAAATCTATTTCCGTTAATTGTCGGATGATCAATTGCCTCATTTTACTCCAGTATTGAACCTAAACTACTAGGGGACTAACTGGAGATTGGCAAGCACACGACTCTAGTATCCAAGTCCCAGACCCATCATTTACTAGTCATTTAACTCTGAGTAATGGGAGATGGAATGCAAAGTTCTGGAAACAGCTAACAGGTCAATTTGGCTGCAACATAGCTTTGCTAAAGGGAGTAATATCAAATAAATCTAGAATGGTAAACTGGAGACAGATTGTGAAAGTATTTAAATGCCAGGCTGAGGTATTTGCATTTTATCCTGTAGGCAATTGGGAATAATTTATGATATTTGAGAGGGAAAGAGGCATAGTCGTTTCTGAGCTTTAGGAAGATTAATTTGGCAGCTGTGTGGAGGGTACATAGAGACAAGAGAAACTAGAACCAAGGAGACCAATTAGAAGGCTATTGCAAAAGTCCAGATGGTAGTTGATGAGAAATTGAACTAAAGAAAAGGGCAGGTAAGTGAAGAGAAGGGGATAGATGTAAAAGGTGTTTTGGGGAGAGTTGAAAAGACTTGGGGACTGATTTGTGTGTGTGTGTGTGTGTGTGTGTGTGCGAGTGCGCATATCTTCCTCCAAATGGCCTTCACATCATACAAACAAGAGCAGATATGCATCAGATGGAGGATGGGGAAGTAAGAGGAAGATGGTCAGGTTTAATAGTAATAGTACAATGGATCAAAGAAAGAAATGATAGAAATGAGTGTATTGCTGAACTTGTTAAACTAAGAAACTGAGCCTTGTCAAAACTGAGAAGGGAGGAAAATGATAACAGCACAGGAGATGGACTAGTGGGGCATGGAAGGATGATGGACTAGTTATTGCAGTGAAGATTAACAATAGGTTAAGGGAAAGTAAAACAAATAAAGATGGAATGATAAGCTGTCATTAGGGACAGAGATTTCATAGTTCAGAATCACAGAGGCAGTATAGATTTGGGTGATATTGATATCTAGGGTATTCCAATAAGTGGCAAACATTGAGAGAAGATATAGGTCATGGAAGCTGAGAGGACTGATAAACTGAAAGACCAGGATGTTTATTGGTAAATGAATATTTATATTAAAATACCCAAGCATAAAAACAAAATTTTGTCTGGAGAGAAATGAGTGAATAGATGGATGGATGGAAGGATAAAAAAAAATTATTAAGCACTTACTATATACCAGCCACTGCAATATAGTCCACGATCTCAAGGAGCTCACATTCCAAACAGGCATGACAAGGAAGAGAAACCGGGAAAGGGTGATTGATCTAAAACCTTAAAGAGATGGTGAGTATACCCTTAGGGACATTGATTTACAATCCTTTCCAGCAATGGAAATGTTGATTTTATTATTGTTCCTGGAATTGGAGAAGGAAAGGCAAGGGGAGGAAGGAGAACTGGGTCTGTGGTGGGAAGATAGCTGGAGAGCAGACAATTAAGTATGGAATGACCTATAAATGGTGAATGCTTACCAATCAGAGGCCCATGGCATGGAATTAGAAAGGAAGTGGGGATGGTGAGCAAGACTGGTAAGTCTCACACAAAGGCAAATGGTAAAGCATGGCAAGATGTCCAGAAAGCATCATGGTGAATCTGTAGTAGACTATTGGCTTTAAACCAGGTGCTGAACTCCTTGAGAAATTGGGAAGATTGATCTAAAGACCAGTAGATGGTGACAAGATTATGAATGAGGTGATGCAGACAGATTAAATAAACCCAAAGAAGAAGAGATCATGAAGGGATGGAAGCATAAGGGTGATCTTACACTTGCAATGAAGAATTAAGAGTATCCTTTCTTCTTCTGACCCAGTATATATAATGATGTCTAAAACTGTGCATCCAGTGCTGTGGAAATTATGTAGGAGAGATTAGGCAGTGATGTGTAATCTTTCGAAGGTAATCAGGTTTCCATGAGGTCAAGATGGAAAATGTATGGAAGGAAGAGATCTAAGATGAAGAGAATGAGGATCTCAGGGAATATGGAGGAATGAGGGAGCAGAAGAATACAGAGACTAGAGAAGGGCAAGGCTAAAGTGAATGGACCTTGAGAGTAATGGATATATGTGTGTGTGTGTGTGTGTGTGTGTGTGTGTGTGTGTGTGTGTATGTATGGATAGATAGGTAGATATAGATATATATAGCAGAGTACTCATAGAGAGTGCTTTAGATATAATATTATTAGAGGAAATACCAGTTGATTGGGGGATTCTATCCTGGAAGGTCCTGGAAGGATGCAAATATTGAGGTCAGTGAGAAGATTGTATCACCTATCACTAAATGTTCTTTGACAATGAAGAATTTTGCACCATGAGATCTTGCTAGATAATACCTGGGAGATGTGTTAGCATCAGAGCTGGAATTAACTGAAATCAATATACATTTGGATTTAGGCAAGGGGAGAAGGAAAAGGTGAAGTAGAAATGAGAGAGTAAGTAGGATTTGGCTACCAAGTGCCTGCTTGATGATTTTGCCTGAGATAAGCCCTGCTCAAAATTAACCCATTTTTCAGGGTCCTATCACACTATCAGAAAACAAGGTGTTTCCTTGTTTATTCCAGATTATTCCAGGGCATATAATAGTAATTATAATTATACTGACAACTAATATTTTATAGTGTTTACTAAGTGCCAGGCAATGTGCTAAGCACTTTACAAATATTATCTCATTTGATCATCACAGCAATCTTGTGAGGTAGGTACCATTATTAACCCAATTTTACGGGTGAAACTGAGATAAACAGAATTTAAGTGATTTCCTCAGGGTCATACAGCTAATAAGTGTCTGAGGCTTGTCTTAAGCCCTAGTCTTTTTGACTCTAGACCCAGCACTCTATCACCTGCATCACCTGGATCCCAAACTTGAAAGCCAGCCTTGATGCAAACTAGGCACTAAGGCAAAAAAAATATCAGAACCTCCAGGACTTCTTCCTGTACCTCAACAGTTATTACTCAGCTTTCTCACTAGTCTGCCTTCATTTACCTCCACTGACTCACATCAGTTATCTTAGGCTATTTCCTAGGATACACTGATAAAATAAAGTTGTACCCCCGGCAGGAATTTAAAACTACAGGACTAACACACTGCATAATATCACATTTCCCAGAACTCCTATTATTTTAATAATTGAGTTTCACTAGAGAATACTATCTGTTGCTGGAAGCATTTTAAATGTTTTTTTTTTCTTCCTAAGAGATTAAGTTTCTTCTTTCTTTTTGTTTACATTCTTATAACAGGAGAGTTCTCACTGACCTGGGATAACAAAATAATGTTCTTGACATAAGGGTCAGACACTCCAACCTCTGCCAAGCATTTTGTCTCTAAGTTCTTTGAAAGTTATAATTGAGAATAGATGACGTGATTAGGGCACTTGTTGCCTGCACTATGTGAAAGGTAATAGAAATATATTGGTGCCAAGTAATGAGTACTTTTTAATGAATTGACAATTCTCCTAACGTCATATCAAAAAAGCAGGCTGCTTGGACTGAGGATATACATGCATATGTATGTTGTTGTTTAGTCATTTTCAGTCATGTCTGACTCTTTGTGACCCATTTTGGGGGTTTTCTTGGCAAAGATACTGGCATGGCTTTCCATTTCCTTCTCCAGCTCATTTTACAGATGAGGAAACTGAGGCAAACAAGTTTAAGTGACTTGCCCAGGGTTACACATCTAGTAAGTATCTGAACTGAGGTCTTCCTGATTCTAGGCCCAGCACTTTATCCACTATACCACTGATATGTATGTATGTAGATAAATATATATATATATATATATACACAGATATATACACATATATACACATATACACATACACACCATATGTATATATATGTACATATATATATAGTTTGTGTATATACACATAATGCATATATTTTGATATTAGTTCCATACATCAGGATAACATAACGAAATTTATTTTTTTCTGATATAATACTTCCTACTACTTCATGATGATTACAGAGGTACACTATCCTCTGCTGAGATCAGAAGGAGGGACAGGTATTACTGGTGTGCATTGACAAGTAACCTGGAAAACAACAGGCACTTTGTCAAATACCTTCCCTTGACCACATGACTACATTAAATCAAGTAAGATAAGATCACAGGATTTAGAGCTGTAAGGGACCTTAGAGAGTATCTAGCTCAATCTCGTCATTTTACACATGAGGAACCTGAGGCCCAAAGAGTTGAAAGGACTTGTCCAAGAGTGTACAAGTAATAAATAGCAAAACCAGAATTAAAATTCAGTTCTGTGATGATCATCCTTGGCAACTTCTATGTTAATGTTGATGATCCTCATAATACCTTATCCTCTCAGTTCATCAAAATCCCCAACTCTTATGACCTCCATCTATGTCTATGTCAGCCACCCATGTGGTGATCTCACTTTGAACCTTAATAGAACAATACAGAATTGGTCCATCTTCAAGGCTTTCAACTCTGAAATGCTTACTCTCTGATAACAATTTTTCATCTTTCTTACTGCTTCACTCTTCTCCTGAACCTGTTCTTAACTCTTTGTAATCTCATGCAGTCTGTTTTGACTTCATAGCCCTCCTTCATGGCTTTAATCTTTATTCTTGTATCTCTTCATGCATTTATTTAAAAGGCATTTATTAAGTACCTTCAATGTACCAGGTACTGTGCTTGACAAGGAAAATACAAAGATAAAGATAAAACAGTCTCTACCCCAAGTATCTTAAATTCTATTGGGAGAAATAACATGTATGCACAAAAAGTAGATAAAAATAAATGTAAAGTGAATGAAAAGTAATTTTGTGGGGTTGGGGAGAGTGCTAGTTTCTGGGTAGATATTAGGAATAAGTTCCTTAGGAAATGACACATAAGCTATGGAAAGAAGGAGTAAGTATAAGGGATCTTAGATTTCATCTATTGCAGCCCTCTCATTTTACAAATAACTAAACTAAAGTCAAAAGAGCTTATGTGATTAACACGAGACCATATAAGTAGTTAATGGAGATACATCATTTAAACCCTGATCATCTGACTACAAAATCCATTTCTTTTTCTACTGTACCTCATACTACCTCTGCAAAAAAAAGAGTAATAAGGTCGTTGGATGGTTAGTAGTCTAGTTATTTCAGAATATAGAGTGTGCAATGGAATATAGTAGGTGGTCAGGTACTGGTTGGAATTATACAGTAGAACGCCATGGGAAAAGGACATGGGTTGTGTGTGTGTGTGTGTGTGTGTGTGTGAAATATAATTTCAATATGCTTTTAAAATGTGACATGGGAATACATCCCCCAAGTAGTATAATCTCAGGCTTTCTTTTTTTAAAAAAATTTTAATTAAGCTTTCATTTTCTCTTTCTCTCCTACTCCCCAAAACTGGGGGGAGAGATTTTTTGTAACAAATATGCAGAGACATGCAAAAAAAATTCCCATGTTGGCCAAGTTCAAAATTGTTGAATTCTGCATCTTGAATTTATTAGCTTTCTGCAAAGAGGTGGGTATCACATAACATCATCAATTCCCTGCAGTTGTCACTGGTGAATGTATAGAAGAGAATTAAGGTTTTCTTTTAATTATTTGTCTTCACAATGTTTTTGTTAGCATAAAAATTATTTTCCTGTTTCTGCTCACTTCATTATGTATCAGTTCATAAAATCTTCCTAGATTTCTTTGAAACCATCTTTTTCATCATTTCTTTTGGAAAATAATATTCAATTGCACTGATAATTTCTTCAAGCATTTCCCAATTGATGAAAATCTCCATAGTATCCAGTTCTTGGCCACCACAAAAAGAGTTGTTATGAATATTTTGTATATAAGGATTCTTTCCCTCTTTCTTGGATATCTGTGGGTTACAGAACTATTCTGTTATCACTAGGACAAAACATGCAGATAGGTTAGTAACCTTTAAGGCATAGTTTCCAAATGCATTTAAGAATGACAGGATCATTTCACAGCTCTACCAATCATCACCCCTACAATATTTGTCATATACTCCTTTTGATTAACTTTTTCCATTCTGATGAATGTGAGAAAGAACCTCAAAATTGTTTTAATTTGAATTTATCAATTCTTTTTGTGACTTGGTACTTTTCTACATGACTATAAACCTGGATTTCAACATTTTACAACTGTCTATTCTATCCTTTGATTATCAATTGAGGAATGATTCTTGGTCCCAAAATCTGAATCAGTTCCTTAAGTTTGAAAATTTGAATCAAATTTTTGTAAATTCTGTAAATTTTTTGTAAATTTTTGTAAATTTGTAAATTTTGTAAATTCTTTTAATCAAAGAAATTTGATGTAAAGATCTTTTTTTTCAGTTTTGTCTTTCCCTTCCAAATTTATCTACATTGGTTTTCATTGTAAAATAATCTTTAAATGTTCATTTAATTGAAATTGTTCACAATATCTTCTGTGGTCCATTCCATTTCTAATTTGGTAAAAAAACAAAAACAAAAACAAAAAAACTTCTCCCCCTATTCATAGACCTGAAAGCTAACTTTATTTCATGCTTCTCTAATTTGTTTATGATGCAATCTCATGTGTCTTAGTCAAATATCCATTTAGAGCTTATTATGGCATATGGTGTGAGGTAATTTTCTAAACTTAATTTCTGAGGGACTACTTTCTGATTTCCCCATTAGTTGTCAAATAATAAGTCCTTACCCCAATAGCTGAAGTCTTTTGATTTGTCCAGCACTAGGCTACTAGATCTGTTTTGGTATGCTGCATACCTAATGTTTGACTAACCACCCTCTATTTCTTAAGTAGTTACCAAATCATTTCAAGAACCACTACTTTGTAGTATAGTTTGAGATCTGTTATTGCTAGACTCTCCTTCTTTCCCACTTTTTTTTCATTATTTCCCTTAAGATGCTTGACCTATTGTTCCTCTAGACATTTTTTTTTCTTAGCTCTCTAAAATAATCCTTTGGAGTTTGATTGCTATATCAATGAATAATTAAATGTAGGAAGTATTGAAATTTGTATTATATTGCCTAGGCCTAACTATGTTCAATAAATAGTTTTCCAATTATTTACGTTTGTCTTTATTTGGGTAAAGAATTTTATTCATATAATACATAATTTATTCATACAACTTCTGTATATGGTTCTGCAGGTAAACTCCCAAGTGTTTTACACATTCTATAGTTATTTCAAATGGAATTTATCCTTCTATGTCTTCCTGGTAGGCTTTTTTTTGTGATATATAGAAATGCTGATGGATTATGTGGTTTTATTTTATATCCTACAACTTTCCTGAAGTAGAAATTTGTTCAAATTAATTTCAGTTGATTCTCTAGGACTTTCCAAATAAACCATCATATCAACTACAAAAAGTGATAATTTTGTTTCTTCTTTGCATATGCTCATTCATTCCATTTATTTTTCTCATCTTGTTGCTATATATAGTTAGAATTTCTAGCACTATATACAATAGTATTGGTAACAATGAACATCATTGTTTTAACCTTGATATTGTGACAAACGTTTCTATTATAGCCCCACTACATCCTTACCTGTCATTCGGGCTTTTGGTTATAGATAGACACTACTTACCATACTAAAAAAGGGCCATTTATTTCAGTTTGTGTGTGTGTGTGTGTGTGTGTGTGTGTGTGTGCCTGAATTCCTGGCATAGATCTAACCTATTTGTAGTGTTTGATCTTTTATATTTCTGTAGCCATTTTTTTTTTTGCTAATAGCATATTTAAATTTTTCCAACAGTGTTCAATAGATATATTGATTTATAGTTTTCTTTAATCTGTTTACACTCTTCTTTCTCTGTTTTTGACTTAGGTTGCATTAATACAAGTGTTGTGTTCAGATTGAGGGAGAGTATAGCCCTACTTTGCTCCTCCTTGGTGACAGGATAGCAAAGTGTCTGGGACAGAGGTGGGGAACTTGCAGCCTTGAGGCCACATGTTCCCCACTCCTGACCTGGGATATTGTGTTCAATTCTAAGCATTCACCTCATTAACAAGCAAAAGAGCATGCAAAGAAAGGCCACCAAGATGATGAAGGCACTCAAAATTATGGCACATGAGATCGAAGGAACTCAACTTTATATTGAAGTCCAGCCCTTGACTCTTTTCCACAATTCTTCTATAACTGCATAACTCTTGGAGTGTCCCCAAAGGCACTTTTCTAGTTCCCCTATTCTTTTTTCTCTATACTCTCACAATTTGTAATCTCATCAGTTCCCATCATGGGAGAGAAAGATAATAAGCATTTATTAAACACCTACTATGTAGCAGGCACTGTGCTAATTCTTTACAAATATTATCTCATTTGAATCATAAGATCATATTACCTCTTGACAAATTAATTCTAGATCTATTTATCATAACTAAATCTCTCTCCTAAGTTCCTGCCTTCCATCACTAACTGCCTATTAGTTATTTCAAACTGGAAATCTCATTGGCATCTCAAACTCTACATGTCTAAAACAGCATTTATTTTCCCCCCAAAACTCACTTCTCTTATATACTTTCCTATTCCTGTCCTGGATATCAGGTAGGAAAACAGGCTCACAATCTTAGTGTTATACTTAATTACTTTCTCTCTGTCTCTATCTCTTCCTATGTATTTGTCTCTCTATCTCTGTCTCTCTGTGTCTCTGTCTCTGTCTTTGTGTGTGTGTGTGTGTGTGTGTGTGTATGTGTATATCTCTACCTAAACAGTCACCACCCTAGTTTCAGCCCTTATTTCCTCTCACCTGTATTATTCAATTAGTCTTCTACCTGGACTCTTTGTCAAGTCTCTCCTCACTCTAATCCTTCCTTTGTGCTCCTGCTAAGATAATTTTTCTGAAATACAGGTCTGACCATGTTACCCCTTCCTCAATAAACTGAGGGTTCAGCTGTGCTTTGGGGACCTAATGTGAGTAAAAGTTGGAAAGAGTTACATGTATATTATCCAAAATATTACACATGTATATTCCCCTACATATAATAACTTTGGTGAATGCCTGGCTAAACAAAAATTCTTTATTTTTTAAAGGACTAGTATTTGGTTATTTAATTCAATGACCATTGATGAAGGAGGTGGCAGAGCACAGTAAAGATAGCAGTATTTCTAGATTCAGAAGATGCAAGTTTAAATCCTGCCTCTGATGTTTTCTCCCTGTGGGACTGGGACAAGTCAATCAATCTCCCTGGGCCTCAGTTTCCTCACCTTCAACATGAGGTAGATGAACTAGAAGATGTTTGAGATCTCTTCTAACCTTAGATCTATGATCAGTAAAATGTGTTTCAAGAACTAGAGTTTTAAAAAATCACCATTGTCCACTAATAAATATAACTCTAGGGAAAGAGCAACTACCTTGGAAGCTGGACTATAGTCAGTCAGTCAGAAATCTGGTCATTTCAACTAGTTGGAAATATAAGGCCACATCAATTTTTCCAATAGCTTTTCCAAGGAGAAAAAGCAAAATGAAAAAGTTTAACCTGGTTCAAATCAATTGTTTCTTTCCAATTTATAGAAGGCTACACTCACACATTGTGAATTTGGAGAAAACATTTCCAAGAAAGAAGGTTGGATTTTTAAACCTCTTCTCTTGGTTTTACTTCCAAGGCAGCTGCCAACTTATAAACTTCAACTGTTCAAAGAGACTCCAAAAAGATGCTTTAATTAAAAACTGATCTTTTTCTTTTTTATTTATATATGTCTGAATCACACAAGATTTAATTCAAACAAGTGATCATATAATGTGTTTACAATTCCAACCAAAAGAAGGGGCCAAGTCCTCCTCCCCTCTTTCTTCTCCTCCCCTTATAAACAAATGCCCATTTAGTCTGTGGGGATAATAACTTGAGAATCTCTATACTTTTTCCCACTTGTCTCCTGGTTCCCACTGATCAAGCCAAACTTTCATCTTTCTCCTATTTGTATATTGCTTTAGTTTCTTGCAACAGACATTGAAATGTGAACAAACTGAAAGATTTTAAAGGTTGGTATGTGGCTGCTACCCGAAGGAGGGAGAGCTGTCCAGAAGACACTTTTAATACTCCTTTACATTTAGAAAGAAAATCACTCACAAATAACTAACATCAGTTAACCTCCAAACCTGTCACTAAATTCCTACAAATGAACATTGCTCAGATCCAAAGGGGAAACAAAATACATTGTCTCAGGCATTTGTCAAGCCTGCATTCCTAACCAGCTTTATCAGTCTCTGATACAGATACATTTTCATTATAAACTGTTTATGATATTCTGTTATTTGAGACACAGATTTGTTATTATCTTCCCTTTCCCTCTTCCCACCCCTAGCCAAGTAGTACTCTTAAATCAGCATGTTAGATGATCTACTCCCATGAATTTAGATAGTAGAGCTGGATTTACTAATGTTTACTCAGTTTTTATCCGGCTAAGGTTATGTTTGGGGAGAAGCCAACTGGGGATGAAATTTTCTGTTGGTGAGTTGGAAATTCCAAGTAACTAAAGTTCAAGAAGTTCAGACTCTCAGATTAAAAGGGATGATAGAGGACATTTCCATTCGGGTTGGCAATCCCACAAGCTGCAGCATCCTGTCTCACAGCATTCACAGTGCTCCCCAACCCCCCCCCCCCAGCTCTGGACAGCTAGCCTACCATGTATTCCTGTGCCTTCACACACCCACACTGCTAATAATAATGACTTGCACTTACATCTTTGGGCTTTTAGAAGAGTTTTCACATCTGTTTAATTCACATGATAACCCTGTAAGGGGGAGGGTCAAGTAATGACTAATGCCACACAGCTAGCATAAAACAAAGCTGGAACTTGAAATCAGGTCTCCTTACTTTCAGCCATGTATGATGCCCCCCGAGACAGTGCCACTGAGTCCCAAGTCCTAGTAGAGTATAGTATAGTAGAGTATAGTATAGTAGAGTAGAGTAGAGTAGAGTAGAGTAGAGTAGAGTACAGTATAGTATAGCATAGCATGGCATAGTATAGTATAGTATAATATGACATGACATGACATGAAAAGACATGACATAACATAACATAACATAACATAATATAATATATATTTCTATACAAAAAAGCAGTGCACTTTAAAAATTAAGGCTGCAGAAAGTCACAAATAGATATTTTCACAACGTGAAAAGAAGATTCAAGAAGATAAGAACCCATTGAAGGTAGAGTGCCATAGAGGAGTATATTAGCCTTTGGTTCAAGTACAATATTTGATACAAAATAGACCACTGGGGGCAACTCTGGTCAGTGGACTTGACCCAGATGAACATCCAGCAAAGAAGAGTAAGATGGAGAGGTCAGGCTGAAAGAAAAGCAAGAAATAACAGAATTGTAATAATCCACCGAGCAGAGAGTAATTAGGAAGAGAAAGTGGTCAACATCATCAAGATAAATATGGACAAATGAGAAACTATTAGATTTGGTGATTGGCAACTGAGAGATGATTGGTAACTTTGGACAGCATAGTTTCAGTTGAATGATGAGTTGGGAAGCCAGTTTGCAAAGGGTTTAAAAGGTAGCGGAGGCACCCATTATGGATACCTTCTTCAAGGAGTTTAGCCACAAAAGGTACAGAACGAAAAGAGGGCAGGATAAAAATGGAGAATGGAGAATAATCTAGTCAGTTTTCCTGGCATTTAGAATATTTGATAGAGAGAATAGGCCAGTTAGAGGCTTATGGAGGATGCAGTTTACCCCCTTCTTTATGCACTAACTAAAGAATTCTGCTCAAAAAAACTTATCATTAGTGTAGGAAAGAGAATTTATAAGAAAACATGGATTCAGTAGTTACTTCCAGGTTTGTGGTTTCTGTCCCTAATTGCTTGTATTTCTGCACCAATACTGGCAACTTCTCAGGGTTCCACATCATTTAAGCCCAAACAACCTGATTATCTCTTAGGTTTAAAAAAGAAAAGCCTGTTGTGTGAAATATGAACTTTTCCCATTTTTAAGGCCCAGGTTTTCTGTCAGCTACTAAGGATATGCTTGTTGTCCAGGAATATGAGAAATCCACACAAATGCTTCTTTTAAATAGAAAAAATGAATTGTGCGACCAGCCTGAAGATTTCCCTCCAAAGCTTAGTAATTTTGTTTCAGAGTTTTGCAGTCAAAAGCCAACCATGGCTTCTTTAAGTTTGCTCCTGAGGACAATCTGAATGCTATTTTCTGGGGGGAAAGGGATCTAAAAATATAATTGGCAGCTCTGAAATTGGTATTTTAAAGTCTCTTAATATGTATTTCTTAAATGTTTTCAAGTTTTTAAAAGATACTCTGTATGTTTCATTAGCATTGGAAAAGGTGAAAAGTATCTTTAACGTTCTCCTTGTCTAAAAAAAAAGTATCTTATTAACTCTTGTAACATCTGTTAAAAGCAGTTTCTTGGCTTGTGAAGGAATTATGAATTCTCCATTGTTTCTTCTGCTTATTTTTGAAAATTTCCTCTAAAGTTGCTTATCTACCAGGGACAATACTTACACTGACCTTTTAGTAAAAGTAAATGAGTTTTTTAAGTTTTGGAAGAGAGGGAATTGGGCATGAGATAGGGGGAGGGGAAACTAGCAGGTATATGACAAGAAAGCACTGGAGAAAAGCTTCTGGGTAGATAAACATATAGAATGAGGAGTCAGCAAAGAATAAGCCATTAACAGACCAGAGGATGAGTTGAGCCAACAGTGTGTGGGAATGAGGCTAACATGGAATGACCTGAGTCTGACTGCCAGTGCCATGTTAAGAGATGCATATTGTAGTCAAGAAATTCTTATCATCTGCTTGGAACCATGCAGACCCACCAAAGGCTGAGGAAAGTCACCAGATAAGCACACCAAAACAATCTGGAGATAGCTAATTATCTTCTTCATTTAGGGACTTCACCAAGTGACTCAACTCTTACATTTTCTAGAACTGAACCAAACCAGTAAGGAAGAAAAGAAGACTCACCAGGAGTGACTTTCCCAACTGTTTTGTTAAGGTCTTAGGTATGAGTCCATTCTCGGTTCATTATTTCTTAAATTAAGCTATTCTCTGGCTAATGTCTTTGTTAACTTGAGAGCTCACAAGAGAGTTGAGGATCCTTTGAGAGACATGTACCTAGGAAAGTTCTTCTGTGTGAGAACAAGTTATCAAAATTATTATCATTGAAAAGATTGAACCTGGTCTAGTGTGTCACATAGATTTTAATACACAGGTTTTAGAATACCCTTAATATTCCCCAATGATACCACTACTGGATACATATCTCAAGGAGATCAAAGTAAAAAGGAAAAGCCTCATGTCAAAAATTTTAATAGTAGTAATTTTTGTAGCAGCCAATAGACCATCAATTTGTTTTATTTGAGAATGGCTAAATAAATTGTAATGTTTGGATGTAGTGGTATGTTATTTTGTGTAAGAAATGACAAACGTAAATACTTTAGAGAAATATAGGAAGATTTTTATGAACTGACACACATTAGAATAAACAGAACCAGAAGAATAATTGATACAATGACCACAATGTAAAAGGAAACAACAGAAAAATATAGCAGAATTTTGAGCCGTTTCACCTACTTTAGTTTCAAAGTACAACTTTACACTAAGGTGACTGGAATAAATGACTTCTGAAGTCTCTTTCAGTTATAAATATATGATCTTACGGTTATTGAAATGACTATCTTGATTTCAGTGCCTAAGGGTAAAGTATGGTTCATGAAATGGGACATAGGTTTTTAGACTTGGGTAATATTTTAATTTTTTTTTCTGTTTTAGTACTCTCTTTTATTGAAAGATAGATACTATTAGGGAAAGTGGGGCTGACTGGGAAGATATTGTAATGCTTTTAAAATGTTGAGTGCTTTAATAAAGAAAAGGGGAAAAAGAATTTACCATAAAACATATTCTGTTAATGAAGAGGCCAATGGAAAAATGACTTGTAACAAAAAGCCAAGAAACTGAGAAGTCATCAGGTGTGAAGACAATGCTTGTGTCCCCTGCTACTGAGGAAGCAAAGATTGGTTTATCCCTTGAGCTGAGAAGTTCTGAGCTCCAGTAGGGCTAAAGCCATAGGTGTTTACATTAAGACTGCAGCCTGAGAAGAAAGGGCCACCAGGCTTTCTGAAAAATGAACCGACCCAGGTAAAAACAAAGCAGGTTAAGTTTATGAGCTGATAAGCAGGAGTATCTGGCCTATGAATAATCACTGCATATGTAGCCTGTACAAAATGAGGATACCCAGTAAAACAAAAACAAAACAACATCACCCTGAAAAAATATCATTCCTTCTTTACCACATCATCTATTTTTAATGTTTTCATTTTTAATTACATGTTTAATATCACCATTATTTCTGAATATGCCCCATTCCCCTTCTCTACCCATCAAATCATCCCTAAAACAAAACTTTTACAAAATAGAAAAAATTAAATAAAACAAGTCAACAATTAATTTAGTATATGCTCAAAAGGGAAGGTGATGCATTCTCATATCTGTACTTTGGTGCCAACCTTCGTCATTATAATTTCAAAATAAAAGGTACATTGTTCTTTAAAAATGTTTGTCTTATAGAGCAGTTTAATGAGGGAAAAATTATTTTTTATGTGAGAACAAGGATTTACATGTGATTAAAGGATACAAGATATTGGTGCTGTTTTAGATGGCCATTTTGACAACTAAAAGAAATTTATTTTTATAAACTCTTATATAATAAACTCTTAATCGTGAGACATTGTTCAGATTGTATTTAAGCAGTTTCAGACTGAAAATGAACTATGATATTGATATGAAGACTCATCTTACTTTATGAAAATGGTGCCTTATTTGTATGTGGATAGTTTGATTTTTAAAATTGTAGACAAATAACATATATTAGTGATAGCTGATTTATTAAAAACCAGAGAAATATGAATATAAAGAAACAAAAGTTTTGTTATATTCCATACTTTCTTTACATCCCACCAAAATGGCTAGAATGGTTAATAAGGAAATATATTTCCCCTCAAAAGAGTTATCCCCAGGACCCTAAGAGAGCTTGGGTGTAAATATGTAATAATGTCCTATCTATGGGAATTTGGACCTAGCAGAGTGAGAGCAAGTTGTAATGAGTAAGCCAATCCAAAGAGTTGTGGGTTTGCACATGCCTAGGTGAGAGATGTGGGGCCCAAATGCAATGTGAGTGGCTATTCGATACTACCAAATGATGAGAACAACATCCTTACAAAAGCATTCAGTGTGGTTTTTTTGTTCTTTCTATTTTGGGGGGGGGAGGGGGACGGCTAGACAATGGAGGTTAAGTGACTTGCCACACAGCTAGTAAGTGTCAAGTGTCTGAGGTCAGGTTTGAACTCAGGTCCTCCTGATTCCAGGGCCAGTGCTCTAACCACTGTGCCACCTAGCTGCCCCTCTTTCTATTTCCTTTGTTGTCATTTTGCATATTGTTTCTCTGACAACTGAACATCATTTTGCATCATTTCCTATATATTTCCATATTTTTTTGTTTTATTTGTATTCACTCTTTCCTACAGCCCAGAATTATTCCATTATATTCATGTACCCTAATTTGTTTAGTCATTTCCTAATCAATGCAAACCACCTATCTTGAAAACTGTGCCCAAAATACAGATAACATTATGAAACCAAAGAAAGCATTCCTTCTCTATCTTTGGGTTTTCTAGGAAGTTCAATTTTTTAAATCACAATTAGGCAATGAACTTGCTTGGACTTAGATTTCCGGGAGTCTGAGGAAAGTATAGTTTCATATCTTGGGTCAGATCCTTCATATCAAGAAAGCAGGGATTAAGAGGGGGAAAAAATAGAAGTCAAAAGACTCCCTTCAAAAGGTCCAGACTTCCTAAGTCCATGGTAAATCCAATTTATGCCTTGGGAACTGAGTCTATTATGGGAAATTACTGCTCCCAATGCCTTGCAGGAAGACACTAATAATTAACTCAACCACAAGTAAATTCCTATAAGAATTCCCTCTTATGACTATGAAGTATCATAGCCAAATAAATATAGCAAAATAAAATCACAGAGGTATTCGACTTCCCATGAGTCAATCCCTGTTTCTTCCCCATTCTTCCATTCAGATTAAAGTCTGTCCACTACTCCTAGAAAAGTAGGGCCAATATCTGCAATTAAAGTATTATCACAGCTGATAATCAGGAAGATTCTCAGATATCTTGAAGGTGGAGTATATAATAGAGAATCCCTGAAGACTGGGACAAAGGGTACAGGGAAGTGCTTTTGGAATTCTCTGTAATGTAAGAGTACAGGTTTCCAGATAACTTAGTGTAATAGAAAGCATGCTGGACTTGGAGTCAGGAGGTCTGAGTTCAAATCTAAGCTTTTACATTTAGTAGCTATATAAGCATAGGTAAATCAGCAAATCTCTTTGAGTCTCAATTTCCTTATCAGTAAAATGGCAGTGATACTAATATTAGCCTTTCCTGTCTCATAGATTATTATGAGGAAAGGGCTTTGTGAAGTACTATGGACATGTGAGTTACTATGTTCATTGTTATGCAATATTTTTCAGGTTCTAGTATTAACATTCAATCTCTTCTTGACCCTTTGATTTATTTCTTAAGGGGAAAAAATGGATATAGGGACCATTAGGCTGATATATTCTTCATTTTTAAAATGAGGTGGTTTTTTTTTTCAAAGACTTTTCCTCTGAGAGTTTGCAAAGTTTAATCATGGTGTGCAAACAATTTTATTAAGAACATCCTTACATTTTTATCATCTTTCTTGACTTGTCATCTATATGAATGGGACTTGTTGGTTGTGATGCCTTGTTATAGTTTCTTATACTGGAGGCAATGGGGTTTATTACTCTAATATCAGTGATCTCCTTTCTTCTAATTCATCATGATGTTTCCAGTTAATTTTATACAGTACACCCCCTAAAATCACCCTTATGCACAATTAAATATCCCTTTAACTTTTTTCCTTGCCTTTGACAGCTTTAGCCCAGTCTCTTGGAAAAAGAAGAGAGGAAATTCTAGAGGATTAGCTGCTGTCCTTACCTCCTACTCCATTTTATAATGGAAAGAACAATGAACAATTTGTTCCAAGTCAAAACATGAGGTTGAGTCCTAATTCTACCTCTCTCTGAGCTTCCATTCCTTCACCTATCAAACAGAGATCATTAGGATCATCAGTATCATTTTCCAAATATATACATACATATATATATACACACACATATACACATATGTACACATATACATACATATACACATGTATAGTTATGGATACACATCTATAAACATGTACATATACATTATACACATCAACATAGCTATCTATACACATATGCACAATACACATAGATATACAAGATACATAATGTAATATACATGTTTACAATATACATATATACACATATACATGCATACATATACACACATATATAGCCACTCACAGTTTATAGGTCATTTTCTTTGCAACAGCATTGTGCAATACATAGTGTAAGTTGATATTTGAATGATGGTAAAGTGGCTTGCCTCCAGTTACACAACTAGTAAAAGACAGAGTCAAACCTTAGGTCTTCTCATTCTAAGGCTGAGGTTCTTTTTGCTACACCACTTGTCTCATACCTTTTCTATCTGAGAAGATTGCTTTCAGGATAACATGAAATGATGCATATGAATGTGTTTAGTAAATTGTTAAGCACTATACCCATGTAAATTAGAATTGTAATATCATATTGCAGCTCCCTTCTCATAGGGAAACTAGTAGGAAGGTAGCTAGGGTTATGAGACATGTATGACAGGTACCATAGCTTTCAATTGATTTATCTCCTCTGCCAAATTCTAAACAGGATCTGAAGGAGAAGGTGAAAGAAACTATCTAAAGCTCAAGAGAGACATTGGAAGTTCGGGAGTGGCACAAGGATCATTCAAACCTGCACGGCATCATGGGAGACAAATTTAAAATGACAGAATCAAAATGGTCAAACAGGGGTTCCAGGGGCTGGAGTATTTGGACAAATTGAAAAGGACCTGTTATGGCAAGAGTAAATAAACAAACAAGGATTCATTGTTGAGGTTTTAGGGAGGTGAGTTTCCAAAGGAACAGGAACATTATAAACAGTTATAATTTAAAATTATAATTGTAATCTAATGTTAAAATTTTAATTTAAATTTCATATCATAAAATTTTGTCAAAATTATAATAAAAATTAAAATATAAACAGTTTTTTTTTCCAATTTTATAGAGAAATAGATGTTTAAACTCTATTTACTATAGGGGTTAAAGATTTCATTCTGGACTTCAGAGAAGAAATTTCAAAATGAGCTCCTTTGCCTGTCAATAAATGAAAAACATTAAGAATTCCGCTAAAGAGGACCTACTCTCTTTCCCTGTCCTCTTAAAATTTTAGGATTTGTTCAACAATATCCAAACCTACCATCATGCATGATGCCTTTTCATTCCTTGAATGCATAGCATCAACAATGATGTTCCTGACAGTGAACATGAGCATAGGACAGAAGATTTAAATCTAGAAAGAAGATGTAAACAGGCCAGTGAGTCCAAACCTCATCCCCCCATTTTACAGATGAGGAAACCAAGGCTCAGAGTGTTTAAATGAGGGGTTTAGGGTCACAAAACTAATAAATGTCCAAGGCAGTAGCAGAACCCAGGTCATCTTGTCTCCAAGTACAACAATCTGTCCTTTATATCACTTTGCCTCTCAACTACTTTGTCTTCTCTGAATTTATGACTACACCATTGTCTCTTCTGTTATTATAAAGCTTCATGGAATACATTGCTCTCATGTCACAGTGCTCCTTGTTCAAAATAAGCTACAGAATAGAATAAAGTAAGAGTAGCTCTCCAGGCAAAATTTTTAGTGAAATTACAATGCCAACAACTGTAGAATTACAAATTTATATAGAAGAGATAGAACTCAGGACTCAAGCCCATTTGGATAAAAGCTAGCCTAATGACCTCATTTTATAGATGAGGAAATAGAAGTCTAGAGAGGTTGTGAACCTAGGGTCACAAAGATTGGAAATGAGAGAACTGGGATTTGAACTAAGGTCTTTCAGCTCCAAATACAATGGTTATTCCACTGTGCTTACAGGAAGACCAGGACTAAATTAGGCCCAGGGACTAGCTTACAGATTCTTTTATTTGAGTGTGAGTGGCATCACTGTGACCTAGAGCCAAGCTTAATTCTCATTCTTGGACTCCTTTAATATTTGGGGATAGCTTCCTTCTTAAGCCTTCAAAAGACTGAGCTGTGATTGCTGAAAGGAGTGGGAGGCTCTGTTGAATGAGTTCTTGGTTTCTGATTCTGGGGCCTATCTTGGAGGAGATGCTGTCTGAATTCCTTGGACTTTCTCCAGTTTCCAAGGAAATCAGACAGTACCATCCCCGGAGACACAACTGTGGAATTTACTGAGCTTTGTCAGTCACCTACTCTTTCCTCAACAAGATTAAATTGGCAGTGTGTTACAAAGGGAAGGAAATGGAGTGACAATGATGTCAGCACTTATGTTTGAGAAAACACACTGAGCTAAGCAAGAATGCAGCCCAATTTGATTATTTGTGGACTTACAGTCATCCATTTCCCTGACTGTGTTTCTGTATTTCTCATTGGTAGAGGATTGTAATCTGAGAGGGGTTAAGTAAAAATAGTCCCCTAGTTTTGACTGGCAGGAGTAGAGTAGAATGAGAGCTACCCCATAGTAGGGTAAGCCTCACATGCTTTCTTCCCCTGTAATTGGGCCTTGCTTTGTCTCTGTTGCTTCTCTTTCAATGAATCAGAATCAGTTAAAAACAGATTTTTAATTTTTTTAATTTTTATTTTTAATTAGTGGAATAAAACAAGCATTTCTATAACATAGCATAATAAAATAAAAGATGATTGCACATGAAACTGCAAATCTATTGTCTACAACTTGCTCTTCCTTTTTTAAAAACACTTTTTAAAAAAATTTATGGTATAAAGAATTTCCATAACATAATACAATAAAAAGATGATTTTACATGAAACTGCAAATCTACTATGCACAACTTACTATTCCTTTCAAATATACAACAAAATTATCAAGAATATTTTTTCTTCCATTCCCCCAACCCCCAGACCTAGAGATGGCTAACATTAGACACAAAACAATTATATATATAAACATATATACAGGTAGATATAGATATAGATATATAGATATATAATGTGTGTATGTATATATGTATGCCTATATATACACACATATATGTATGTGTGTGTGTGTGTAAAATCATGTTATAAATACTTCTGTTTATCAGTTCTTTCTCTGTATACAGGTATCTTCTTTCTTCATATGTTTTTATGGTTATTTTGGGTATTTATAACAGACAAAATAACTTACTTGTTCAAAGTAATTCTTAAAACAATATTGCAGTTACTGTATACAATATTCTCTTAGTTCTGCTCATTTTGTTCTTCCTTATTTTGTGCAACTCTTTCCATGATTTTTTTTTCAAAAACACTGAGCTTATCATTTCTTATAGCATAGTAGTCTTCCTTTTTTTATTAATTGATTAATTATTTTTTAGTTTTCAACATTCACTTCCACAAGATTTTGAGTTCCAAATTTTCTCCCCACCTCTCCCTTCCCCTCATGGCAAGGTATGCATTCTGAACAACCCTTCCCTCAATCTGCCCTCCCTTCTATCACCCCCCTACTTCTCTTATCCCCTTCCCCTTCTATTTTCCTGCAGGGTAGGAAAGATTTCTATACCCTTTTGCCTGCATATCTTATTTCCAGGTTGCATGCACAAATGATTTTTATCATTCTTTTTTAAAACTTTGAGTTCCAAATTCTCTCCTTTCCTCCCCTGGCCCCACACCAAGAAGGCAAGCAATTTGATATGTTATACATGTGTCATCATGTAAAACACTTCCATAATAGTCATGTTGCAAAAGACTAACCTATTTCCCTCCATCCTATCCCACTCCCCATTTATTCTATTCTCTTCTTTGATCCTGTTCCTCCTCAAAAATGTTTGCTTCTGATTACCTCTTCCCCCAATCTTCCCTCCCTTCTATCATCCTCCCTCTCTTATCCTCTTCCCCTCTATTTTCCTGTAGGGTAAGATAGATTTCCATACCCAATTGAGTGTATGTATGTTATTCCCTCCTTAAGCCAACTTTGATGAGAGTAACATCAACTCATTCCCTCTCACCTCCCCCCTTTCCCTCCACTGTAAAAGCTTTTTCTTGCCTCTTTTATGTGAGATAATGTATCCTATTCTACCTCTCCCTTTCTCTTTCTCCCAGTACAATCCTCTCTCACCCCTTATTTATTTTTAGATATCATCCCTTCATATTCAACTCACCCTGTGCCCTCTGTCTATATCTATATCTATATCTATATCTATATCTATATCTATATCTATATCTATATCTATATCTATATCTATAT